>NC_066838.1:15193854-15503679 GCF_001640805.2 Lates calcarifer | reverse complement strand
TTTTATGGATGTCAGTCTTGCCCTTTTTGATCTGCTGTCATGTTTTTACAACACAAAATTATTTCTTATTTTTATCTAAACAAGGTGGATGCAGCTGTGCTGGTTCTGTTGGATGAGATGTTTCCCAAATTGAAGTACCTTCAGCTGAGGAAGAGACTGTGCAGAAAGTCTGTGTTGTCCTGGCCCAGAAACCCAAGGGTTCAACCCCTTTTCTGGAATCGAATGAGAATGGTGTTGTCATCAGATAACCTCAAATTTTATGACAACAACATGAGTGAAAGTTTTATATGACTACACTTAAACTGCCAAGCCACCTTGGTGGAAAAAAAGTATTTAATCCCCCATTACCTAATTTTGACAAATTTACCCTCTCACTGATGATTTATGTCATAATACTTGATAGTTTTTTTTTTTTTTTTAATGTAACTGTAATTTCTTTCATCAAAATGTGACAGCTCCTCCATATGAATATTTTGCCTTACTTTTTTACCAGATTGTTCTGTTGTTTTATTTTTTTTTCTTTTTGATATTTTGACATTGTCATGAATTCTTTATATTTCCAATAAAGTTTCTTCAGTTTTTTATTTTTTATTTTATTTTTTATCCTAGTCTTCGGGGGTGTTGAATTGGTATGTAAGCTACAAGTTAACAGATTGTTAATTTTAAGTAATTGTAGCATTTGTAATTGGACTATAATAAACCTGATTTCAATCCACTGCCTTGATTCCATTGATAGTATTCATCTTAGTATTACAAGAACATACTGTAGTGTACCTGTATTAAAAAAAAACACACAAAAAACCCACCCAACCCCCACTTTCAAAATTTCACTTCTCTCTGGTGAGATGTCTGCAGGAAATGAAACTGTTGATTATGTCTTACAGGTTACAGATGACTGCTAACATCTTCAGCTGCATCCATTCAAAGTAAGAAAGATATTGCCCATGAATTCTCAATAAGTTTGAGGGGAAAACTTGGGAAAGAGTTGTTGTGTAACTACACCAATTTGTTAGTAAAATAAGAAATCGAGGAAGTTTAACATAAGTGACTGCAGGCAGCTGACTGTAGGAGGAGGTTTAGTGATGAGTGACAGAAGTGCACAGGAGGACACTGAAAGTAACAAAACCAACATGTGCTGTGGGAGCAGTGCAGCTGCTTGTACTGTGCATCTATTTTAGCCTGTAGTCTGGGATTTCGTTTGTTGTCTCGTGACCTGGGAACTCTGACTGACAGAGAGCATCTCTTTCTGAGAGTGAAACCTCTGACCAAAATAGTCATTCTTTTGTATTTTCTGGGTGAGATATATTGAGTAAACGAACAGTAAACTGAGCAGCTGGTGGACTACCCTGGCTCATGTACACAGTTTTGTAGCATATTCAAAACTAGTTATGGCTTTATCCAATCACATGGTGGAATTTTAGATTAGTTCTCATGTAATATAATAAACAAACACACTTTCATGGGATTAAATTACTGATGACTGTCAGGGCATTTGTTGTCTGGTCTGCACGAAAAATGATTGGAATGCAATTCAATTTGTTTATTTGCTTGAATTTACATGCAAATGATTTTTTTTTTTTTAGTTTGTCTAGCCAAGGCCATGCAAGTGCCATGGCCAACTGACGCTCATGTAGGTGTATGAAAAAAAAAGAGAAAAAAGAAGAAACGCTCCAATCGTTGCTATTCCTGCTGCCCCACCACACCGTGTAGGTCGCGCACGCGCCAGCTTGGGGGAGAGCGCGCCCACGCGGACCCGATGGCAGGACAGGTCATGAGAGAGCTGAGCCGATGAGATCATGGAGCCTGCGCCGAGGTCGGACAGGGTACGGCTGAGACTTCACAGTGATGGAGAGGTGCCCGTCCGGTAAGATAGACAGCACACGTTGAACGCACACCTGGACTCGGTGGCATCATTTGACAACAATATTTAAAGAAAAACATGAAACTGTGCTCTTTCAGTTTGTGTGGCAGATTAATTATTATGTAAGGCACTAGCTCGAACTCATGTAGCCGTGTGCATATGAGCAAGAAACTAATCCTTCATGCCGTGGTCGTAGTAGAGTTATTCGGGCGTCTGTGTCCAGGCTGCGTAGTCACATGCACAACGACCGTTTTACTCGTGCCACTCATGAAACATAGTGAGGTCTACTTGACAGTTTGTCCGTTAAGCTGGCGGCATGTTGAGCTTCACGAGAGGCGGTCGTATGGACAATACATTATCATGCATTTGTGCTATTGCAGTTTGGGTGGTGACTCGACTTTTCTCTTCGCGGCAACAGCTGGCTGCCAACTCAGAAGTAAGTGCTGAGGCTCGGGGACCGGCGCGAAGTGAGGCGTTTCCTACTTGTGACATTTTTAATTTTTTGTCTCACCAGTCCGTTCTCTGTTTGTCAGTTTTTTTCTCGCTCTGTCAGTGTGGTTTGACATGGGGGTGTACAGCTGCGCAAACTTGGCGCACAACCCGTCGAAACTGACCAGCAACACTGACTTATGATATCTCCATCTTACTGCAAATGATAGGCGTAGCTTCAGCAGTAGCAAGCTAACATGTTTGCATTTTCCTAATTTTAAAATGGTTAGACACAGTAATATTTGTTATTTTATGTTAATCATCATCTTTTAGCCCCCCATGTTCACTTTAGATAAATTTTACACTTGTTTTACCGAAATTTTGATGGTTCCATTGCTGGCACACAATTCATTGTCTCAAACAATGATGGATAAGGGATTGACAGCTATGTTTTGACTGACAAGTAGACTTAACCAATCTCTCAGTTGAATCCTGTGTAGTGACTCCCAGCACCCAATCCTCTTGGATTAGAGGAGGGATTATGATTTGGATTTGCCTCTGCTTTGCAGACAGTCTCCAATATCTGGTCCATCACAGACTAGGCTGCGCTTACTTTGATTCCCTGAGGATATTTTTTTTACCCAGTTGTATTAATGTATGGCTTTTTACACCTCAAAGACAATGAGTGATCCCATACCCTTCTGTGTGATATAGAAATATGATATAACACATGCTGATTTGGCCTTAATATGAGCACAGTCTTAACATGCAGTATTTTACAAGTATGATTTAGCCTAAATTCCAAGTGCCTATTTTTGTCCTCTATTTTTAGTTGAAGCCTAAGGCACTGATATGTCTACAGCCTGATGAAGTCTGATGATGAATTTGTAAGTGCCCCAGAGGGAAGGTAGATAATAAAGACTGGTCTTCCAATTCCCTCTGCATTCTGCCATGGGTGTAGCCAATTGCACCATTTGCTCCCTGTTTTCCTTCAGAGCAGGCTTTAGAATCCTTCTGCTTTAAACAGGCAGGGAGTTTTAGTGCTGTCCATGGTGCTGAAATGGTCCAGCTGGTCCCTCTCAGTGTTTTTTTTCCCCACCATCTACTGTGGTGACTGTGGCTGTAGGCCCTAAGAGTAGCCAATAGTATGCTGCACCACTAATCTATAGCCCGGTGATTAGAGATGTTGCTTTCCTGTCTTCCCATCACTCTTCACAACTCCAAATGAGGAGAGAGTAATTACAGCTGAAAATGTCAGTGAGATCAGTGGTTCCCAACCCTGCTCCTGTGAACTCACAGTCTTACTCATTATCTGTCTGTCACTCATTCTCTGGATGAATCAGTGCAACAACTAATGGTATTCGCTATCTGAAGTCTGTAAAGTTGCAGGTATTTAGTTTTCACCCATGAACTATGTTATTGATCAGATAGTTCCTGATTTAAATCATCATTCTGCGACTGTTTAGGTACAGCTCTTGTAGTACTGCTGCTGTATTTAGATAGCACTGAATATTTCTTACGTTTTCAATAGTTTCATAATACAGTTGCCAGTCCTATCAGTCCTCTATCGATGCTGCTTGTGTTACTTTTGTTCACAGCTTTTTTTTACAATTGGCAACATCCTTTTCATAATACTGAGCACACTATTTCCAAACTGTTCAGACAGTTCTTTTTACCGACATGCAGCTCAGCACAACAGTTAATATCACATCCAAAATGCACCAATGCAACCCAAACACACTACCACACTACACTACACTACTAGAACAATGACAACATTTGCTTTTTAACAGTAACACTTTGTCACTCTTTACACTATGGCCTAAAAAACACTAATAGGTGGCATTACAATACGGATCACTATTATCTTTGATGTAGTTTTTATTTATTCATTTATTTACCATAACTTGTGATACCATTACAACAAACAGAATAGTACATATTTAATTGCATGGATAGTAGTATCCGAAAGTATATGTCACACACATGAGTCAGAATTTCTGCAGTATGCTTTATTTTTTCCATTTCTGTGTAGAGTGATTTCAGGTGCTCAAAATAAAAAACAAAAGCAACTCACTCTGTGCCTGGGAAGGAATGATGAAACAGCCACACTGTCCCCATGAAATGACAGAAGCAATAGGATTCAGCCTCACCTGTCCCCCTTTCCTCACTTGATCTTTCACAGAGGTCATTAAGGAATGAAAAAGGCACTCAGTCTTGCATTTCCAAATTAGTGGTTAATATTTTTTTACATTTCTTTTTAGCTGTAAATATATTTGAATGTAGCCCTATGTTAGATTTTGAATGTAAATTAATCATTTTTTTCAAGAGTGTTTGTTTTGAGAAAACAGTTAATGAATTTTAAAAGATGTGGTCATTGATTGATTGATTGAGAAATGCATGTTAGCTATTTTTTTTTTAAAACTATAATATTATCTGTCTCTCTGTCAATGTTTGTCTTACTTTTACTTGTCTAGAATCCATGATGTCCTGCACTGTAGCTGAAACCACAAGACCTCTGGCCTCTGTGTCTAGGAGCCCTGTAGCCGACAGTCACTGCCACTTTCTTTTAATAGGACTAAAAAAGACTCAGCCTCAAGCCCTAAACAATCAGGAATGGACAGGTGAAAACTGAGAGGCTGAAAGGTGGCCTTTATTCCAAACCTTGTTATTCATTCTTGTTCCACAAAATGAAAATATTCCCAACCTTAACAGTTTCCTTTCATAAGTCCACTTTTGCCATATAAAAAATGCCTTTAAATATTAGAGCCAAGCCCACGCAGAGCAAGCTGTCTGCTGGCGGAAAGAGTAGCGGGCACACTGATGGCAGCACATCTCATTCACGCTTTTCAAGGTCCCCTAAACAGGGGAAAGGTAAACAGGCTGTGAGCTCAGCACCAGGCTCCCGCTCGGGGCTAGAACCAGGCTCTGTGTCAGGGGGTGTGCCTGTGCCAGCCCCTAAATTGGCAGGAGGTCAAGGGTCAGTGTTGAGGCCAGGTTCAAAGAGCAAAGCTGCCACAGCAGCAGACAAAGGAGCAGCTCATGGTTCAGCCACAGCACCCGGGGGTAAAACCCTGTCTATGGAGAACATCCAGTCTTTGAGTGCTGCCTATGCCACCTCAGGCACCATGTACCCCAGCGAGCGGGACTCCTTAGAACCCTCTGGTGGGTACCCCAAAGGCACCATGACACTGGGCAGGAGCACCAGCCGCTCCTCCTACACCGGCCGGACAACAGCAATGGGTAGCAGCCCAAACATCACCTCCTCTGGGCTGCATCACCCATCAGACCCCTATGGAGACCAAACCTTGCATTCGGTGGGGACTTCCAGTCTGCGGCGCCAGTCTGGGCGAAATTCACAGATGATGGATTCTGGTGGACGGGGTGAGGTTTCCACATTTGATCTCCAGGCTCAGTTGAGGGAGCTGCAGAGGGAGAATGACAACCTGAGGAGAGAACTAGACGGAGGGAGGGATGGAAGGACAGGCCCTGGCGTGAACAGTGTCAACTTCTGGAGCCCCGACGTGAAGAGGGACAAGGGGGTCAGGCGGGAGGAGGGAGTGAGGACTTCGGTTCTCAAAGACCAATACAGGACGAACCAAGAGGATTTGCAGGTGAGAAAATGGACAAATTGAAGAGTTTGTTTCAAAAATGCATTATGTCCACGCTTAAGATTTTTCTTTAAATGGCTGTGGACAGAAAACAATCTCATCCAGTGCTCAACAACTTTAGTATTAAACAGTGAGTCACTTTAACACCAGCAAGTCTTTCTTAGGGAAGGCATCACACTTTTCAAATGGTGCAAATTTCAGTTTGAAATGAAACTCTTTGATTTGTCTGCTCACACAGACTTTTTGTGTTGACCCACCCCAGCTCCTCTGCACATCATACCTTTTGTTCCTGTCTTCAAGGTTGCATAGAAAGGTTTCTGTGCAGTTCATTTGTGAAGCTCGGAGCTGTCTGTGTTTCCATGGGAACGTGCCCTAGTGGCAGCCATTCTAAGTGTTAGCCAGATTCTAAAAAAGCTCACAGCCACTCCTGAAGGGATAGTGACCGTGTCTGTCCTGTGCTACCTGTCCCTGGAGTCTGGCCCGCTCATTCTGAGGCATTATCCATCTGTCTGCCTCACTGTATATACACACTATATCCTTTATTTCTCTGTCTTCCTGTTTTCAGCATTCTGTCTCTCCATTTGTCTGTGTGGCATTTTACTTTCTTGTGTGTCTGTGTTTGTCTGCTGGTAAAACAGAAGTCTTCCTTCAGGGGGAAATACCTGGAAATATATGTAAGATATATTTCATCCTTTTCTAATACTCTTTCACACTATACAGCATGTGTGGGTTCTGTTGAATCTCTTTATAGCTCTCTCTGGCTCTTCATCTCTCTCACACCAGCATGCAAAAACTTTAATTATATCTGCACTCTTCTGTCTGACTCCTCCCTCCTGTAACCAAGGAGCCACCTCTGCATTTGTATTTATAGCTTCTTCGTTTCACATTGTCATACCGTGCGTGGACACCGTGACACACACACACACCCACACACGCACACGCATTCTTTTCGTTTTGAAACCAAACATCTAAAAACGGAAAGTTTGAAAACTGAAACAGAATAACTCCGCTTTTTCTGGAAGGTAATTGCTGCCCCTTTACAGAGTTTTGGTTGGTACATGCGTCTCAAAACACTTCCTTTAACAAAATTATATACACAGTTTGCATGAAGAATTGAGACAGCCACATGTGCACACAACTTACAATACAGGTACTCAAAAGATGCTCACACTTTTTTTACCACCTCCAAAGCTGCCACAGGGATTTTAGTAAGGTTTAGAGTCAATAAATGTGTTTTTCACTGGACTACTGATATTGGGATTCTTGTGTCTGTGGCATCTAAATGGAGCAGGACAGTCAATGTCTCTGTGTAGCTGCAGGCTGGCCCTGACTTGGTCTTGTCTGTGATGGATGGATATGTTTGTCTCTGTTCTGCTCCTCCAGGCGACAGACCCATACAACTAGTGTATTACTTTTTTTGAAGTATTGGCTCATTTGTCTCTCCCACGCTAACACACTCTCTTGTCTTTTCTTTTTTACCTTTGCCCTTGTCTCCTTTTATCTTTGTTCATCTACTAACACCACTTATCCTACTTTACCTTTAGATTCATGTCCATGTAACCCTTAGGTACCTTATGAGAACCCTTATGAGAATGCAATGGAAGCAGAATCAGTTGATTTAATTAATGTGATCAAAACTGGCAGTCCGTTTAAAAATCTCTGGGGTAGGGGACAGGTCCATCTAAACAACTACCTTTACATAGATGAAAAGAAAAGATCCTATACACTGTCCAAGGCTCTGATAGAATCTATTACATACACAAGTTATGATGTGTCCTCCAGCCTGTTATTGGAACATAATTTTTTTTTTCCTCACGCTGAACTCATGATCACTCCCCTGAGTTTTAATCCACACGATGTGTCATGTTTCTAGTGAGTACAATATGACTAAAAAACAATGCCACACACACACACACACACACACACACACACTAGTAATGTGTCCAATTATAATCTCAGTTATTATTCAGTTCTGTTGTCAATGTTCCCAAATAAGTCAGTTTGCTTTACGTTGGCTTATATATCAGAAAACAGTGAAAATTATAAGTTGATTCTAAAATTCACAGTGTCTTCAAATGTCATGTTTTGTCGGACCAACCCTGAACTATTCAATTTACAGTAACAAAAAATAGTTTCTGTCAATTTGTTAGTCAATTAATCAACTAATCGTTGCAGCTCTACTCTCTCCCCTCACCATCTTTTTCTATCATATCCATCACTCACTAAACTTTTACTTTCTCTCACAATGTTTACAGCCCTGTAATATGAAATAGGAGAAAAAGACCATTTTCTTTCATTTACTAGTTTATTTTAAAAACAGAAAAGCCACAGTATACCTCATGCAGAAGATGCTCCTTTAACTTTTACCTGCTGTCACTTCGCTCTCCCTTATCACCTCTGTCCCCCATCTCTCTTCTCAGATTATCACTTCTCTTTTTTTCTCTACAATTTCCCCTGTTTTTTGACCTTTGAGACACTTGGGGAAGAGTTCAGTCTGACAAGAGAACTTTGTCATTAGCATAAGGAATGTCACCTTTTCTCTCAGCTGCAGTGACCACAGTTGTCCCCTAACCATCTGTTTGTTTGGAGTGTGTGTATGTGTGTGTGTGTATGTATTTGTACATATGCGTTTGTGTCTACAGTCTTGGTTGTGTGTGTGTGTGTTTGTGTGGATTGTCCACCCACTCTGACTTGATATTCAGTGCTAGTTCGTTGCATTGATTATCCGCGGTCACCCTCGCCTCCCTCCTACGTCTCGGCTCTGTGTCCTTGGTGCTCCCCACCTTCTGGACACGAGCAGAGGAGTTAGGATATTTGAGGGAAACGCAGTAATATCTTCCCACAGATGAAAAGATGTGTAATTTAACTTCCGTTTTGTGTCTGTTTCATTCATTCTTTTACTCTGAGTTCTGTATGGTGCTATGTGAATGTGTTTTTTTTCTTTTTGTTTGATTTCCTTACATCTTTTTCTTACCTTGCTCAGCCAATCATCAAGAATGCTCTGTGTCCATGGTTTCAAGCACAGACTGAATTTCCATTTGCCAGTCAGGAAAGATGAGAGCTGTGAATATAGATAAGCATATTGTATTTTGTATTACTTTGCACGGCAACATGTGGCAAAAGCAGGAATGTTGAGAGAAATGTGTTTTCCTCAAAAATACTCTGTCAGGGCCCATCTGTGTGTCTTAGTAATCAGTTCTTCAAGTAATAAATGTATTGACAAATGAATTAGTCAGTGCATCAGTAAACCTCTTACTCATGGACTGATGACTCCTTTACAAACTCACTTTGTGCAGATGCATTTAAAAACACAAAAATTACTTACATTTGAAGATCAGTGCTTTTAAATGTCACCACTCTCCACATCACAGAGAATGTTTTTAAGATAGTGCACATGACATTTAGAGTTTTCCGTTTGAAATGATGGTAAAGCTTAGAAACTAGGTGGAAAATGTACTTGTTTTATCAGTCTATGGACTAGTCTATGGCAAATTTTTCAAATTGTATTCATAATTGATTATTTAGGATACAAACCCCAAAGGCCTCCCAAATGGCTGTCTACATTTAGGCAGTAGTTGTCATTCTTTGAAGTACTCTGTAGATTTGGAAGTTCTCATTCATTTTCATGAGGGATACCATTACCCTTTACCCTGTCATTCCCCCTTTAGATGTTCATCTTATTGCACTTATGTGCCTACTATGTATTCTCCTTGTGTTGTGAAGAGATATGTCACCCCCTTGTGGCCAAAGCATGTAACCATCACCTAACAGCTTTACAAACTAAGGAGACTGAAGTAATCATAATATTAATATGTTGGGTATATTTTTTCTGTCTGCTTTCTGTTTTGGCTTTATGCATGTATGTCTCTTTCTTATGTCAAATCCTACTGCTGCAGCATGGGGATATCAGAAGAAACAAGGTCTGTTTTATGTACCACACCATATATTTTGTGTTTAGGAATTTTTGTTATATGTGTGTAGTATGTTTGTGTGCTTATTGAATGCATGGGAGCTCACGCATTCTCTGTCTTTGCAGCAGCTTCCATTAACAGTTCAGGAGCTTCAGGAGGAGCTGAGAGCTCACAGGGAGATGAACAGCCGTTTGCAACAACAACGACAGCAGGGGAACTCTGGCTCCTATCGCGAACTCCATATGGACCAGGACCACAGAGGGGGGCTCAGTCCTGGCCACAGCCCCAGACAAAGCCCCAGCAACCTGCACAGTCCTGGACCAAAGAACAGCCCCAGAGCCAGCCCATCCAACACTTACAATCCAAGGCAACAGGAAGCTGACATCATCATTCACAGCCCCGGCTACGGCTGTAACACTGCAGTAGCCACGCAGAGAATCAGCCCGGCCAACACCCTTCAGCCTGGGCGAAGGAGCAGCCCAAATCAGCCTCTTTACAGTCCTGGCCAAGGTCCGGTGGCAGCTCCCAGCTCTAGTTCCCTTCGGCCCTGCAGCCCCTGCCAGGTGCCTGGGTGTGACGGCTTCTCCTCACCCCCTCCTCTGGACCCGTCAGAGGAGAATTTCTTCCGGCTGCAGTCGGAGCATGAGCGGCAGGCCAAGGAGTTGTTCCTGCTGAGAAAGACCATGGAAGAGATGGAGATGAGGATCGACTCTCAGAAGCAGACACTGGGCGCCCGGGACGAGAGCATCCAGAGGCTGTTGGAGATGCTTCAGGGCCAAGGTCAAGGTCAGGGACAGTGGGGTCGTGGACAGCGGACAGGCATCATAACCATGGCAGCGCAGGAGGCTGAAGCACAGCTGGAGAACATGCACGTGAGAGAGGTGTGTGTGAAAGGTTATGTGTACGAACCATTTCTTTATAGTATCAAAGTGATTTTAACAGATATTGAAAATCATGGTACAAGACAATTACCACATCTGGTTTCTCTCAGAATGATACTGTGATACTGTAAATTTTATTCATTAACATGATATTGATACTTTTTCTTTACTCAGATTCAGATATAACTACAACTTATAACTATTGTTTTATCTATTTGTTTAAATTTGCATATTTAGTGATAATGATATTTGTCTCTGCATGTATTGTGTGCGTGTGCGTGTGTGTTTCAGTGTGTGTGCCTGTGAATGTGTCTGTATTATGTGTTGAGTGTGGGAGCAGAGAGCAGCTCAGCAGGTCTTATCAATGGGCCAGATTAACATACGGAAAGCTCTAAGCCTGTGTTCAACCATGCAGTTTTACAATCTGACTCTGTGTGTGTGTGTGTTTGTCTGTGTGCATCTGTGTTCCTGGGTATGCACATGCTCATATCACAGTTGCTCATTTGCCTCTTGTCTGTGCTTTGTAAATAGCATTTAGCATTTAGCACTTGTTATTTATACAGCCCGTGTCATGCATTGAGCTTGTTGCGCAGTGGAATTTGAATATAATATAATATATTAATAATTATTTATTAATATATAATAAATAATTTTATGAGGTAGAAATTGTGATTGCAGCTCTTCAAAAATCCTCAGTTAAAATACAAGAGAAAACCAGTCATATTTGGCGATTTTTGGAGCCAAGTCAAGTCCTATTTTTTCTGTCTCTCTTCAGAGACTCAGTTTTATTGATTGAGAATTTAAAAGTACAAGGCCTTTAATCATTTTTTGTGTAGCACAGGTGTGTCTGTTTCCTTTGCCAGGAGGGCTAGCAGTAGGCTGCTCTGTGCTCCTCACTCCTGCCTTGTTTATTTTTAACTCCTAAATCTTCTTAGCCTTTAATTTCTCTACCTCTCTGTCAGTGTGTGTATGTGCGTGTGTGTGTTTGTGTGGATGTGCGTTGCGTGTCTGTACTTGCCTCCACTATTGTTTGTGTCACGATGTTCTTGTTTTTCAGTCTATGTGTTGTTTGTATGTCTCTGTTCTCCATGGCCAGACAGAACGATTGCGTGTGTGTTTGTGTGTATGTGAGCATGTGGGCACATCTGGGGCCTGTCGGCTTAGCATTTCTAGTGAGGACACTCCCTCGCCGGGCTGCCGGTGGCTGATGGGATATCCACCCATGCCGGGTGTTCGGTCACGGCGGTGATTTTGTCAGAGGGGAGCGTGGGTGTTTCAGCACATGCTAATGCAGCTACTGCTGTGCACGTGTGTACCTGTGTGCGGGGGTGTGTGTGTGTGTGTGTGTGTGTGTGTGTGTGTGTGTGTATGGGTATGTATAGGACGTAAAACCATGCTGTGTGTGTAAGAGGTGAGTACCTGTTCACACACACTCTGTGTGCTGTGCTATTTTTAACTGCTTGACAGCTTAACACATACTGTGTGTGCACTGGAGGAGGAGGGGGGTGACTGGGTCTTAGAGGTGAGAGAGAGAGTGAGTGGGAGAGATGGGAGAAAGGAGTGTTTTTCTAAGGTAGAAAAACAGACTATGTTTGTCTGAATATTAATGTATGATTAATGAGGGAAAACACTCTGACCGCCCTGATTGAAAAGAGAGGTGATTGTTGTTCTTTCGTTTTTTTCCCTCGTCCCCTTCTGGCCTCCTCTCCTCTGAGGTTGAGATGGGGTGATGGAGTTGCAGAGTGTGGATATATGTATATGTGTGTGTGTGTGTGTGTGTGTGTGAGATGGAGACGCATACACACATGCACACATAGACATAGACAGACTGCAGACAGGTTCGCTTGCAGACTTGCATACTTTGATGTGTTGAACTGAATTGATTACTGCTTAAATTACAGTTAGTTTAGCAATTAATTTTTCAGTTTCTAAGATAAACTGAAAGCCTTGCTGAAAGTGACAGAAACTGATTTGCAGATTCTACCAAACTCAATGTTCACGTGTGGATTGTATATGCAGAACATCAGATGTTAAGATTTATTTAAGAGTTTCAGATATTTTGAATGTAATTTTGGCAATGGTTTAACAATAACACCAAACTTCACTACAAACAATATCAAATAAATGTTAAATCAGTAAATCTCTCAATAAGTCTCCAGTAGTGAACTATAATATAATTATTATAATGAATTAATCCGTTTTTAGAAAATAAAACATATTCAGACTCTTGAAAATCCAACATTTATGAAAGGAAACACTCAGATTCTTGGTATTTATACTTGTAGTTTATTAACATTGTGTTGAAGAGTAGTCAAATTGTCTGACAGTTTCATCAGTTACTGGTTGGTGTGGAATTTGAGTGCCAAAGGTTGGGCTGAATAAAGATTAACTAAAGGATTCCTATGCACTTATTTAACTGTAGGAGGAAACCTACTTCCTCTGAAAGCCTCTTGCCATTGTTTATGTGTCAGAGCGGTAATTTAGCCTTTACACTTGGACTTGTCATGGTTAGGGAAGGCAAGCCAGTGATGGTAGAGCCGTTATTGCTTCTATTAGGCGGCACTACCAGCCCAACTGTCTTTCATTACTGCACCCATTACTCTCTTTTAAACGGACCAGCTTGTTTAAGCTTGAGCTGGGATGGTAAATGCCTCCATTTTCCGTTTGCCTCTCCTTTTTATTTATCCTTTAAACATAACAGAGTTGACATAGGGGCTTTCTTGGTATTCTTAGCTGGTTTGAAGAGAATTCATCACCTTAAATTTGTATTTATATTATGTTTTTTATGTAAGGAAGGTTTTGGGAACAGGTGTGAAAATGTATGAACCTATGTAGGTTTGTATGACTCAAATTAGAGAACTGAGAAAGAGGCCACAGAGAATAGATTTTTTTTTATGTTTTTCCCCTTTTCTCTCTCTGTTGTACCACTCAGCACTTACAGACCATGGCCAGATGTGGAGTTACTTGAACCAGCTGTGTTTGCGGTGTTTGTGTGTGTATGATCTGCTGGTGTGCAGTATGTATGCATATAGAGCTCACTCCATCACTCCTTCACCTGCTGATGTATGTTGTCAGGGGATGGCGCGTGTAGTGCTGCTCTCTCATTTGTGTTTCCTTTTTAACTTTGTCAGCTGTCAGACTGTCTTAGCTGAACAGACTTGACATAGAAACACTGTCACGTCTATAGTATGTCAACTTTGTTCTACAATGATTCCACTTGACTGGTCAACATCGACATCATTTCTTAGAATAATGGGGAAGCCATATATAAAGTAGTATGTTTAACTTTTTTTTTTTTTTTCAAACAGCCTCTCCTCTGTAATACTAACTGGAAAATGTAAATGTTTGCAGTACTAGCCATGTCCACAAAGTGGCAGTGTTCTATCAGAAATTCACCACTGTGGCGGTTACATGCATGAACTGTGAGCCGAAGTTATGTGTGATGGCACATACACATGCTGAGAGGCATAAATCTGGGCCTAATCGACTCTCCCCAGCCGCCAGGTCCCTGTAGACCCAATAATAACAGCCGCACCACTGGTCTGTTCCTGCCCAACCCTGACCTGCTGCCAATGGCGCACACACACACACGCACACACACACACACACGCACTCTCTCACTGTGAGATTTTTTAACTTGGAGATGGTATATCTACTTTCAGACATATCGTACTGCAGATTTCATATGGTCCTTAGGGGCTCTGGGTAGAGTTAGGGCCCCTACTGTATATGAAGACATCTCACTCAGTATTGGATTTGTAAGAATGAGTATGTAGCAGTACTCTGCTGTTAAAAAAGTAAGGGCAAAGCACTTATGGCTCCCTTGTTTTTCTATAGTATGACTGGCTTCAGAGGTCCTGCTGCTGTTTTTGGCAGGCCCTCTCTGTCTGCCCCCGCACCCTCTCTCAAACATTGATGAAACTTCAGAAATGTAGCTTTTTAAAACTTTCTAGTGCCAGCATGTTGAGGAGAAGTGGAAGCTCATGTCAGCAAATCAGTCTTTTTTTGTAATCCATTTCCTGCCTTTTCTTTTTCCTCACTTTCTAATGCCACCAGCCCATCAGCTGCAAAACTTTGACGTCTTCGCCTCTCTAATTTCTCATCTGCCTCCCTGCCTGTGTATGTTTGTCTGTCTGTCAACATTTCCCGCTCATTCTGTCCCCAAGCTGATATGTTATCTGTTGTGGTTAGGTTAATCGGTGAGAGGGTCTTGTCCCGGGTGGGGTTTTTAAGGGCTCGGTTCTTGATTGGCTACTTTCAGCCTCCGCTAATGAAGCCCCTCTCGACTAACTTTAGACGACCACTGTAAATACCATCAGCAAACACTCTCTCTCTCAACCACACACACACACACACACACACACACAGACACAGACACACAGACACAGACACACCAATGTTCCTTCTCTACCACACCCCGGGCACCACATACTCGCCACGCTCTGTTGATCTCCCAGAATGTTTGAGCGGAAAAGTTTATCGGGACAAAATTACACCCCTCAAACCTTCTCCTCACCCTCTCCCTTTTTCTCGGCAAAGGCTTTGATTCCTTCTGATTCCTTCCCTTTTGTCTTTTCAAACTGCTCTTTAAGCTGCTCTTTTGAGCAGATAGGCAGCCACATTTTCACATTTGTGGCTAGCAAATGTGTTCCCCCCCTCCTTCCGCTTTTTTCTCTCACTGATGGAGAAAGGATGGGAATGTGACTGATGAATGTGGGTGTGAGTATGTGTGTGCTGTGTAGAATCTGTGCATGTTCTAGTCCACGCATGGCGTACATGACACCATTGCCTTCAGGCTAGAATTGAACCTTTTGACCGTATCCTTCATTCAGGATGCCGGCACTTATTGCTATAGTGTTACGTTTGATCCTATTCATTCCATATGCTCGGTCCTCTGACACATGTGGAGCAGAGGAGACAGTCTTTGATGACATGCTCTCTTGCATGACTTAATTTCCCCCATTGAGAGACACAATAGTTATGAGAACTGTGCTCTAACCGTTGTTGATAAGGAAACTAATACACACACTTTCTCCACAGATAGATGTCCGCAGGCAGACAAAAAGACAGACAGGCACGTGGTGACATACACACTCAGAGTGACACATTAATACACATATGGTCAATAGAAGATTAGGGTTGTGGCAGCAGTGGGCATGTCCAATCTGTGGGAGGACTGCTCTGACAGTAGTGAGCAGTAATCCCTCCTTATCCACAGCTGACATGGACAAGAGGATAAAGCTCTTGTTTCCTCTCATTTAAACTCACTGGGAGAACTGGGGCAAATGGGAGCAATGGGAAATTGTGGCAACCTGTTGCCGCTCCCTTATATTAATGCTTCTTTTAAGTCTTTTTATGTCCTCTGACTGCCTGATGAGCAGTCTCTATGAATATCCCATCTCCATGTGGTTTTTGTCTGATTTGGTGGCTTTTCTTTACCCACTGTCTGTTTATCATTTTTCTGCCTTTGGTTTTGATGGTATTTGAGTGTCTTAGACCATCTGTATGTGTGAACTGTGTATCTGTCCCACTGGTGAAAGAGACAGTTTCCCTGATTTTTCAATGTCATTCAAAGCTGTCGATTTTCCTTACAGGTGCTACTGAATATGTATTTTTGAGATCTTGTGTAACCTAATTGGTTCATCCAGTTCAATATGACTTTTTTTTTTTTTTGCTGCTGTGGTCAGGGGTAAGATTTGTCTCACCAGTACAATACATGGACATATACGTATAGATTTGTTTTGTCACGTGCAACTTATTTTGTATCCATGTAGCACAGCACTCACTGTATACAGTGTACAATCCGGTACAATAGCCCTGCAATGACTCCTCTGTGAAGGTGGAAGTAGTGGCCTTAAGCTTTGACAAGCCTCTTTGATACAGATAAATCTGGGTGGGGATTGAAAGAACAGCTCTTGGCACCACTTAGGTGCCCCTGAGCAAGGGCCACTCCCTCGTTACCACAACTGAGGTGCCCCTAACCCCCAGCTGCTCCAGTGTAGCTGCTTAGTGGCTGGCAGATCAGACTGTGGTTGTGCTGGGCGGCGTCTTGGGTGTGAATGTATGTGGCTGTGTGGGTGTGAACAGGGCGTTCGTTAGAAGGAGAACATTGCTCTCAGCGTTACTTTGCAGGTGAAATAAAGGTTTTAAAAACTTCTGTAGTCAATGTATGTAGGGTTAGGGTTAGAGTTAATTTACATGAGAATACAGCACAGCAGCCTAGTCTTGCTAACATTGTTTCAGAGAGGTGTTGATTTAGCTGTATCTGTAGCTTGGAATTATTTAATAATTTTAGATATTTGCTCCCTGTAGTTGGAAATGATTAGATTGCAGTGTTGTTACTTCTGTCGGACGGACTTGGCCTAATACACCTAATACACTCAATTTGTCCTGTTCAACAAGTATATTTCATTTTCTGTGTGTCAATATGTGTGTGTGTGTGTGTGTGTGTCTGTGTGTTTGTGCCCATTAGCTTGAAAGTGTGTGTGTGTGTGTGCTTTTGTGTAGGCATAGTTGTAGGTCAGAGCTACCATTAATTATTGATAGAAGAAGCTTAGCGCATGTGCTGGCAGAAAGTGTTGCTAAGCAAGAGCTTTAGCATGCCAGAGACATCTGTGAGAGAGACAGAGAAAACAAGTGAGAGATAAGAAATAGAAAGATTCAGACTGAAAGTGATGGAGACAGATTCATATGACCTATAGCTGAGTGCATCTCCTACCTGCGAACAAATAGAGAAAGAGAGACAGAAAAAAAGAGAGCAGGAAATAGAGACGACAGCAGAAGCCCCCTCAGGAGATCTTCAAACCAGGAACCAGCTTGAAGATCATAGGAAAAGTTTTTTTTTAAGCAAGACAAGAATTTTTAAGGATCCACAGTATGAGATAACATGGCAATATTTAACGAAAGGCAAGAAAAATGTAATGAAGAAGACAGGGAGAGATAGGAACTGTGACTGGTCGGTCTGCTCGGTGTATCTTTTTTACGTGGCTCTGAAGCTGTGGGTGTTAGAAAGTGCTGAAGATGATGAGCCGCCAGGCTTATTTTTACCGGGTCCCTCCCCAGGAGCTCCATCGTCGGAACCAGCTCCAGGCTGATCCGGCCAAGACCAGGGCTCTGCAGACTGTCATTGATATGAAGGTAGGATTTATAGCAAATCTGTGATAAACAAGAGCAAGCAACATTTCAAGGAATAATGTGCTACATGATGAGTGTGTATTGTTGTAGTAGATCAGTTTTTGGCTTTATAAATGTCTTTTTTTTTAAAACCATTTATAACATCAGCTGTGTTATCCAGTAAATCCCCATAAAAACAAAAAAACAGAAAACAAATAACTGAGATCAGCGAGTTTAAACTGTGGTGGGTGTATTTTGCTAAAAATTAAAATCTGATGTTGTGGTCTTGTTCCAGCAGTGAGGTCTGCTCCTCTAGTTGCAGCCTGTTTTCTGGTTTAGTTTGATATCAGCTTCATACCAACAAAACTTTAATTATTGATGAGCACTGCTGTAATGTGAGCAGTAGCGGGGGGATCTGCCTCAGCCATAAACATACATGCGCAAATAATCTGAGAAACATTGTCTTATTGTTGCCTCGTGTCTGTATGGCGGCCATGCCCGAGTAAAGTCCATTATTGGCCCACGCAGAGTCAAGCACTTATTCAATTTGTTTCAAATGTCACATATGGAAGCTTTCACTCTCATCTCAGCCCTTTGAAGTCGTTAGAGCTGTGAAAAATGCAGTTGACTCCACATGTGTCTGCATGCACACCCACACACACACATATTTAGTGTTCATTCAGCTCACTCTTGTTCCAAAAGTGGCTCCTTTACAGCAAAACCACAGTTATTTTTCACACATACTTTGTGATTTGTCTGCCTATTAACAAACTGCACATGTGCTGGCCAGGGATGCCCACGGTGTCGTAAATGCATGAGAGAGGCCAAATTAAATCTGACTGCATTAATTAGAGAAGGCAAAACAAACGCTGCCAGAAGGATTAGACGTATGAAGGGGTAGAGAGAGAGAGAGAACTTCCTTCGGTGATGACAAGGAGATGTTTCCTGGCACTTTTTGTGATGTTAAGCATTACTGCAACTGTAGAAATTCTGCATGTTCTTTGTGTTGTTGCTGTTTGTTTCAGAGTCTGTGTTGTTGCTGCTTCTGAGTGGTGTATATTTCCGCTTTGTAATTACAGAACACCAACCCCCCTTTCTGTTTTGATCCTGACGTTATCTGGCAGGTACAGTAACGGGTGCTCACCTCTTGGATTCTTCTGTCAACTCAGCATGGGCTACAAATATCTAGTGTTTGTGTTTCCCTCTGTTCCTATTATAAATTCCTTCTTGGTTGGAGTGCAGCACCATCATGTTCAGTAGTTTATGTTTCAGTGGTTTTGAGGCGCAGCTTTTATTACATGTGTTCCTATTGTACTGAATGTTCTTTTTGATATTACCCTTTTTATTTTCATTGGGTTTGCCTTGTTTCTCTTCCTCTGGGTGATGTTTTCTCTCTCTATGCTCTGGAGCAGTAACAGATATCAATCAGTTATTAAAGATAGGACATGGCTTATGATACAGAAATCAACCTGAAACAATGGAAATGATTGAAAAGCATAGTCAGTGTGTGGGCATTTCTGTCAAGTAAGGTGGAGGGTTTCCCCATAGATGCCTGAAGACCATACCTTGACTGTTTTTTTCTGGGTATACATTGAAAGCCTGTGTCCTTGCATTCACACTTTTTTTAATGAGTGTGTTGTATGTACCTTTATACATTCCTGTTTGCTTGGTCTGTGTGTGTTAGTGTGTTCAGGATGGTAAATGCACCACCGTGTGGTAGGCAGGGCTGATGTCAGAGGATGTAATAGAGGTCAGATGCTTACATGTTGCCTGTGGTTTGTGCTGATGGCATCATGCAGTCTGTTTCCATTTATTCAATTACCTTTCTCCTCTTTTCCAAGGTTTAGCATTTAACGTATGTCTGAACCTATGCAGCGAAACAACCTTAGGACCTGTCCATGACAGACGCTTCCATTCCCTCATAGATACTGCATAGGAAAATATCTTGGCTTCACACAGCTGTTTGCCCAGATATTTTCCGTGTTTTTCTAGACAATCTAGTCAGATGTAGGGCTATATATTAATAGATTAGAATCTAGACACAGGACGCTAAGAGGGTTTTTTGTGAATATGATGAATTGATGTCACCGCCGGTTAGGTTTTTTGCCATATACTTTTCAAAGTGACCCAGGCACATATTGCATAGGATTATTATTATATTTAGTTTTAATGCAACTCATATAGTTGGTATGTTCATCCAGTCGGGTATACGCAGGGTCCATGGTGATGACTAGGTGAAGGAGAGATCTGTCAGTCATAATCGTAAAATCTACTTAAAGTTTCTTACAGCCAGTTCATTCATGGTAAATAGCAAAGCAAAATTTATGGGTCCACTTTACCAGGCCAATTTTCTCTTTAAGATCAACACATTTTTGTCAGTCTCCCATCTTTAGAAAGATAAATCGACAGATCAATAGACAGACAGACAGATCATTATCTGAACAATAACATGAGACATATAAGGCTTTGTTAAAGTCAAGAATTTAATATCCATAGTCAGATCTTTCCTCACTCTTTGCCCTGCCTACTGTTGCTGGTGCAGGACACCAAAATCTCTTCCCTGGAGAGGAACATCAGAGACTTAGAGGATGAGGTCCAGATGTTGAAGACCAGCGGCCTGCTGCACCCTGACGACAGGCAGGATGAGCTCAAGCAGGTGGAGGTCTACAAGAGCCATTCTAAATTCATGAAGACTAAGGTAGAATGTCTCCACACGTCACCTGAGACAGCTGCACGGTGCATGACCTGACTGATGCATGTTTGTCTTGAGATATCAATAACAACTGCGTGCGAACCTCTTACCTGCATGTTGCATGTCTTTATTGCATGATGATGGAGAATTATTTTGAAGTCTGAATGCCAAACTCCGTGTTCCCGCACGCCGTGTCTTTTGGCTGCTTAATTGAGGCTCTGAGCCCCCTGTGTTGCATGGATACCAAGAACTCATACGTTTCTAAATTTCATCACTTCTTGTGTGCCTTACCTACTTTGCCTGTTTGATGACCAAGCATTGTGCTGATGTCCTATCTGAGACGGCTGACTGTTTGGAGGGAGCAAACTTAGGCACTATCAGCTTACAGTGCACCGTGTCTGTTTACTGTCCTACCTTTAGCTGGCAGAACGCCCTTTAGAAAAGCCTGACTAAGATTTCTCTATTCCAGGCTGTATACTGTTTTATTCATTGAGACACACAGTGTGTAGAGTGACACGTGTGCATTAGAATAGGCCCGTGAACGTTGTCCTTCATGAGCCATGTTAAAAATGTAGTTTCAGGTTTCTAGCTGTGTGTCTGTGATGGCTGAAGCCCACGAGTAGCTTTCCATGTGAAAATGTTTCTTTTTGGTTCATTAATGGCGCCCTTTGTAGGGCTCATTTGTCATTGCATCGGGGGAAGTTCCTGATGCAATCATAAAAGAGATGTTTTTATGAATGGCGCCCTGACAGATGAATGTGAGCTTACAACGACAGAGGAAGGAGCTCTCTCTTCACCCGTACTGACCCGGGATGATATACATCACAGCGACGGCCCTGGCTCACTCTCCCATTTCTCATCTTTCTGCGTACAGTCACACACAGAAACACAGAAAGACACCACGGATATGCACTGGTGCACACAGATTCATTCTATATCCTTGAAGTGTTTAGGGTCCCAGTCTTTCAGCAGCGGTGGTGACTGGTGTTGAGGTGAGACTGTGATAAGAGAGAAACCAGAGAGGAGGGGGGTGCTGTCTTCTCTGGTTTCCCCTCTGGCCTTTGATCTACTCGAACACTTTAAAGTGGCTTCTGAGAGCACAAAAATTTGTTCAAGTATGATAAGGGGGCATTAGAGCAGGTGAATTCATTTATCCAGATAATCATTTCTTGCACAACTTCACCAAGAAACTTGTGTTGTGTGGTTGAGGTGTGTGGTTGAGCACACAGCAGGGAAAACCCCCACTTGCCATGTGTGCGCATTTTGTGGCTTGCTGTCTTCTTGTCTTTGTGTCTCTCTAGGAGCAGGCCTTGTCACCATGTGTGTCTTCCATCAGACCAGCTCCCACCTTCCTCCACCCCACCCAACAACCTTGGATTACAGAACAAGCAGAAGTACCCCTCTCTCATTTGTCTCTCATTTTTCTTTAATTTTGCCTGATATTCTTTGAATTCCCTACTCCTTATTTTATTCATAATACTCCATCACTTCTTCATTTTAATCCACTCAGCTACCCATTTTTACTATCCTCTTACCAGTCTCACCTCTCCGATCATGTCTCCCTGAGTCCCTTTTTGGCTCCACCTCACTATTTGGCCCCCTGTCTCTTATTGTTCTGTCCCTCTTCTCTCTGCTCTCTTGGGCCCTTGTCTCTTTCTTTGAGTGAGGGTTGATTGGCCAAGCTCTGGTCCAGTCAGAATTCCCCTGTTATAAGGTGAACCCTGCTCACACACACAATTAGAGAAATCTCTCCTCAAATCAGCGTTGTGCATTTTTTGGCACCGGCAGGCAGCTGCCAATCTTCTGCACATAGCTTAGCCTTAGCACAGAAACCTCCCTCTGTTAGTGCATTTGATTTTCTTTGTGGTTCTCCGTCCTGTTCTGTACGGCCTTCCTTTTAACAATCTGTAATCTGTCAGCTATGTGAGTGTAATGATGCTCCTCATAATTTTGTCTGCCTGCATGTATTTTTCACTTTTTGGCTGTTTGGCTTGGGGTGTCCACAGAAATATTGAGATTTTGTTTTTAAAAATAAGAAGATAAGAATGAAAATATAACACTTTTTTACCATGTGATTTTGAATGATGAGATAGCTATCACCTTCTTATTGTTTCCCCACTCTTATATCAAAAAGCATGTTTAAGTCTCTTGCTGCATTCAAAGGAATGTGTGCTTTTCAAAACATTTGCTTGTTTTGAAAGTTCTTTTCATAGAGAACAATGTTCAGAGAAAAAAAAATCAGACTCAGTAATATGATACACAACAGCAACACACATATCAGTGTGTTTTTGCAGGAGGTGTGTATGTGTTTTGTGTTTGCGTGTGTAAGTGTGTTTGCCTGAGAGAAAAGCCGTATTTGTTCTCACTTCTGAAAGTTTTTGTTATCTGCAAGTAAATCAGTTCACTCAATGATGACTAAAAGGTTTTCATAACAAATGTGAATGTGTGTGTGTGTGTGTGTGATTGCCAGATAGAGCAGCTGAAGCAGGAGCTGAACAGGAAGGAGTCGGAGATGCAGGCCCTGCAGACCAAGCTAGAAACTCTGACCAATCAGAACTCGGACTGCAAGCAACACATCGAGGTGCTAAAGGAGTCACTCAGCGCCAAGGAGCAACGCGCCAGTACGCTGCAGACAGAGGTCTGTGTGCACATGCTCACACTCACACAGACACTTGTGCACACACATATTAAATCTCCAGATATATAAACACATAAGAATACACCCACAAAGGTGCAAATGCTTGCCATGATGCACTGACCCACTCCAGCTTCTGTGAGAATGCTTGTAAAGATACACACAGCCTCAGATGGATGAAGCTGCCTGAAAGTGAAGATGTCTGTAGATCACTATAATAATAACACTATCAGGCCTGTAATATCTCAAGGCACTTTTTAGCTCTCTGTGGCATTAGAGGGACTAAAAAGTGATTGTGCTTTAGTGTAGATGTTTCTTGTTATACTCCTGATATAGTCCTTTGCTTCATGAAGAACAACAGGTTTTTGTAGTTTGGGGTCAGCAGGGCAAATTAGCATCAAACAGTGTCATCAAAGAGGTCATCAATACAACACACATGCATAAAACTATGCAATTGTACAAGATCCTGTCTTTTTCTGCCTTGGTTTCTTTCTCTTTCTGTGACTTTAAAGTATGTTGAGGTGGGTGGAAAAAATGCCTATGCGTGTGGCTCCTTTAGTCCACCAGTGGGCTTGTGCGTGTGGGCGGGTCAGTCAGTCAGAAGGCTGGAGAAAGCTGGCAGCTTTTTCTTCTTCATCTTTGAAGTTTTTTTTTTTTTAAACTCTATGGCTCTAATGATTTTATCACTGCTGTTAGGAATGAAGGGCGGGTTGTGTGTTGGGACTTGGAGGTGTATATGTGTGTGGGGCTGCGGGGTGGGGGGTTGTGCGAGTGGGGGGGCGGAGATCATTTAGTATTTTTCTCCATCACTCTTTAGACTTGGAACTGATACTTTAGATCTCTTTGTGTTCGGCAGTCGAGAGCGGCCTGTTAACTATGTCCACTCATCATTACAGGAAGCAATTTGGGCCAAAATTAGGCCTAATTGTCCATACATGTGCAAGGAATTTTGGCCCTCGCAGTTAGCCGAATACATCATACTTGAAGGAATTGGTTTTCAGTGGGTGGGGTTTTTTTGTTTTGGTTTGAGTGTGCAACTGAAATGGTATGTCAAGAAATTTGTATGTGTGTGTGTGTGTGTCCTTTTGCCGTAGGTGTAACTTTATGGCAAGATCAGGAGACACGTCACCCCCAATCAATTTATGGTTTTCCCTCCCAAACTGTGCCTAACCTCTTAACCCACCAAAAACCTGGTTCACCTCCACATCTCCTTTTGTTAACACTTAGTTCACTGTAATTGGCTAATGTTACAGCTGATATCAGTGGAAGACTTGTTGCATATGGATGTAGTAAATAATTTGGAAGTGTGATCATGTGTGTGTGAGCCAGACAGTAAAAGGTTACCTAACCAAAGCTTACAACCTGTCTTTAAAGAGCAAGTGACAGAACCCTGATTCACGACACAGCAGGTAGCAATGACAGTGACTTCTGTCTCCTCAAGTATCCACCTTCACTTACTGCTAAATGGTTCGGCCCTGAACCATTTAGCATATTTGACCTGCTAGCTTAACGTCAGCTTAGTGAGGCTTCACCAGATGCTGCAGAGGTGGGGGGTGACAGACGTAATGTTGTCTTGTTATTTGGTGTCCCAGGGTGCATCAAAGGAAAATAACTTCAGTTGCACTGAAGAGTATAAAATTGGACCAGAATCAGTTTATAGTGTAATAGAGTGACTGCAGATGTAATTTACTTTTTTCTTTCAAAAAGTGGATTTTGCCAAGACACTCTTTAATGAGTTATTAATATATTTGGCAGAATGGCTGCAGCTCCTTGCAAAAGTCTTATCTTAAGAAAAATATTGTCTCACTTTCAAATGGGAATTTAGAGTCTACACAGTTATTCATGCACGAAACATAAATCAACATGATTACCTCAATAGGATAGGTCATAATTGATAAATATTTTTTGAATAAACTGTCCAAGTCAGGATCTCAATTTAGATATCAAAGAGTTACATTTAAAGTGGTTTATGCAGTGTATTACACATATCAATATTATTGTTGCTGTAAAGTGATTTGCAGGAAACGTCTCTACCACAGCTGAAATGAAGATTATGCCCTTGAGTGGGAGGATGGTGTGTGCAGATGTGTAGATATGATATAATCGCAATGCCTCTGACACTGGGCACATCAGTGCGTTCTGTAGCCTGTCTCCTGGTCATTTCTCATGAGCTACTGTAGCCCTGATCACTGACAGCACTGATCACCAAAGACACACACACACACACACACCAAAACACATACGCCGTCAGTGCTGATTACTGGACTCTCATTCCCAATCTGGAGTAATTTTTTCCTGCAATTGAAGTGGCATTTTCCCCCACTTGGGAAAGGCTAAGGTTTCCTGGGCTAAGTGGGCAAACCAGAGGATGGGTAGAGATATTGAATGTGCTTGAGGCCAGCCATGGTTCTGCATTCCTCTGCTGTCTGTCAGTCATTTGCTAAGAGAGCACTGCGATTCTCACAGGATCTCCCTTCTCACCTCATTCCTTCCATCCACTCGTTTTTACTTCATCTCCCCCACAGCAGTTTGTTGCAGCTTTCCCACATTTAAAATTCCTCAAGAGCCCCATGTTTCCTTTTTGTCCCACACATGCCTATTGGCCTGTCATACCCTCCCATATATATATATATATATATATGTGTGTGTGTGTGTGTGTGTGTTTGTGCGCACGCGCAAGTGCCCAGGTGGGTCTCATCATGAATGACAGTGATTGGTACAGTAGTCCACTCCCCTGGAGACAGACTGGTGTCTCCCAGACCTGAGGAGCAGCTTGATCTCACAGACACTTGTCTCTAAAAGCAATTCACATCAGGATGGGACTGAGAAGGGACTGGCTGCTGAAACAGAGCAGGCACTGTGAGCGAGGGAATGAGAAAATGGAAGTGTATTTATTTGTCAGTCAAAGTTAAGGACAGCTTCTAAATGGGCGTGATTGAATCTGTCTCCAGATAACTGGAAAATGTGGAAAATAATGAGTGTGGGCTTGTGTGTGTGTGTGTGTGTGTGTGTGTGTGTGTGTCTGAGCATTGTGAGTCTGCCTTCCACGTCTGTGGAAACTTAACCCTTTAATACAGTAGGTGTATGTGTCTTTCCTGCCCCTGGTCGGGACAATGCAGGGCTGTAACTATACTCCAGCAGATCAGGTAACCTATCAGAGACCTTCCTGCATATTTAACCAGCCAGTGACAAAGAAACAAGCCACAACCCTGGTGGAAAAGGGGCTTGCAGGTCCTTTGACTAGTTTTCTTTGAGAATAAAAGTAGTCTTGAATATGAATATTTGACTAAAAAGGCAAAATCGGATTGTGGGCCTGTCTGAATTCGACAGAGCTCAGTCATGCATCAAGTTTAGGTTTATCAGGTTTATTTGCATGGGCAAAACATAACAAGAATGGTATGGAGTAAGGACAGAAAGTACAATACAACCATGACAAAACAATGACATGCAACACGAATCAAGTCAAAATCAAATTAGTTCACCTTTACCAAGTGTCAAAAATAAAACAGATGTTTTTGATGCACTTTGGGTGTAGGTGCAGTTCATTAGAGGCACAGTACCTGCTTTTGATGGGGTCAGGTGAGGAGAAGTCAGGTTTAAGGCTTCATGTTCCCCGAGACAGAGGACTCACACAGGAACAGGTTTGAAGGCATTCTCATCATCATCAGTGTCCTTACAGCTGATTCCTGTTGCAATCTGCAAATCACAGAGTTCACCACACCCGTATAAGTTGGCTTGTCCAGACAACTTATCCACTGCAGAGAAGGCGCCTTTAGTGTGATACAGACCGATGACATGGAAAAGAGCAAAGAGAACATGGCAGTTGCTTTCTTTGTCATGAAACAAGCTCTGATCATGCCCAAATAATTGAGCCGATTTGAAGCTGGCAAAGTGCTGCAGCGCTGATAAAGGGGTGTGGTGCTGGACAAAAATGATGTATTCAGGACTGTTCCACTCAAAGATTCTGAGCTAACAGTGTGCAAGTTAAGCAAATAATCGTACACACCCTGACTGAGTTTAATGTCTTTACTTTCTCACACTTTCTACAATATAAAGTGTGTGTCTCTCTAGTTCCTCATACTGTGTTATGACAGGGCTTAGGTCAATGGTTTAACCCATTCTGAATGGTCAAAATGTCAGCTATATTTCAAATAATATAACAACAATCACTTATATGAGCTGGTGTTCTGAGATGTCAAAGTGAGTATATGAGATACTGATCCAAAGTTACAAAGGCATAAAAAGGAAGTATAAGGCTTGTATTAGTAGCCTTTATGTGGAGAACACTTCAGATCCATAGCCACAAGTCTGAACCAATTCTGTGTCAACAGCTTTTGTAGCATGAATAATATCAATGTGCTCTCTCTATGTGACCTGTTATTGCTATCTCTGTTATCTTCCTTATTTGTAACTCTGAATCCTTGAGGGTCACATAATCTGAGTTATTAACGTCAGTTTTTGGATGCAACAGATGCACCAAATCATGTTGTGCTTAATGTCTTTGTCAGCTATTAGTTAAGGTTTTCATTTCACGAGGGTCGATAAGCTTTGATTTACATATTCATAACTGGAGGCGAGCATTTTGCAGGTGGCCTCTTACCCACACAGGGGAAATCCAGACCTGAAGGAAGCTCAAGGTGCTTGAAGTCAAAGTCTGAATCAGGCACATAAATAACACAGCCATATAACATTTGATATTTTGTTCCCCACTGAACGCCAGCAGAAGTGTTAGAAGCAGCACGCCTTTAATGCACATTTTGCTTTGTGGCAACGTGTCTGTGTTTGCAGAGAACACAGTCGGTGGTATTTCAATTTAAGTTTCTCAGATGTGACCTCAAATATCTTGTGTTCTCTTTCATCACCAGCATTCGCAGTGTGTCTGCCAGAAGACCTCCACTGAGTTTTGATTTTGAGGTTGAGGTGTAATGGCTCGAAGAAGATACAAATGACTCAAAAATGACTTGCTAATATCGACCGTAGCGACAGTGATGAATAGGGAAAACGAGAGGAAAATACAAAAAAGAAAAAAAGAATCTGGAGTGGGAGAGGGAAAGAATTGAGGATAGCTGGAGCAACAGGAGGAAGTGAGAAGTGAGAGAATAGAGTTTCTTGATGGATGTAAAAGGCTGTGGGCTTTTGTCAGTGAGTGATGCGATGGTACGGTGTGCTGTGGTCCCTGCTGCACTATTTTTGTTGATCTTTCCTTGTTCTCTTTGCTGATTGATGGTTCATATAGGTAGTGAGGCGGAGAGAAGATGTGGTCTCAACCTGGTTACGCTCCACCCTGGACTCTGCCCCTGCTGTGCTTTCTCTTTCTCTGTCTTTCTTTCTGCCTCATTCCCTTTTGCTCCTTTTGTCCATATTTTCTCTTCCTTCATACTATCTGCCTCCATTTGTCTTCTCTCCCCGCATTTTGTCGCCTGCCTCTCCTTTTCTTCAATCCATTCTGTTGATACCAGTACGATAGAGGGTGAATAACAAATCATCATAGGTGAGAACTTGATGAACTCACTGAGGAGGACAGTGAGGTTGTTGGTGTAAGTAAATTGAAAACAGTTCCTGTTTTAGGCTGACCACTAAATGTCAACTTCACATTTAAACCCTGGACCTGTTGTGATGAGTTCCGACCACTGCAGACGAGTTTTAATATGACCTCATCTGAACTGGACTGACCACGGTCACCATTCTCAGACCCAACAGCATGCTCCCGGGTTCCTGGGGTGGTGCGGTTTGGGATGCAGTGAGAGTAGCAAAGCGTCAGGGCCCCCCAGAACAAACATGGCACGGTCCAAAATAAAGCCCCCGCGAGTTCTTCAGAGGCCATGTGGAAAAGCCATAAAGTGGAGTTATAGGGGTCATATGGGGGTTGAGATATTTAATGGTTTACACAGGGAACGAGGTAAATATGTGCACGACTGAAGGAGCCGACAAACACAAGTGCGCGTGCGAGGCTAGCTGTGCCTACGCACACGAAAACGACGCACATTAGCGTCGTCGTGCAAATACGTATGGCGCATGCCTCAGCGTAGCTGATGCGTTGAGATAGAAGTCTTGGAAGGTAAATACCAGTTGTATGATGATTTTTCCCAAATGAAGGTCTTTGGGAAATATGTGTACACTCTCTCTCTCTCTTTCTCTCACTACATTTTTTCATGCTTTCTATTTTTTATGCATTTTGAAACTAAACAAAAACACACATAATCACAGACAGTAATGAGGGCTTTGCTCGGTCTGCTGTCAGTCAGCGGCTGGTTAACCAGAAGGCAGTGAGGTGCTGATGGAGACAGCCAGTTACAATATGCTCCTTTGTTTTTATTCTGACCTCCTCTTCTTCAGGGTCACCCTGCTTTACTCAGACCACTTGACCCCTAATTTAATACACACATATAGACACATGCAGGCAAACACACAAAGATATGCTTCACATACAAGCCACAAGAAAACAGTTGAAGAGTTTTCTCTCCCAATGATAGGAAGTTCTAATTGTTAGTAGAAAGTCTCTTATTAGAATGATTGAACCAGAGAAAAGCTGAAATGTAGTATGGACCTTAAGGTCTCCTCTCCTCTCCTTTTACTCTGGGGGTTTATATAAAAAGGCTACCATTTTTACATAGTCCATTTCAAAGCCAATGTGCTGGAATATAGAATAAAAACAAAATTATCCAAATACTTTAAGATTGCAATGACCTGTAGAAGACAGCCATTCAGGTCAGATGGTAAAAGCAATTAGAGAAGAGAAAGAAGTGGGTAAGTATGAATCAGCTGAACATTTCTAGTGAAATACATGTGTACATTTTGAACTCAGTTAAATGTGCTGAGGATACAGAGTGGATCATTCAGCTGGTAATAAAACTCAACTGGTTAAAAGGGACTGTCTTTCTGATAGTTGGGTAAACTATACCAGGACCTGAGGAATCCTTAATTTAAGAAATAACAAATGTGATTGTTGGCTGAGAGGTCCTGGAGAACATAATCTAAAGAGAATACACACAAACGCACACAAGTGCAGTTAGACAGCGACTCCTTTTTATTTATGCTTCTGATGTATATGCATGAGTCATCATGCAATGTAGTGTATGTGTAGTGACAGTGAGAGACGATACCAGCCACAACAATTTGAGCTCATACCACAAGACGACAAAATACTTTGTTGCACCTTAGTAACTAAATAGCAAATGTCTTTGTGAGGATGAAAATAAAGAGCTTCAAACATGTTGCTTTGTGCTGGAAGAGGCATGTTAAAGAAGGAAAATAGTTTAGTAGCAAAAATGCCACAATCTAAAACTTAAGTCTGGATCCCTGGCTATGTAAGTTATACTGTATCAAACACTGTTCATCCAGTTGGTTCTATCAGGTCAGTGTTTTCCATACTAATAGGTCCTGAGGGAGTGTTTTATTTGTCGAACCACTAATTTGACACACAAATAAAACACCCAGGGTCACCCTGCTTTACTCAGACCACTTGACCCCTAATTTAATACACACATATAGGACCAAACTACTGATTTGACACACAAATAAAACGAGGAGGTTGTTTCACTTGTTGATAAAGCAGAAATCAAGAAGATTTAGGCTACTATCGACTGCGTCGTTCTCCACATGTTTGCCAGAGTGACTATTCAGTGTGGTTTGACAGGAAATGGATTCCCTGGAAACAGGATGTAGCAACTGGCATGCGGTGCTGGAAATGATCAGGAAAAATAATCAAAGAAGGAGCAAGTGTTAATGAGGGGGAACGCCTGCAGCGTCTCTTCCTTTATAAAGTGTGTGTATGTGTGTGTTATGTATGTCTGTGAGTCTCTCTGCTGGAGGATGTAATGATGATGAATGGAGGGCAAAAGAGGGATTGAGGCAGCTGTGTGCAGTGAAGGTTAGTGTGATGGTACTCAGGGTGAGCCCCCTACATTTTCTGTGTCATATATCCATCCACTAGTACAATACCAAAAGCATGGAATGATTGACATTTATGCTTTGGCAGAAACCATTCATTCATTCTGTCGACAAAGATCCTTTTGTCGGTGGATCCTGGGAGTTCTCTCTCTCTCTCTCTCTCTCTCTCTTTCTCTCTGTGTGTGTGTGTGTTCTTGTCTTTTTTTTCTACATCTGTGCTTTCCCATGTTCTCTCTGTAGCCCGTGGGCAGACAGCTGTGTTGCCATGGTTTTATCAACAGATGTTGCGGTGTACAGTGCCCCACTCTCCACCCTGCAGCCCCTGCTGTGAGGCAGTTTACATCCGCTTATTATCCCAGGCCGGCCCTGAGGTGATCTGTCCATTATACGATTCTTGATCAGGGCTCTGACTGTTGCCTTATCCCCGGCTTTGATGACACACCTCAAATGACACCCAGCCTAAGCCCCAGGACAGGGACCGGCCCGTCATTTCCGCACAGATCAGCCACAGTGTCGTCATGTCTGGTGTGGCCAGCTCAGGTGGAGAGGAAATCTTCTGTTTGCGTGCATGTGCTTGCTCATACTGTGTGTGTGTGTGTGTGTGTGTGTGTGTGTGTGGGTGGGTAAAATGAGAGAATCAGCGATGGGACTTATGACCCTTTGAAGGGAGCTGGATCTTTCAGCTCTGAGAGCCGTCTGTTTTTTTCCTTTTTGAATGAACTGTGACAGTGTGGCCAGTCAGATGTCTGTCCCTGACTGACTGACTGACTGATAAAGTAACACCTTTGGTTGGCTGAATATTAGAGCACTCCCATTGGCCATTGCTCTTTCAAAATGAATTGGCATGAACAATGCAGTTCATTCCAAATTTATCGCACTCTGAATGGAATATCCCTGTAACAAACTGAGCACAATTCTGCATACCCATATACGGTCCAGCCATACTTGTGACTGGCTGGTTCTCACTGTTCATGTGAAGGGGAGTCAGTTTAGAGCAGGCAGTGATATTTGGGCACAAAGACAGAACCTCTGTCACCAAGTGTGACTCGGTTCCCTTTGGTCACACCAAAGAGCTGTTGAAAAGAATCCGATCCTTCACAAACATAACATCATTAGAAGAGGCTCTTGAGTAAGCACAGTCACTCTTTGAGGTGCTTCATTCTTGTATTTGGCATTGCAACTTCCACCTGCACCTGTGTGCACACACCCACAGCCAACATGCATATGAGTCCATATGAAAAAATCACTATGGTATTCAGGCTGTCTAACCTCACAACCTTCAACAGTGACCTCCTGAAATCTATTGGAAGTTTCTATTGCCTCATCAGGAAACTATGGATCATTTAACGCCACTCCTTCTCACATCTGTGTGAGTAAACGATACCCACAGTCTGTGTGAAGCAGCACAGTGTATATACTGTGTACATATGTCTTTTAGAAGCTGGATTGGCCAATTTTTTATTCACCTTTCACCAATCTTTAATAATGTAAACATTAGTCAGAATGAGAGCAACAGCCACTGGCTCTTTGAACCCAGCGGTCCACATTCATTCTCCTTCTTCTTCATCATGTTAGAGTGTGACTTTCTCTTTGATGCACATGTACATTTCAGCAAAAAGAGATACAGTATTTGAATAATTAGAGCTGGTATGGGAAACTCTCTGGTGGTCTAGCATCATCTTGAAATGACATAGCCTTCCTTCTTTTAGTGATACAGTCCAGACTTGGCCACATGAATGCCTAGACAAACATGAATTAGTTGAATATTATGTCATAAATTTAGATGATTAATTTCACAGCACAGACCTTTAAATAAATTAAGTCTAATGGTCGCCCTTTGCTGTATTTACACAGGCTGGCTGGACGTCATACAGCTAGAAGAGTGAATCGCTCACACAGCTGTGTGTCGTGCACCACAGCAGCCTGAGTTCAGACGCCAGATACACTCCACTAGACCCACTCTTGGGATTTAAGAACTTTATGGTGGTGTTGTCAGCTGAAGTGACATTCAAACTTTTTCTTTGAACAGCTACAAAAAATAGTGTGTATAGGTGTGTGTATATGTGCATGTGTGATTTTTAAGGAGTTAGAATGGGAGGACTGAGTTGATATTAGATATGTTTTTCTGATCAACCTACAACTCGACTTGCAATATTGGACTCCCAGGTGGGTGAGCGAGAGTGCAACTGTTAGTACGCAAGTGTTGGTGCGTCCCCAGGCCTTTGCTGTGGTCTCTCTATCGTCTCTGGTTCTGCCGTTTTGACTGTGGTCTACTCATATACTCCATGTGTTGTTTATTGCGGACCAGAGCCGGACGCTGGGCCTGATACCTTTGCAGATTTGCCTGCCAGAAAAACTTTTATGATGAAATGTGAGGCAGGAAAAAGGGAGGTGAGGACAAACAGAGAAGCCGTTTTCTTTAAGCCTCCGTTTTACTTTGCTAACCAGTGTCCAGAATCCACATTTGCCTGTCATTGCAAGCATGAGAGAGAGGAAGTCAAGGATGAGAATGAGTGTGAGAATGAATGAGTATGCATATGTGTGCATGCCTACATGTTTAATTACAGGTACATGCATGTGTGCATGTAGAAAACTGATTGTATGCATGTGTGCATGCGCACCTTGGAGCGGTTATTAGTTTGTGACTGTATTTATTTAACAAAATGCTCTGTATTGCCAAGAATTAATAGTTTTGCAACCACAGAATCTTGAAAACATATCAAGGTCATTTTTTAAAATGATATGGTGCTGAGTGAGGGGCTGGAAAGCGTAAGTGGGGTTATGGGGGAAGATGGGGTGATATAGATGTGTTTTTAATTCATCTTTTCAGAGGAACGCCTCAGTGCAATCTCCAAAGTCCTTTTGGATTTTAACAGGCCAAACTGGACAGCAGTGGGCCCCTCTACTTCTCTACCTCACTTTTCTCTCTCTTTCTTCCTCTCATGCACTTAAAAAGGCTGTGATTACAAAACAGAATGTAGTCCCTAGTGTCCAATTGCGGAGGTAGAATGAGTAGCTCGTTGTCCTGGAGACCGTAGGAGCGCTATCTATCACATATGGAAACACAAATCCACACAGAAACACACAAACCTACAAAGTCAAGGCTGGGAAATGTGGGCCTGTCCCAAAGACAACCTGGCTTGAGGACTTGAAGGGATTTCTCACACCGACACTTCACTTTGTCTCACCGCAGGACCTGCACCTTTAAATGGCAATAGGAAAACTCCCGGAGTGTTTGGAGCATGGCTGGAAGCGATGGAGTGTTGAAAGAGAGATAGAAGTGTCCGGGTGAGAGAGAGAGGTGTTGCTGGAGGACGACATTGAGAAGGGGGGTGGGGGGGTTGGAGAGGAAATTGAAGGAGAAGAGAGAGGTTAATCACCCTGACTTGTTAGCTGTCTATCATCTCAGCATGTGTGCCAGCTGATAAAGCTGTCCAGTATTTCCCGTTAATAGACCAGCTGATGCAGCAGCAGTTTTAGCCAGAGGAGGAGCAGCCGAGTCAGTGGTGTTAATATGCCCACGCCAAATGATCTGTTAATAATTCCCACCATCTCTATCCATCGTCTTTCACTCTTTCATTTATCTCTCCCCAAGCTTTCACCCTTACTCCTCTCCATCCTTTCATTCCTCAGTCCTCGTCTATCCTCCTCTCTTTTTGTTTTTCATGTACTGCGTCTGGCAGCAATGAGTGCTTTAAGAGGGTATTAGCGGGGCGTCTGTACAGTACTATCACAGCTTAGTAGGCCAATGCAGGTGAGACAGCAGGGATTTCCTGTTAGGCCTCTCTGCTGCATTCTTGCTAAATTGCTCCTTGCCAGGTGGAGTAAGAGGGGAGGGGGGTTCTCTTTTTCTGTCTCATACACACATCGACAAACACAAGACGCACGCACAGGACACAGTCCTGTAGCACCTGCGCACGATAATCCATGGGCACTAACGTACTGTACGCACAACGGATTAGCGGTGTTGCTGGTGTGCGTTTGTGTGTGCCAGTGTGGAGTGGGGAGGACAGAGCAGGGCTCAGTATTAGACTCTGGTTGTCTGCCAGAGAAGCAATATGAGATAAATACTTCACCATTTTACACCTGGGGGTCCTGGACTGCTTCTAATGCTGCTACTTGAGAGGAGCTCTGTGCGTCTGAGGGTTTGCATGGGGCACTCTCATTTCACACAATCAGATACACATGCATATAAGCAGGAACTAAGGGTGGTGCAATACAGCTGTCCTTCTCAGTTATGTTCTCAGCATATTTGATTTGTAATTTGCCAATTCTGTAGGTATTAGTGCCAGTTTTGAATTATGGAGAATAATGATGCAGGCTGGCTGTTCTGCCTACCTTGAGTCTTGCTAAAGCTAATTGCCTCCCATTATACCTATATCAATCATGTCCATCCAGCTATCAGAAAGATAGATAATAAGCCTTTTTCCCAAAGTGTTGACCTTTTTCGTTAATCTACTTGAAAGCATTTTAACATCAGAGCTGTGTGGAGCTATGCTATTTGTTTTAGCGCACTATATGCTTACAGTATAGCAGTGCATCATATTTTATAGGCTCATTAAAGGTTTTTAACTCAAAGTATGCAACGTACCTATAGCTGTCAGGTGCAGTACTTGAGTAAATGTATTTAATTACTTTCCATCAGTGGCCCCAACACACTCCCTCCCTTTATGACTCTCCTTAAGAGCCCTATGAAATAGTTGACAGATGAGCTGGAGAGCACAACGGAGCCTGTGCCTTAAGTGTTCTCACACTGTCCCCTCTGTGTCCAAGTAACACTTGTTAAAACAGCTGTTAACAAGCCCTCTCTCACTGCTTCCCTTTATCTAAGTGTGTGTATCTCTTGAATCCATATAAAACACACACATGTACACCTTAAAACCAGGTTCAAATGGGTTCACTCATTTCGCCATGGCAAAAAGTGCTGGAAATGTAATCAGGTGTTGAGGAGCAACAGAGGAGTGCGTAGTGTGTTCGTGACAGCCAGCTGAGAGCGTGCACAGTACGGTATGTGTTTGAGTGCGTGTAAGTGTAGGCGGCGCAACACAACACTGATATATGTCCAATAAGAAGTTCTGGAGTGAGCTCAGATATCACTCATCTCGTCGCACACAGCCAGATACGGAGGATTTTAATGTGTGAGTGTGAAGTGTGTGAGCGGTCTGATCTGTGGCAGCGCTGGCCCAATCATACAACACTCTCAATAACAAATGATGGGATGGGCTCCAGGCTCCTTTTTCTCTCACACACACTTTTACTGCATCAGTCCACAGCGGTTCATATTATGGACATTAGGTCAAAGCTGAACTTTTACTACTTCCAAATGTCAACAAGTAAATGTGTTGAGACATGTCAGTTCCAGCACTGAATAATAACATATGGGCCACCTGAATGAGAACTGGGAAAAAAAGGTGTAAGCTTTCCTGATCTTTTTTGTGCATTTCTTTGTATAAGTGTTTTTCTGTCTCTTGGCCTGTCAATTTGGTCAGCTTCCTTTTCAAACAGTCTGCCTGTGACAATCTATTTTCAGTCTATATGCTTGCCTGTCCATGTCTGGATAAACTATATAAATATTGGGTCATATGACCCACTGTGACTCTTATTTCACCTTTTCTCTCTGTCAACCTATCTATCAGTAGAAGAGTTTGTGTTGTACCACAGCTTTATTAAAATCTCTTGGTCTAACTCCCTATTGACTTCTTATCTGCCTATCTGCACTTAACTTCTTCATTTGGTCTGATTTTAGGTAGATGCTCTGCGGGTGCGTCTGGAGGAGAAGGAGCAGTTCCTGACCAAGAAGACCAAGCAGCTGCAAGACCTGACTGATGAAAAGAGCACGCTAACGGGAGAGATCAGAGACATGAAGGACATGCTGGATGTCAAGGAAAGGAAGGTTAATGTCCTGCAGAAGAAGGTATGTGAATCTAGCTGATTACAGCTTCATACGGTTTCTGTACCTCAAGTCTAGCTGTACCTCAAGTATATATCAAAGAAAATCCTCTTACGTTAGTTAAACTTCATTCAAAGGAAAATGCGACACTGAAAGATTGAGTCTACACCTAGTAGAGAGGCCAGATCTTTCACCGGTTCAACAGCCTGGAACATTACTGTTTTGGTTCACTCTTACTGCTCTCACATCACACTTACATTTGTCTGGTTGACAGAAACACAGCTCCAAATGAATGCTAATGTTGCTGTGTGTCTGCTGGATGTGCAAATATGCCACTGTTCACGAAAGACTTTCCACAGTATGAGGCGATAACATATCAATGCTGTGTTTTCAGCTTGTTCAGCTGCCCCCATGTGGCCAAAAAAAAACAATTAATACTGCCTAAATAAAGTTAGCAAGTGCTGGTTATAGCTAGGAGGAGGGTTAGTTAGACTCATTAGAATATGCAGAAAATTAAGAATCTAATCCGAATCCGTAATCCGTAATGTCTGTTTTCCATTCTGCATTTGTTCAGAAAAACTATTGCTGTTATGAACTCTAGTGTAGGACCCAATGCAGAGAACACACACAGGTAAGTACCAACAGATGGCTCTTTAATAAGGCACTGATGAAAACACAGGAACAATAGGCAGGCAGCGTGGCAGGCGACTGGCTGACTATAGAAAGTACTGAAGACACGAGGAACAGAAAACGCTGCCACTGGAGAACACAGGTAGCCTCAGAGAACAGGAGAATCCAAACGCAGGTAGCGCTGAGAGCTTGCACACAGGATACAGCAAGGAATACTCTGGCAAAGGGCTGGGGTGAAGGCCGGGCTTAAGAAGGCGAAGGAGAACGAGCGGAGTGGAAACAGGTGTGTGTAATCAGCCAGCAGGAGGAGACAGCCACACCCTAGCAACACACCAGCTCTGCAACCAAACAGAAAAAAGGGAAGGGGAACAGAGAGAAAAAGCAAGAAAAAACACAACACAAAGACAAACTAACCCAAAACATCACAATTGCTCAGTGAATTAAATCAGTATAGTTGGGAAACAAAGAAGTGTAGATATTTGATTAGTGACAGGTTTGTTGACTGTCACTGCATCAAGTAGCTTTCTCTCTTTAAATAGCCAAATTAATTCTCTACACTGGCTCTGGCCAAATGATCTTGTCACTGGTATTGTGAATGGATGGAATAGACAGTTTGTTACATATCATTGAATGTGTATGTAGTGAGATCTGCTACTCACAGTTGATCACATATGGTGAATATGTATGCACACCTGCCCTCTCTCTTTCTCTCTCTCTCTCTCTCTCTCTCTCTCTCTCTCTCACACACACACACACACACAAGCATACACACATGCATGGCATGTCTCAGGGGCCTTGATGACTTTTATAAGGTTAACTATTTAGACAGGGTCTGTGGCCACCTGTGGTGCGCAGGTTGGCAATTCCTCTATAGACCAATTACACACACATAAAGGTCCCCTCTCAACTTCCTTGTTTCTTCTGATGTCCTCAAATTGGATCTCCCTCTCTCTCCTCCCGCCCTCCCCCTTGCTGAGTTTAATGAAAAAGGGCTCCAAAGGTCACATGCAGTGCCATCAATCTGTGTGACTGTATGTGTATGTGTGTGCATGTATGTGTGCGCATGAATATGTTCAAATGCATTTTTATGTTTATGTGACCCCCTGGTGTTTTTGTGTGAGAAGTTTAAAGATGACCTTTATATGCACCCTATACTGCGCTGTACTCGTGTGGATACCACCTATAGTTTTTTTTGTTCAAAGCACTTATTAAGGTTGTTTGTAGCTGATAAATGGGGCCCCTCTGCTTACTGACATTTCATTCATGTCTGATGTCAACTTTATCTTTAGAAAAAATGGCTATTGGCTGCCAGGCCATTTAAGGGGGTATGGTAGGAAGTTTATAGTTTTAAGTAACGATTTGTATACTTTTTAAAGCAATTTTTTATTCTGTTTCTTTGTGCAGCTATATTGCTGCCAGCCTTAGTTGCCATTTTCATCCCTACAGGCTAAAAAGTGACATTAGTTTGGATGAGGACTCTGCATTTTTGTTTCTGCTGTTTGCAGTTGTGTGTGGCTGGTTTCTCACTTGCCAGTTTTTGTTCCTTCATTTATATTTTTTTTTGTGCAGAAATGCTGTCTCTTCTTCTGTATCCCCGTGTGTTTTTTTCTTTTCTCCTCTTGTTCACTCTTGTGCACCTAAAACATACTGTTACCCCCAGTCTTAAAAGCCTTCCTCCCAGTCATTCCATCATGGTAAAATGTATTTTTAAAAGCAGGAAATGATACAGCACACTTTGGAAAGGACTAAAGGACTAAAATGAAGCATACATTTCTTGTAGTTAAAGGACTAAAACATAAGAAAATGTATTTCTTTAACATTATGACCCTGTTTCTTACATGTGTTAATGTAAGCTAACTTATTCCTCATATGTAATATTTGAATGATGAAGCAGGCCAAGTATTTTTAAACTGTGAACCGACAGGTGTTTCACTCCATTAGCCACACTGTATACACTGACCACAATCTGATTGGTTTTCCAAACTTCCTATTTCCCAACAGTCCCAGGGGGCTATAACTTACAGTGCTGTGTCCCTGGGGAAACGCAGGAGTTGAGCTAAGAGTCAAAGCTAGTTTCCTTTCTGGGCTTCAGACTCTATAAGTTACTGCTGGCTTATTGTAAAATACACCAACAAGCTTTGGGTGTGTTTGAAGTCTTTGCAGGATATATGAAGTTCACAAATCTAAATGCCAAGGATGTATTTCCTAACTATAGGGTGATTGCTTGTTCCTCACCAATGACACTGATCCTACATCTAGTAAATCTACTATGTTAAGGATGACCTCAACATAGTAGCTTAAATTAGATTTGCAGCTCTCAGATTTTGGCACTATGTGGTCTTTTCTGTCAACCAAAGCTCAAATAACTAGTTAAAATGAGGTGTACTGAATATTCAGTACACCTCATTTTAACCTTCCGTAACTTCCACTTCCCCATTTTTTTCCACTAGTATTTCTCAGGTAAAGGCTGAGTTTTCCTTCATTGACTTTCTGAAAACATCTCTGATCGTGTTATTGCTAAGTGCAAGTGTATTTCAGTCATCTGATAATTGTTTGGTTTTCTATGTAAAGAAGGTTAGCATCCTGCTACCACAGGTATTATGAATCATAAAGTCATTAGAATGCTATTTGAAAATGTATGTATTCACCAGCAAAACCACCACTAACATCATGACAAAAGTCTGGTGTTTAGCTTTGGTATGTTTACAGTGTATGGCCCCCCACCTCTGACTCAAAGAAAACCTTCAACTGATATGGAACGTAACTTGTTTTGTCTATCACAGTTAAATCATCAGAATCACAGTTGTTGGCTCTTTTTGATTTTGACAAAGTTGGAAAACACTGGAAAGTTGCACTGTATGAAAAATGTGCGTTGACAGCATTATTCTAGATGAGCTACAGCAGAAATCACACTACACTTCTGCACTTCAGGCAGATCTGAACTGCCTCAATGAAGAAAGAGAATTAGAGGATTAAATAGTATATACATATTATATAAATAAAGGTCAACATTCGTTGGTATTTACATATATACATATTTAATTGAATGCTGGGCATGGATCATTAAAAACATTGCGGAGCCCATTTCCTCATCCATCTCTGATATTTATGTTTCTTGATGCAGCTGCAGTTGCTGTATTCATCCCTGCAGGCCCAAACTGAAGTGAAGCTGAGATATGAATTGTCTGACATGTTAACAGCTCTGGTTGTAATGGCCTTTTTGTTTGGTCCCATTGTTTCCAGTAGTGGTATTTTTTCTTTCACAGATGCGTATTTCTTCTGCATCATCATGTCTGCCTCTTTGCTCAGAACAGCCCTCATCCTCTGGATGTCTGTCTTTTCTTTAGTGTAGGCATTCCTCATCTTTTTCATCTCCTCCTTTTCCTTCTTAAATGTCTTCCCTTCCTCACACATTGCATCTTTTTCGGCAGTAAAAGCACAAAGTTCTTTACTGAAGGCTTTTCTTTCTTTTTCTATGTTCTCTTTCTCCAACTGGAAAGCCTCCTTCATTCTCTCTATGTCAGTCTTTTCTTGAATGTAGGCATTCCTCATCTTTTCCATCTCCTCCTTTTCCATCTCAAATACCTTTCTCTGCTTTAACATTGCATCTTTTTCAGAATTAAAGGTCTTCCTCCACTTACATTTAGACTTAACTTCTTTACTGAAGGCTTTTCTTTCTTTTTCTATGTTTTCCTTCTCCAACTGGAAAGCATCTCTCATCCTTTGGATGCCTGTCCTTTCTTGAATGTAGGCCTTCCTCATCATTGCCATCTCTTCCTTTTCTATCTTGAAGGACTCCCTGTCATCAAACATGGCATCATTTTCAGCCTCGAAGGCATTTCTCTTCATACGTTGTACCCTAAGTTCTTTGTTGAAGGTTTCTCTTTCTTTTCTCATGTTCTCTTTCTCCAACTGGAAAGCCTCCCTCATCCTCTGAATATCTTTCTTTTCTTGACTGTAGGTCTTTCTGGTCATGGCCATGTCTTCCTTTTCTAAATCGAAGGCCTTTCTTTCCTCAAACATGGTATTTTTTTCAGCATTGAGGGTCTCTCTTCTCCTATGTTTTGCTTTAAGTTCTTTCTTGAAGGCTTTTCTTACTTTTTTAATGTTCTCGCTCTCCAACTGGAAGACATTCCTCATCTTGGCCATTTTAGCACACTCTCGTTGAAAGGCCTCTCTCTCTCTGCTCATTTGCTGCCTTTCCATCTCCAGCTCCTCTTTCATCTTATTTATGCGTGCCTCTTCACACAAAAGTTTCCTCCATGTTTCCTCAATAGAGAGTTTTTTGGCCTCTGCCACCATCTGCCCCTCCAGCTTGTCCAGCAGAATCTTCTCATCTCTACTGCTCTGGATTGGATGCAAAGACTGACTCTGCATCACTCTGAAAATTTCTGGCTGGTGGTGATCATATTCTTCACCATTACTGGTAGTTTTCTAGAACAAAATGGGATATTTTTAACATATCATTTAAAGAACATCAATACCATGTGATTTTAGCAATAAAACTGTATTACCTCTTGGTTCTCCCAGTTCCATTCTACCTGGGAGAGGAGACAGTTAGCCTGATTGTCCAGAGTGATCTTGTCTTTCTGAAGCTGCTGGGCATTTTGCGCCAGACAGATCAACTCTCCGCCCTGTGCTTGCTGTTGCTCCTGAAGCACATAAGGTGCATGGAGATTCATCTGGAATCACAAAAATACAGCATTAACTTGATAACCACAGTGGTGGTAAACACACGGTTTACCTAACTTGTTTGGTTTAATTCAAACCAACTACACAGTACAGTAATGCATGTATCCTTGTACCTGTGATCACTAAAACTGCCCAATAAATGAATCACCTGTCAGTTTACACGACTTAAAGTTTACACCTCTTGGTCTGCTTGTAATAAGTCAAGGGGAGCATGACATAGACCTGACCTAAAAGTGCAATACCACAGTGTAAAAATACTTTATTACAATAATGATATGTCATTATCTATGACATTGTTGAATTCTTAACTAGTAATTACAGCTCTCAGATAAATATAGTGGAATAAGAAGTATAAAATTCCCCTTGCATAAAATGGAAATACCCAAGTAAAGTACAAGGACATCAGGTAAAAATCAGCTTGGTGTGACTACTGTTTTCCTTCACAAATATGGTACTTACCACCACAAAAGGTGGGTTCTGTAAAAGTTCCATCAGTGAAGTTTCAGAGTACTAATTGCAAGTGCAATGGGTATTTTGCTTCTCAGTGTCTCAGTGTCTCTAATCCTCAGTGCTCTTTGTACTGAAATGTCTGCTCTTCTGCTCACCACAATTCTCCTGAACCACTTCCACTGTGATGAGTTAAGTTCTAAATTCTGTGTATGCATTTTACAAACTGTTGCCTAGGTTATCCCAAACTATTAATCTCTGCAGTTTAATAGTTTAAACTTTCTTGTACAATATCAAGGCAGAACTCAATTTAAAATTTAATTAATTCAAACAAGCCTGATAAATGTTCAAGGTTCATGTCACAATTCAGATTATGATGAAATGCGTTTAAGCTACCTCTGATACCTCTTTTGACCAGCTTAGTTAAATATCAATACGATTCAGCTTTATTTCATTAACTTCCACTGCAGTTTTTCTGTTTCAGCTGGTTAATTTGTTTCACCTGTAGTTTGTCATACTTCCTTATCTCTGAGCTGTGCTTTATCTTATTTAGCAGTACTTGTGTAATGCTAATGTTAGCAAGCTAACATTAATGTTGGCAAGAGCTGTAAAGGGCTGTAGCCGCCTGCAACCAGAAATACAGATACAGACTTGCTCAAAAGGCTAAAAGGCTTAGAGGTGATGACTATTTAAAAAATGAAGACTCATGCAACAGCAGGACACTGTAGCGTTGTTCACCTCGTTTTGATTTTCAGTTTCAAGATTTGGATTGGATGATTTACCAGGAACAAATCCATTTGTCAAGATGCTGTCAACAGTTTTTATAGGGACTTTTTCTTCAGTAGATAGTAGTTCCAATAAAAACTGTTAACAGTGAGGTCTGTGGATTACCCAGAGTAAGCAAGACATTGTTTCTGGAAAGAGATGTTGTTGTAGATTTTTTTTAAAAATGTACTTTTTCATTGCTGGGAGCACCACAAATGAAATTCCACTCAACTCCATTGTATTTGGGTGGCGCCAGAACAACTGGCCAAACACTAGAAACTATCTGTATGGCTAGATACCTCTGGAGGACATGAGAAAATATGGTTTTTGTAATTTGGATGAACCAACCCTGTAATGTGTTATGACTAACCATCCCATGGTAATATTTCTAAAAAGAAAAATGTTGTTTTGATAACATTGCTCAAATGGAATTCAAAACTTAAATCAGGTTCCAAAATAACTGTAACACCTGGGCTTGTGAGCTACGATTTAGCGATCCACACACCCTTTTCCTCTACAAACTCTACAACTCTGTATACACTGAAGCCACACTGTGTACACTGACTTTCACTGTCTGATTTGTTTTCCAAATTTCCAGTTTCCCAGCAGTTCCAGGAGACTATAACTTACAGATCTGTATACAAGGGGAAGGACAGGAGTATAGCTTGGAATCACAGCGTGTTTCCTTCCCAGTTTCATACTGTATGAGTTATTACATTCCAATTGTAAAAGACATAGACCGACTCGTGCGTTTGAAGTCTTTCCAGAGCAGGATAAAGCTTTTTCCTGAAATTCATTGTAACTAAATTTCAAGGGTACATCTCCCTCACTCAAATGGGGACTTCTTTGATATAAAAAAACATTCTCGATAGATAAAAGCAAAGATTACATGAATTCAAGTCAGTGTAGGAATTTATGAAAGTTTTGAGAATATGTTTTTGGCACCTTGCTGTGAACAAGTACTGCTGACACAATGGAATGAGGTTTAGCTTAGATCATTTGAAAGATAATTGAGTGTTTGGCCTCCTCATAAAATTATCAGCTCTGAAAGTCAACCAAACACAGTTCACGGGGCTGTTAATCTCTTGTATATGTTCCCCCACTGATGAAAAGAGTCGATATCTATACCAGATACACACACACACACACACACACACTGACATGTGTCGTCCTCTTGGACAGCTTTAAGGGGTTAAGATCATGCATCTGTGTTATTACGACAAGCTCTTTATCTTCACTACAAACAAGTCCCAATTCCGCACCACCCAGAGTGTCTGTGATGATGACACAGGCTGATGACAGGTCAACTGGTGCGTGCTAATGTGTCCCTGCCTTTTGTGTGTATGTGTGTGTGTGTGCGTGCATGCAAACTCGCTCTGTCATAGTCATAAGGAATCGACATCTGGAGAACTAAAAGCAAAAACAGCCTTTACGATGTGTGTGTGGGTGTAAAATAAAATGGAACGGAAGACGTTGTAAAAAAAAAATTAAATGTAAATAACAACAGGGAGTCTGTTTGTTGTATCAAAGTGAAGCTCGTGAATCTCCCTATGTTGCCGTTTTGCCTTCTTTGACTAGTAAATCATAGCTTTTTTCCATGGTACTGTGTTGTCATTTGTTTTTTGGATTCTTGGATTGTTTTCATTACTGTCATAAGTTTTTATTTGGTTTTATTTTCATTTATAAGTAGTGATTAAGATGTAAAACCACATTTTCATCTGTTAGACTTCTTTGACTTTGAAGTTTAATGGTCTGTTGCCCCCATCTTTTGTGGAACATCTGAATGGTAAAATGTCCCTAGTTGGCCTTTCTCTTTAATACAGCAAGTGATACATTACAGTACATACAGGAGAAGTAACTCCCAGACTGGTGGGTTGATAAGGCACAGATAGAAACACAGATAAACCGGTGACCTGTTTAGAAATTATTACAGTGCAACACTGAAGAGACTGAATTAAATTGCAATATGTATCGTTCATTGGTGCCCTATTTTCTGTCTGAGCAGAGTCTGAGGATTTTTATCTTTTCCTACAGGCCTCTTCATGGACAGTCACAATGATTCATAGCATGGTAGCATGATGTCCTTGCTGTAGTCTGAGCCCTACATTGATCCTAACAGTTAGAGGCTGAATTACTAAAAATAATGAGGAACTGGTCTTTAAATGAAAAAAGAAAATGCACATGCTAGGTTTGTACAGGCATTTTCAAACTTATGCATCACAACACAGAACAGTGGCAGCTCTGTTCGAGCCCTTGGTCTACGAGACCATGACCAATGCATAATGATGGATTTATTTATTTATTTTTTCATTTTTGGTTCCTTTTTCTTTTTCTTTTTTTTTTTTCTTTTTGCGCTGGGGGGGTAGGGGTGTAGGAGGTACACACGCAGGGCCGGTTGTGGTGTGGTTTTGGCATACATGTGTTATTCATGTTCAAACATTGTGGTCGTCTCAATCCATATTCATGCTTTTAAAAAGCCAGTCTGTGTGCATAGAAGTATAGTAACCCCTATCATGTTCCCTTCCTATAGCAACCACAGACAGGGAGATTCAATTACGTCTGCTTGGGCCGTGCTGGGCATATGTGTGTATGTTTGTGTGTGTCTATATAGAAGGATGCCCTGTGCACAAGAGTCTCTGTTAGTTATGACAGTGGCCAGCAGGTATCCTTTAGATTTTCTCAGGGGAACACAGCTCTGTTTCAGTGCACCCTCTGCCAGACTCTTTCAGCACTTGCTCTGGCCTGGCTGGTGTCATCAGCACGGCTACCCCTTTGATTGTGTAGAAAAGTAGCGAGAGAGAGGGAGAGAGAGAGAGGGAGAGAGCGAGAGAGAGAGAGAGAGAGAGAGATAAACAGAGATGCTCCCTGGCCTTCTACATTTCCTCTCTTTCCTCTCTCCCACTCTGCTCTCTCTCTCTGGGGAGCAATTCCTCCACTGTCTGTCCATTTTTCATAATTTTATGAGGTTTCACTTTAGTCGAAATATGCTCCATTTTCATGTTCCTTGTTGAATAAATGAACTATCTAATGACTATTAATGCCAAATTTATTTGAGCATACCTCTGTACCCATGCAGGCTTTTACCGACCTTGTTTTCCCAAAACAACCTTCAGTGCTCCTTTCTCTCTCTTTTCTCTCCCTCCTCCCATGTGTTTTACACACTGCCCCGAAACAACACTGGCACTGTTGAGCAGGATGCATATGGATAGCGAGGGGAAGTGCTTCATGTTGATAGAAAGAAAAATATTAGTCCAGCATTGGTATAGTGTTTGTGTGCTTGTGTGTGTGTCTGTGTGTGTATATGTATGTATGTACAGTGTATAGACAAATGTGAGCCTTAACTTACTGTTTTTAGAATGTGTGCAGATGTGTGTGACAGACAGTCTCTCTGTAGTAACATTTACTTCCTAAAATAGTTATATAGTAACTCTGTGATGACACACCATCACTTGGCTAGATATCAAACCTCAGTTCTTTAGAGTAACTGCCCGGAGTGTGTCCATAGCATGGAGTAACAAAAAAAAAAAAAAAAAAAAAAAGAAAGAAGCTCAGCATTAATTGATTCTTACTCTTGTTTACTTCTTTGGTTAGAAATATCCTGATCTAAATCAGAGAACTTGTGTCTTGTTAAGACAAAATTCTCATCCTGCTGCTTCAGTGAAGGACACATTAGGAAGTGTGCCATCTTTTGTTAAGAAAGAAAAAGGGGATTTTTAGAAAAACATACTTATATTTATTAAACTCAGTACGGAAAATCGAATATATCTAGATTCTAAAATATACCCGCAACTAACACTTACTTTCATTGTTGATTTACGTATTAATCTTGCTTAATCATTTTGCCAGTAAGATGTCATAGAAAAGTTTCCAGGAACCAAAGGTGACAAATTCAGACCACTTGTTTTGTCTGGATAACAGTCTAAAATCCAAAGCTATTCAGTTTAATATTGTACGAGACAAAAAAATTTAGAACATTTTCATATTTGAGAAGCCAGAACCAACAAATGTTTGGTTGCTGATTACTTTTTTTTTTAAATTGACAAATCAACTGATCATTGCAGCTCTAATATAAAGTAAAGGTGCATAACTTATCATTATTGACTATAAACACTGTACATCTAAAATGTTGACTGCATGAAGCTGTCACCTGACTTCATGCAGTGAACTTGCAGAAAAGAGTCAGTTCCTCCATGTCTGAATTTGGGCGGTCGATATTCATTGTCAAAGAGCTACAGTATAGTATGTGTGATAGCATCAAGTCATCAAAGATTATTCATCACAAAATTAGCAAATTGCATTGACTCTGATATTTGAGCTTTTATGAGGAAGACACCTCAGTTATTAAACAGTGAATGACCACCTGGAATATTTAACAGTGCACATAGGGTGCACTATTAAGTATTCCAGGTGAGTGATTGTGGGTGCAACAGCTGCATTTCGCAGAGATCCTCATAGATAACTCTACTGTATGTTCCTGCGTGTGAGCATGTGTGTGATCTTGATAGATCTGTGATGAGGCCACCAATGCCTTTCATCCTAATGGATTCCATCTGACCAATCACAGTGCAGAGACATGGCTACAGATAAGCCCGCTGGAGCTGGGGAGGTTCCGGTAAACAGCCTGTGATACCCCCCCCCTCCCTCCACCCCTGTATCCCCTCTTCTCCTATCAGCAATCAGCCGGGGTTAATGGTGAGAGCCTGAGGCTGGCTGATTGGAGCCAGGCTACACATCAGTCAAGACAAACCCAGTGCTGGGCCATATGTCAGGCTACAGCTATTCAAGTCCGTCTTCTGCCTGACCACAACATGCACGCGATTGAAATTGCTCTTCAATTCGAGAAATCAGAAATGTTTGATGACTCTCTGACTCAATGAAGATCTTGAACTTGACCGTATCCTGATGATGACACAAGCCATAACTCAGGCTGACCTGTTTTGACCCATTCTGTCGACAGTCCAGTGTTAGTATTTCATACTTTTTCATACTTTAGATCTCCGACAGGCACTTCACTCTCTGTCTAACCCTCTCAGATGAAAGTGGGTCACAGTTTGACTCTTGATCTCCCATATGACTGTATGCTATATTTGACCTGTCTGACCAGATCTCTGTAAAGTGGGGCTGGGTCAGAAGCTACAGGTTGACACACAGCTGCTGTGGTCCCCACCGGGTGGCCAAATTTTCTTTCTTTCTTTCTTTCTTTCTTTCTTTCTTTCTTTCTTTCTTTTTTTCTTTTTTTCTTTTTTTCTTTCTTTCTTTCTATCCTCCAGATCAAAGGGCTCCCATTCCCTCTCTCCAAAGGGGAGAAAAAGAAAAGAATTAATACTAATGGTGCTGGGAGCAGAGGAATAAAGCGTCAGGGTAATTACCCAGCAATCACTGCAGCATTCCGCAGCTGAGGGGGGCAGAGATAGGGTCTTGAGCCTAAAGAGCATGGACGTGGATCAACTTGGCCGGCACACACACAGACACACTCGCACTCACGTACAGCCCGGCTTGCACAAGTGCAATCTGTCTTCATTGAGCAGCTCTTGGTCTGCAGGAGTCTCTCCCTGCTCGTTTTGCTCCGTTCGTTCGACCAGGAGAAATCTCTATGAAAACAACGCTCACTTCGTCTTTCTTGCCGTTTCTCTGTCATTCTGTTGTGTGCATGTCTACATCCCTGTATGTTGCACGTGTGTGTGTGTGTGTCTAATTGATATGTATGAATGCAGTGGAAGGTCCGTGTGTGAATGACTTTCTGGAGGAATGTGTGGGGAGAGGGGGAGGATGTCTGTTTGTCATGTGTGTAAGTGCTATATGCAGCCCCCATTGCCTGAACCTGGCCTGACATTCATGATAATAATCACAGCCTGATTGTATGTGTGTGTGTGTGTGTGTGTGTGTGTGTATGTATTCCTCAGAGATCAGCACTGTATTCAGAATAAGCCACATGTTACAGAATTAGAAAAAAAGTGGATACGGTTTCCTGTTTGTGCATGTGTGTTCATATGCAAATGTCTGCATGCACACACTCAAGCAGCGGGCCTCATCTATTAGGCTAATTAAATATTTTTGTTTCAGTTATTAAGATTGATTAAAGTTTTTGGGAGGTTTGACTTTCCAGACGTTGGACAAAAATTTACAAAAATCATAGCCCAAGACTGGGATTTGTCTGAACTGAACTTTTCATGGGGAATCTTTTGCTCTTACTGATTAAAGGATTGATGAAAAAGACTTTCTGAACAGCATTTGTTCTCTAGCTGGGTAATAAAGACAGATTGACTGCTTATGGAAATAATTCAGGTCATTATTTTTTAGAAAGTGTTTTTGTTGAGACGTTTATGCCAGGAATAAGTGTTAATGTGTTTGAATTTTCACTTTTTCTCCATTGCCAAAACTTTATCTGTGAAGGACTGTTTCTAGTTTAGTGACTTAGTGTAGCCTCTTTTTCCCTGGTTACAGACAGGCCAAGCATTTAGTGCAAACTGACTGGTTTAGATATGCCGTGTTTTAATTTATGCAGAATGAGACTGTGCTGTGGTTTTAGCCCAAGTGCAAAGTTAAAATAATACAATAAACTTTTGCCTCCTAACCACCTTGCTGGTGATGGCAGCTGCACTCATCTGTTTAGGAGATCTTATCTGGAATTCCTTGGCTCTCTCCTGCAGTTTTGTCTGCACGCAGATTTTTTTTTTCTTTTTTTATTTCAAGTTTAATTTCATGCCGTTTTTGTTTCACTCCTTTCATGTGGCATTCTATAAATCAAATTATGTTAATGTTATCTGTAAATTGTTGTCAAATTATAACCTTTTGTGAAGCAGAAACCCCCATACTTTGGCCACTAAATAATATGTGTTTGTTCTGGAGAACAGTTTTTAGTATTTTGTTAAATCTTTTTTGGTGTATTTGACGTAGTTTCTCACAACATAATTATCTTTGTGGGTGTTCTTTGCTACTTAATTCAATGTTTCTGAAGTTGTGGGCCATAATGTTAATTTATAGTAACTTAGATAATGTGATAGAAGTTGTGGGATTTCACTTTTATTTTAGGAAGGATTGGGATTTATTGCACAGACACACTGGTAAGCTCATGTATCTGAACAAATACAGGAAAAGCTGCCCAGTCATATAAGAAAACTAAAACAAATTCACGAATAGTGATAAATGAGGCCAGGTAAATGGTTCCCTGTATGCCTTAAGTGTTTGTCTGTCTGCTTTTATGTATGTTTATGTGCCTGTGCGTCTGCATTCAAATGAGAGCATGTCTGATGGACACAGAACACCTTTGTGTTTCTTAACAGGCAGTGGTGGTTAGGAGCAAAATCAATGAGGAGGAAGTTGCTGTGAGAGTCACAGGCCTCAGTTGTAATCGTAGTGAAGCCCATAAAAAATTCTGTCTCTTTCGTTTGCTCCCAGTTGCACTTTGACAAATCTTTTTTTTTCCCCCTTGGCTGTAGGATAGGCAAGGACTTGCATGTTTGGCTTGTCAACCTGCCTCTGCATGGTTCTTTTTGGTTTGGAGGCAAAAGAGGTTTTGGTAGAGAACAGCACAGCAGATTTAGACAGACATGCAGGCACGCTGGCACACATGCTGGTACACAAAGTGGCGCAACACGTTTTTGTACAATTGTGCCCAGCCCTCTTCTTCTGTAGGCAAGTTCTGGCCAACACATCAAAGTGCAGTAAAAGCCTTTACTTAATTCCTTAATTTGAGAGAAAGATTTTGTAATTCTTTTGTGCTCTTTGACACAGTGTATACTTTTGAGGGTAAAAAAAAAGGTCTAAACTGTTCTCCGACAGAAATAAAGAATGACTTGTACTTTTCCTCATTTAGAAAAGTGTGGATGATTTCAGAACCTGAACATTGTGCTTCTTGACCCTCCCTTCTCTTCCTCCCTCTCTCGGGCACCACTCGTCTTATGAAGTCATTGTGCGCCGTCGTTCCGGTCGATAACAGATGAGTAATGACTCCTTGAGCAAAGCAGCATGACATCAGGAAGGTCATTTGAGGGGAATGGGGGAGAGGTGTCATTTACTGCTTTAAAGGTCTCTGCGTGTCACGTTGTCCCACGACATTCCCTAGCAGACGACTCAGCAGTCTACAGAGAGCTGAGGGGAACTGCAGCTTTGAATAAATGGTGGTAGTTTCCTTTCAGTAGTCATTTGTTCAGTGTAATGCTTTCTGACATTTTTATGTTAAGCTGCTTATTCAAGGAAACTTGTAATAAGGTAGTGTGTAGAATGTGTGTGTCTGTCTAAATAATAAATATATGGACCAGAGACGACAGTACCTCTAAGGTGTCACCCTGCTCTGTAAAGTGAAGATGCATCACATCACATCAATTATCCAAGGAAATTTGGGTATTTGAGTCTCTTCTGTGGTTGTGTGCCACTCAGTAGATGCTTGGAGAACACACACATCCCACAAACCTAACCTTTTTTATTTTAAATAAACTCATTTGGATAGTTAAGCGATAGAGTTGGATAAATTGGCCTGTGGTAGCAAATTGCCACATGGGGGCGCCAGCTTACACAGTATCAACGCTTCCACAGCGTTGCCCATGTTGTTCAGTTTCACAGGCAGAGATGGGGTGGTGATGGTGGTGGGAGGTGGTGGTGGTGGTGGTGGGACAGGGGTTAAATGAAGTGCAAGCACACCCTGCTCATGCTGAAAAGGTCACTGTCTTCCCTCGGCTTCATGACCAGACTTTGTTTCTCTTTGAAGAGCCACAGCTGAGTGCTCAGGAGCAGGAGGAAGTCCTTTATTAACCTGGGAATCAACAAGCTCTGATGGCAGGAGATGAGAACGGTTTGCAGGTGTACATGTTTTAGTACACACACACACACACACACACTAAACCAAAATAAAATTCCAAGTTTAATATGTACATGCTTTACTTGGATCACAGTATGTGACCGTGGAGTACTTGAGGTAGCTGTATGATATTCCCAGTATGTAGTTTTTCATCATGTTGCTGTTTGACTGTGACCTAGATTTCTCTGGGGAAGTACACGCTATGTCACTACATATTGTTCAGTTTGTGGTTATTGTCCCTCTGTGTGTTTGCGTGTGGCTTTGTGTGTGTGTACACGCGTGCTCGTACAGGCTTGCACATGTGCGTCGCTGCCAGGATCTTTGGGTTTTACAACTGTCCCTGTCATATTTTCAGAGGCGATGACAAGTGCAGAGAAATGAGTTGCCTCTCAGAAAGGGCGACCAATTATTGTTTGGTATTTTTATTGGTCCAAAAGAGTTTTAAAAATACAAATGATTGTATTTTTATGGTGGTCACGCTCCACGCTGGTCTCCTTTGTGTTCTGCAGAAATGATTCCTCCCGGGGCCACAGAGTTCTAGGTCTTAGCTTGGATGGAAGACAGACGGGTCGACCGGGTTTGTGGTTCTGCTGCGGAACAAGCTGCTTTTAGATCCCGATTTTTCGCCAGAGACGCAGGGCCTGATACCGTTTCACTAACTTCTCTCCCATTACATTAGAACTCAGCTTGTCCTAATCATGATCATACTCTACAGGCTGTAACCACAATGCAACGAACAGCAAGGCTCCCAATGGGTTTCTAAGCCCACTGAAGAGAGAATGGAAATTGTTTTGTTGACAACTATTAACTTTTAACCTTATATGAATATATGTCAGCTATTGCTTGAGACTTCCCCCCTCATTTTAAAGATTTCTCAGTCACTTTGGAGTGAATAAATGCCATTTCATAATGTTTTGTTGCACTGATGACAGCCCACTTTTCACCTACTAGTTTTTCCAAGTAGTTGATAAATTATAAAAGCTCATTTGCAGTTTATCTTTGGTCTCATATTTTTACATGTCCGGTGTGTTTTTTTCCAATACAGCACTGCAATAATGCCTAAAATCACAGCTGTAATGCCCCGCTCTGCATCTTTTTTCCCTTTTTTTTTTTTAATTACGTCAATGATGACTAGTCATATAGTCAACAGCTATTTTGCAAAAGCTGTTAATGATTAAGAATCACTAGTCATGAAATCTCTACAACCCACAGATTCTCCACGTCTTAGGGTACTTTACTGTTCAGCTGTATTTTAGAGTTACAGCGGTCAATAGCATAGCAAAGTCAATGTCAGTGGAAGGTAACTGTGCATCAACACTCCCAGATATGAGGGGAACCTGGTCCCGTCCTATCAGCTTGTTGATAAAGTTATCAGAGTCAAAACAGTATGGCTGTAAACAGTGGGGAACCATATGTGTGGGAGGTGACTGAGACAGACGTCATGATTTCTCAAGAGGATACACACTCCCTGAGACAGACAGTCCACACCGCAGTGCCTGGCCCATGGAGACATGGTAGCTGCCTATCGTAGGTGGTCTGCTTCAGCGGGAGGTGTGTGTGGTTGGAGAGTGGGATGACATATGCACAGCGGTTTTAATGATAAAAGCCTCTGTCTGTGTGTGTGTGTGTGTGTGTGTGTGTGTGTGTGTCTGTGTGTGTGTCTGTGTGTGTGTGTGTGAGTGTGAGAAGGAGAGAGAGGGAAAGATGCGGGAGTACAGTTTGAGGTAGCCTCATATACCGAAAGATAAAATGAATGACTGCTGTTCTCATCATAACAACCAAGCTACTGGAAGGGAGGCCCCCCACCCCCCCTCCATCTCCCAAAAAGGCATACAGCTGCCCTGCGCCTTGCCTGTCCACAAAAGGCATTTCTCTTCTGAGTGTGTTTTGAGTTGGAGAAATCTGACAGAATTCCTCGCCCTCTCTCCCATATCCATGTCTCACGTGACTCATTCTCATCCACTGGTACAAGGTTTAAGTTGTGCTTAACGTTTTTCTGCACAATTTCGCAGAGGGCCGAGCGACGAGGCTAAATATTTCATCTAGGGCTTGTTATTTTGTGCGACTAGGCCAAAGCAAACTTAAGCCTGGTGAAGAATGTAATCATTTATCTAAGACCAGGGGCGACATGCTCAATTTAACCTGAAATAGGGCTCTGTGGTGCCCACAGGGACAAGGAATAAGGGTGTGCATGAGTGCATATGTATATGTTTCAGTGTGTATTTAGGAAAACAACTTATGTCAAGCTACTGAGCTGCTACAACCAGGCCAAAGCCTGATATTTGGCTTGTTTGTACTTCCTCCTGTGTTTACTGTGTGTCGAGATAAGCATGTTACAGCGTCCGTCTTGTGTAATCTGTGGTGGGTTCACCAGCACTTGATGATGTGGAGATCGTTAATGTTACAACGTGTGTAGCTTTACCCCTCAAGTGCCTACTTCCACTTGGAAAATAAGTGGAACGCACCTCTCCAGCCCACTTACTTCAAATTAGAGTCAACCCTAGCTTCTCTCAGTCCCTTTCTCTTTTACAGTGTCCACCCTAGAATCCCATCTCACACACCCATGGCAATCATGATTTGCTGGGAATTTTATCTGACTTCGGTAGTGTGAAGCTTTCCCATCATTCCCTGAGGGGTTTAATGTCCCCATCGCTTATGGACTGACCTACCAGAGCCTTTAGCTTGGTTGTGTAATGACTGCCATTAACCTATCAAGATCTGCCGAAGGGTCCTTGCTGCTTTTTCCCACCCCCTCCTGCTACTTTCCCTCCATTTCCAAAACCAAGATGGCTCCTTTAAGTCCTTGTTCTTGCCCTCCAGGGAGCAGAGAACACCAAAGTCTGCAGTCTAATTGGATTCATTTGTTAAATAGCTGCGGAGATTTGGACATTATCTATCTATGTACCCATGACTGGAATGCAGCTTGTTCTCCCCACTGGACATTTTTTTTACCCTGTCACCATTTCAGTTAAAATGTGGTCTCTTGATGGCCTGAAGTGCTTTTCTTGTTTTTATTGGATTCTCATGTTCATTAGATAATGAATTCTTTTCAGTGCATATAACTCTCTTTTGTACAGCACAAGTCCTGATCTAAGAAAGGACCACTGGGTCAAATATGGCATTAATGCTTTGCAGCCGTGAGTGAATGGTGCTTTGTCTGTCTATAGAAAAACCCACTAAAGAAGTCAGAAGAAATGCTCTGCGCTAGTGTGTGGATCTCAATAAGTCTTAGGGAGTCTATCAACTTTTCAAACTCAGCTAGCCTCTTTTTCATCATGATGATATTAACTCAACATTTAGAAAAATGTAGAGTGGGCTTGTAGAAATTATGATAAGCCAGAAGCAAGTCACCATGTCAGCATGTCCTGTCACCAGATGTGCTGTCCCTTTGTAACTAATTTGTAGACCTCTGGAGTTTCATTGCATTGTACTGTGTCCCACTCCAGCTGCATCTGCAAGTGTTTTGTTTGGTACAGCTTGGGGCGTTTTTTTGAGTTGGTGTGTGCATGCCTGTGTGTGTGTGTGTGTGTGTGTGTGTGTGTGGTGTGTGTGTGTGTGTCCATGTGTGCCTGTGTGTGTGTCTTTGTGTGTGTTTGTGTTCTGTTTTGCAAATGATCATCAGATAAAGGCTGTTGAACACCACAACTGGCTATTACACCGCCACTTTAGCGACATGAGGTTAGCCGCAGAACGACAGATGCAGAGAGACACAGTCCTGAAAGTCAATGAGCTGAATTAACTCTTAGTATAACACTATTAAACTGATACTGAAGCTGTTACAGTTAACCACCATTAGGTCAGATTGTCCAGCGAACACAGTCATGTTTAAAGTGCTGCTGTTGGAGGAAAACTTAAAATGCTGGAGAAGCAGTCTTAATCTGGCCCAAATCCTCAGAAGGGACCAGATTTAAGGATGAGAGCATCATAAATGCTTTGGTGGAGCACCCCTACCTCCTGCTTCCTTCTCAGTGGCTTTGTTGTTTGCATTTCTCCACTAAGTTTTTACTTAGAAGTAGAATTGACTTCTACTTTTCTTCATGGATCCAACCAAAATTGTCTTGACCCAAGTCGTACAGTGGAGGCTTTCATTGCTGCTCATCTTTGAGAAGGCAGGCCAGAATGGAAGACATTACAGCAGGAAATTGGAGAATGCAGCCAGAGGCTGAGCACATTATTCAGTGTCTAGATTCATCCTCTCGATGAATCGGTGGTCAATGGGATAATTTCTTCTTGTGGTACTTCTGGTACCACAAAGTCTCCAGTCACCATAATCCAATTAGGTACATTGTACGGATGCTACTTAACCTTTAAGGTTCAGTCTAAACTTTTCTCCCCATGATCTTTGTTGTTGTTATGTGCTTGTTTCACATCAATACACTGCTAACCTCAGCTCCTCTCTTTCTCTGTCTCTTTTCTTCTTTCTCCAGATTGAGAACCTGTTGGAGCAGTTAAAGGATAAGGACAAACAGCTGGCTGGGTTGAGGGAAAGGGTTCAGGGCCTCCAAACTGACTCCAGCAATACAGACACGGCCCTGGCCACGCTGGAGGAGGCTCTGTCAGAGAAGGTACAGAACAAATTGAGGGATGAGGGTTAGGGTCAGGTTGTACTTGTTGAAAAATCCTAAGGATGTCTAGGTTGAGGGAGGTGTTCTGTGCTCTGTTGGTGGATGGATGGTATGAGGCATAAAGCACACTATTGACTAAGAGGCTAGAACTTGTTTGTCAGATGCTGACTATAAAAACTCACAAAATGAAACCATTAGACCACCACTTGGTCAGGAATGGTCTGGAAATTTTTAGCCATTGAGGCACACTTGTCTCTCAGGAAGCTGGTATACAGCATGTGGCTTAATTAAGCTGCATACTTTGCTATGACTCACTGCCTTAATTTACGGACACAGCCTCCTAATTTATAGACCTTGGACCACACTAGATGAGGTCCTGTCTGAAAACAGCAAGGGAGAGAAGGAGGCACTTGGAGAAGGGAGGTCTAAGGTGAACATAGACAGAGGATTAGTCCCTGTCTGTAACTGCACTGAACATAGGGAGGGAATGATCTATAGAATAAGAGGAGGATAGAAGTTTTGAAAGTGGGGGGAGGGATGGAAGGATGGAAAAGCAGAATGGCAGAAGAGGCACAGCCCTGATGGAAGAGGTGGCCTCAGAATTAAGGGAGGGAGAGGTCAAGGAATGCAAGGGTGGAGGCAGAGTAAAAAATGAGTAACTTCTGCAAAGACATATGAAAGAAGAGAAAGAACAGAGCTGGAAAGAGAAATGCATTTACAAAGAACCACACAGGGATAGAAATTCAATAACAGACAATGCAGCCACACACATATATAGAAAAAAATAAGCAACTGTGACATTCTAAGAGAGATAATGCAGACACAATGCAATGTGAACAACTAGGTTCACATTACAGGTTCAGGGTGAACTAAGCAGACTTACTCCACATGGGCGGATGGGTGACTAGATGGGCTGGATGTTGGTCGTAAACATTCAGTGTTTGTTGTTTTCTGGCAACATGAGAGTGCAGCTGGTCTCCATAAAGCCTCACCTCAACACTACTGAGCTAGCATGCCGCCACTAACACTAAAAGATGAATGGCCTCACTGGCCAGTGTGGTGTTTTGTTTTCTGTAAAATGCACCACGTTTCATCGCACAGGTCACTTATCCAGTAAAACCCAGCTGATTTTTACAGTATTCTTGGGGAAATAAGTTACTTTCGAGAAGCTGGAATGCTGACAAAGATTCTTGCTTTGAATAATGGTGTTTTTTTTCTTGTCTACACAAGCCTTTAGCAATGTGTTTATGGATTTGCACTCATGGTTATATGGTGCCAGCAATTTCTAATTGGAGACAGGCTTGAACACAGGACAGATTTTGATGTTATACACTGTACTGACCATGACCGTGGAGATGTCAAACCATAATCTGGCAGTATATACATGCTACCTTGAACTGACTGGCTTGATTTCAGAGCGACTCCATCTTGTTCAGCTTTGTAACATGTTTAAAGTTGTTGCTAGCACACATTTGTTGGTACTACAGTCTAAAAAATGATTGCTTTGGCACTCCAGGCTAAAAAATGGTTCCCATTTACATGTTTGTTTGTACTGCAGGCTAAAAGATGGATGCTGGTTTACATTTTGTTGGCACTGGCTGCTGGTTAAGGGTTTATAGAGTTCCCACTTAGGATAGATGTTCAGCAGTACTGCTTGTTTTCCAGTGGCTGCCACATTTTTATTTGTCCCAATTTGCACACATTGTATATGTGTATATTTATACCTTTGCATTTGCTGTTACGTAGTTATGTTTGCAACAGTGGCTTGTTTTACATTTTGGTCAAGTATATACTCATGTTAGGGACTGGGGGAACAGCCAATAGAAAATAACATACCATGACAGAATCTGAGTGGTGCTTAGCAATCCTGCTGGCAACATTTCAGGTCAAAGTTCAATTTCAGCTCTGAAAATTGCAACCGTACAACAGCAGATACAACATTAGTAGCTGAGTAATGTTAATATTATCACGTGACAGCACCTTAAGTGGTGTTGGACACAGGGATGCTTGAGTTCTGTGTGTGTTTATCTCTGCCTTGTTAGGCTGCTATTATTTCCCTTGATTGTGTTGAATTTTATTTCATTTAACTTCACTGGGTTTGTATTGGTTCAGTCAAGAATCATTTTCCTTTGTGCAGACACCAGTCTATTAATAGACTGGATGTTGGCTGATTTGTGTTTCATTGTGTTTGCAACACATGGACTGACACAGAACATAGATGTTTTCACTTAAAATGATCTTTTATCACCTAAATTTGTTTTTGTTGCCGACTAACTTTGAAATGAATAGCATAATGGCACAATAAACTGTAAATCCCTTTTCTGCGTCGGCCCATCTGTTTACCCAGAAACCACTTCTGATGCAGCCTACATATAATTCAGCTGTGATGAGGAGAACATTGGCGAGCTTTTCAGACTTTGTGGTCAACACAGGGTGTGTGTAATGTGTTTACAAGAACGAGTGTGTGTGTTGCTAATCACACACCCTGTCACAAACCTGCTCTTGGAGCCAGTCGCTAGCCACAGCGCTGTGGTTCTAATTAACAGGCCGGGGCATTGTGCCCATGCCGAACCCTGCACTTTGGTGTATGTGTGTGTGTTTTTTGTTGTGTAACGTGTGTGTTTCTGTTGTGTTTACGTGGGCTCCACACTTATGCCTCATAGAGGCAGGTTTTATTATCACATCCTGGTCTCTTTCCCTAAACCCCAAACATCCTTGAGATATTTCATAACGTGGGGAAAACACCCAGGACCCATTAGCCATGTGGTCTCTCTCTCTCTCTTTTCTCTCTCTCTTGCCCTCTTCTCTTCCAAAGCCCACTATGCAGTGCGTTACTGTGCCAGGTCTAGTTAGTGGGTGTATTTGTCCAATTACCCAGGGGTTTAAAGCTGCCAATCATGTGGCGATGCCACATCGTAAAGCCTCATTGCTGAGCTGTACCCTGTGCCTAAATAAACACCTGAATAAACACCTTGATAATCACTTCAGTCCACACCTTAACACACACACATACACCTTAACACACATCTACTACACACACCTTGCATGCTCTGCCACCCATGGTGCAGACCTGGTCTCAGGCCAATGCCCAAAGCCGTGGTCTTCCCGCTGTCCGATGCGATTAGAGAATAGAGAAAATTATGATGTAAACATTCCAGCCTGGTTTATCAGTAGGCAATGTGGAGTTGTTAGGACGTGATCTACTGTACTATCCAATCCATTCTCAATAAATCTGTCTCAGTCCCTCAGCCCTTCTCTTCCTTCCTCCTTCTCACTCTGTTCTACTTGGCTCTGACCTCATGTGCCTACTTTTATTTATTATAGTATTATTTATGACGGGCATTTATGAGTTTGTCTTTGGCCGCACTTTGTGGAGCATGCTGGTGAGCCTATTCAGCAAGAGACTGGCTCAAATTTTTCAATAATGATAGGGGAAGAACAGTGATCACACAGAACTGACTATCTGTTGCACATTGGAGGCTTAACAACATCCATTTTATATCATCTCCTAAAGGTGAACAAACTTTTATGCAGATAATAGCCATCAAGGCCTTTACCATTTTCCTACTCACACTCGCCAAACTCTCATTTTCCTCACCCCTCTACCATCTCAGGAGCGAGTGATTGAGAACCTCCGGGAGCAGAGAGAGCGGGAGGACAGGGTTCGGCTGGAGGACCTGGAGCAGATGAGGAAGGAGAACCAGGAACTGAAGGACAAACTCTCTGCCCTGCAGCCCCAAAAACTGTCCCAGAGCCCGGCCCCCAACCCCAGCCCAACCCAAAACCAGAGACCCGATGGAGAGGTCAGTATGCAGTTACAGAATCATAGGAAGTCAGTGATGGAAGGTGTGTGAGCGTGTGTCTGTATGTGTGTGGTATGTAGAGTCAGTAATTTTTGCAAATATATTTTTGCTGTTGTAACCATTCCCCAAATATAACATTTAATCTGAAATACCCAAAACAAGATGTAATTCATGGTTGAAAACAGAGTGCATGTTGATACGAGCGCTGTGTACAACAACTCAAGATTGCCAGTCTGGTATGTGTGTGGACTGCAGACAAACAGCCATTAATATTTCATCGTTATCCACATCATAACAGACTTGCACACACTACACCGCTTGTGCCAAGCTCTTAAATAAGCCCAAACACTAAATCTCATTTCACAGATATCATAAAACAAATAACAAGCATCTTTCTTTCTGTTGAATACTTCAAACAAACATCATGACACTTTATAATTATTTTTTACTGTACGAAAAGAATTAAAAGAATTAACTTTTACAGCTACTCCGCAGTAGTTGTAATATGCTATTTGTACCCTGTACTTACACTGCTAACATCTATAGTAATAGTAATTCCACTCTCATACCTCCCTGTGAGCATCCACAATATTGTTAGCAACTCCCTAGCAAAGGGCCTGCCTGCACTTTGTCCCACAGGATAAAGGGATGAATTAAGAGAGAGTGATTTATGGACGTAAAAGATCCCTCTCTATCCCTCTTCGGGTGCCAAGTCAGAGGCCTTGCTGTCTTTTTTCTCTCTTTTTCCTCTCCCAAGCTTACAAGCCAGGACAGACTCTCGCCCTGCCAGGATTTATGAGAATGTTTTCTTTTATACTCATAAAAAGCATACACACATCTCATTCCTGCGAAATGATATCTTGTTGAATTTTGACGCGGCACCACATGAAAGGGACAGCAGCTCAATAACTCTTTGTAGCAAGCAGATTCACACTCTGACAGAAGTGTTGCCATAATTGGACTATTCTGTGTACTCGGCAGCAATCAGACCTGTTATGTAAACTTACAGATTCTTCAAAAAGACAGATGATGTTTGTGTGTTTATATTTGCAAGTGTGTGTGTGTGTGTGTCTCTTTGTGTGCGCCTGTGTATGCCTGCCAGCACAAAATCAACCGTTGGTGTATGTGTGTGTACGTGTGTGTAAGTGTCTGCATGTGTTGAACTGCGTTGGTGTGTTTGATCCCATTGTAGTGCAGTGGACTGTGACAAGTTGTGAGGCTGTAATACTCAGTGGGTCAGAGGTGAGCTGACATGCTGAGATTAGACTCTGATCAACCTGATCTAACACACACACACACACACACACACACAGACACACACACACTCACGCCACCATCAGCCAGCAAATGACTTGATCTGATGCTGACTCCTGCATTTACTAAATACTGCTAAATCAGATTTCAAAATCCAGTGTGTTATGCACAGCAAAAGCTTCACTCTAAGGTGTTGTAGATGGCAGGAATCCAGCACAAATAAAACTCAAATGACAATTGAAAGACTACTTGGCCCAGTGGTGATTTGCTGCACTGTCACTTCGAAGACCTCTGTGGTCTCTCATCATGATCAAGGTGGTGGAATGAACTGCTTTCTGAAGTCAGGGATGCAGACTTATAGGACCCTCTGCCTAATTGTATGAGAGGTGCCCTCATTTGATGTTAATCAGAAATCCCCCTTAAGTGGAGAAATAAGTGTTTCGCCTGACATCGCTGATACGTATGCATTTACCTCTCAAACAGATGTAGAGTTTGTGTCTGCCATCAGGTCGTGTACACACAGTGGCCCACTCACTGTATCTGCAGATGTTTGTATTACTGACTCAGTCAAGCTGTTAGCGCAGCTTTTTATCTTGACCCCAGAGCTCTGTTGACTTCACTGCATCCTCATCCTCTTCCCATAAAACAGTATTTGTTGATTCCGAGGGTTAATAAAGGACTTCTGGAGCTAAACACCAGCTCTTCAAAAAGAAAAACAGTAAAGAACCTCAGGGAAGACGGTGACCTTTACAGAGTGGGTTGGTTTAAACCAGCAATGAGGCACCATGCCTCAACTGACTTTTTAGTCCCATCCAAAAGACAATTTGGATGGCATGTTTTCTTACTCACTGTCTGTCTTTTTTGATTTTTTTTTTTTCAATTTTTTTTTGTTTCTTTTTGATGATGATATGAAGATAAGACAAATCAGATGGAAACTGACATTGTTTTTTGCAGACAGAGATAAAATGAATATCATCATCTCTAAGACAAATAGAGACAGATAATATATTCAGGAGTCAAAGGCTTTTTTTTAAAGACTACCCAGCCTCAGTGCAGCTGGGTATGCTCTGACTAAGACTTAAAGGACCCATATTTAAAGAGCATGAGATTTCCATGTCTTTTTTATGAAGCAGGTCTGGGTGCTACGTTAAGACTGTGAAAATGTTTAATCAAAAGGATGTACACTGCCCATATTCAGAAACTGTGTCTTTAAACGACCTGTCAGGATTTCTGTAACTTTGGGATGTGACAACTATACAGTCACTGCCTTCAGCTATGCCCCGCACAGCTTATAGAGACCCACTGTCCAACTTTTTTTGGTTTGTTTTCAACTTTACACCGAGCAGTCATTCCATCAGATGTCAGGAAGCCATAGTCTTTGCATAGTCTTCCCAAGGATAATAATATTAGAGCCCAAAGTTTATTTTGAAATACCAGGGCATTTTAATCTAAATTCCATTGTTTGTTCAGCTCACTTTAGCATTGACTATTTAACATTTTCCTCAGCATTTCCTCACCATTTACAATTACTGCTGAGTTTTACTAAGCCTTAGTAGGCCACAGTCCACTAGCTGTGGTTGGCCTGGCCTCGCATCACTCAGAAAACAGTCAGCCAATCAGAGGAGAGCCCCGTTCTTTCTAGAGCTCCAGAAGGAAGCGTGAGAGAGGAGATGTAAAACTATATTGAGATGGTTTTTGGTACTTAAAACCACAAATATATCTTCTTATTGAAAGCAAAACTTCAAATAAAACACCGGAAAAGTGTAAAATATGGGACCTTTAAATAACCCATTGCAGAGTCTGAAGGACACACATATTTAACTTAGTTGTAATATTTACACTTGAGAGAAATTTCCAGGAATGATAATAATAATTTCTATGACCATATATGTAATCATATCTTTACTGGCCTTCCCCCTCCTGTCATAATATCACAAATTCCTGTTGGACGCGCCATCCTCTCAGCCCCTGCTTTTTGCCTGTCTGTGTTTCTCACTGAAAGAAAATAACAAACTCCAGTCCACTTAGGACTAATGCATTTTGTTCTGGCCAAGATTGGGCTTGATGTGTTTGCACGAGTGCATGGGGCTAGGTGTGGAGGTAGTGGGGTGAGGACACGGTAAACGATTCTGCTTGCCATTCCAGAGGGCTAAGTGTTCCCCTTTTTCACATTTACGTCTTTTTGCAAGCATGTACGTGTACAGTACGCGTAGAGTGACAAGCTCATGGGGCTCTTTAAGGTCATATTCAGGCACATATATTGTAGACAGATTAGTCAAACTCCATGTACACATATATACTGCACCTATAAGACAGGTGCATATACAAATGTATAAGCAGAACACAAGTAAATGAGTCATAATCTACAATAATGTAATCATTAACATTTTGAATGTATATTTTACACATTTACAGATGTGTTCCTGCTAAGCTACTTCATTATGCATGCTTGTATTGAAAGTGCAAGACCTTTAGTAATTCTGTTTATGCCATAGCTGTATCTCCCATGTGCAGGGGCCAGCTTGTGCATTTTGTTTATCTGGTGGGTTTGCAATAATTGTAAAGAGGCATTTGTTCAGATTGTCTAGTGGTAATAGTTAACAGACACTCCTCAGGGTTCTGTTCTAATGACAGAGTCAAGCAGAGCTACATGTACTGTCCCAGACCTATGTAGACTTGACAATAAATTATTCTGTGTGTGTGTGTGTGTGTGTGTATGAATGCGCGTGCATGTTCACTTGATGATGTTTAAACGAGTGGCCTCAGCTGTCTCAACAAGTTAAACAATCTTCACAAACACAGTAGACAGAGAGGTAAAGACTAAGAGAAAGAGGGAGAAGTAGAGAGAAAGATAATTCTAGGTTAGAAACTTCCTCTGGGATATTTTTCTCAGAGAAGAAAGAATTCATCAGCACAACTTTTTTTTTTTTTTTTCAACATTTTACTCACACTGAGATGTTTGGTGGTCTCATAAAATCGCAGCCAAACAGAGGGAGATGGTAATTTTATAATGATAATGACTGAACTCCACATGAAGGACGCCCCAGGGAGGCAACTGATAGAAGCAAACCACAGAAAAGCAGGCAGCAGAGGAACTCGAGGGGGTGGGGTGAAGAGATGAGAGCAGATGAGGGTACAGATTAGTTCTGCTTCCGCTAGACTGTGAACGTAACTGCATACACAGGATTGACTTACCTTTAGGTTTCAAAGCTACCCATGTGATTTGATCTCACAAGTGACCCTGTGTAACTGTCAATGTCCAATCATTCACTCCTAGAGGATATTAAATTTTAAGACTATACTTGGTTCTTATAGTATATTCTTATTATACTACTTGTAGGTGCCAGCCAAAGTAGATGGGCTACCAGCATTGAGCCCCACGGTAGGTTCTTTGTTATTTCATGGCCTTTGTTTATTTGTGTTTGCGTGTCTGTGCAGAGGCCATTTTAGGACGTCTCCAGCTCCGTTTGTCTAGCTCAGCTCTCTGCTGCCAGACTTGGCTTAACTTTAATCAGTCTGAGCTGTACTTTGTTACGCTGAGTTCAACATGCATCAGCACTGTCTGTCCTTTGTCATTTTCAGCCATGCCTTGTCATTTGTAACTTTACTGGGTCAGTCTTAGCGGCATTGTCAGTCTGTGCTGTACTTCATCAGCCTCATCTGTAGTTCACGAGCTTCACAAGCTTATATGTTAGAATGCTAATTGTAGCATAATAATTTATCTACATAATGCTATCGTAATTCTGTCATATAGTACTGACAGTTCCAGTCTAATGAGGTTGAGTCTTGTCACTTTTTATATATACAGTTTGCACTGTTTGAATGTACAGCTTTGTGATTATGGTTCACTGTTTATTATTGAATCTTTATGCCTAACATATCCACCTCCTCTCTCTGCCTCCCTCAAAGACCCAAAACACAGAAGAAGCAGTCAGGAAGTGTCCAGACATCACAGATCGTCTGAGGCTTCTGGAGCAGGAGGTTGCCCGCTACAGAGAGGAATCTGGGAAGTCGCAAGCCGAGGTGGAGAGGCTAATGGCTGCGCTGAGGGACGCTGAGATGGACAAATCGTGCAAGGAGAAGAAAATTGCAGATTTTGAGAGGTAAGGGTCAAAAATTCAGTGACATTCATATCCATCACAAGACACCATCTGGGTGTCCTCAGAGAGCAGTGTCCTTCCAAGTGACCGGATCTTTGTAAGATCTCAATTCATTCCTAAGTGCTCTATTTATAAAGGAGTAATCCACCAGACGTAAACTGTCTAGATTGTGTCCTCCCAGCACTTGAAACCACTTCCATGCTGTCATGCTTTTTGCCTGATGTAATTACACTCTAGAAATGCATGTGGTGACCTACATGTATGTGCGTGTGTTGTTTTTAATCATTTGGCTTAATGTCTTATCATTTGTTTCTGTGTATCAATGTCTGCAGAACTGGGTAAGTAGTTCTTAGTGTGCCTGTTAAACATACCATCATCATACCACGGACACTGTCCATAGCCATTACTCTTGACATCATGCCATGACTGTTGGGCTGATCTTAAACTTTCCCAGATATAAAGTTGGAAATTGGGGCATTCTGGCTCAAATCTGATTCCCAGAAAGCTCAGATTTGACTGTCCCAGTGGGATGGTTAATGTACAATGCATTTACGCCAAACAATCACGGTCCTCATTCCTGTCACAGTAATAACACAATGGGAGACTTTATACGTTTCCTGATTTATATGACCGGAGACGTATAGATTCTCTTTCGCGCTGACTTCTGCAAAACTTCTTCACATTTCATTGCTATCATGAGTGCTGTCATGTGTGTTTTTCCTCATATTATACTCAGTTTAAATGATGTGTGTGTGTGTGCATGTTTTCACACGTGTGTCTACAAACTCAACAGATAAGTGGTTTTCTTTCTTTTCCTTGCATTACTGTAAATGCATACAGTAAATGAGTTTGTGTGTGAGGGTGTATGTGTGTGTGTTACTGGGTTTGCCAGGCAGGCAGCCAGCAGCATGCCAGTGGGAGGTGGTGTATCCAGCCCAGACACTGGCTGTTTATACTGCTCTGTTTATTACTGGCACAGTGCTACTCAATTATCATCTGATTTATGGATTGGCATGGTGTGTATATGTACCCAAATGAGTGGTTGTTTAGTGCCAGCGCAGATGTACTGCATGTGAGTGTTTGCGCACATATTTACTTAATATGTGTGTGTGTGTGTGAGAGAGAAGCAAAGAAAGAAGCATGTTTTTGAATGACTGTCTGTACAGACTATGTATCTGAACTTGGAGCAGTGATAGCTAGCTGCGTGCTGGTCAGTGTGTCTGTATATGTAGATTGATGGCATGTGCTGTCTCTGTTGGTGGATCGCCAGCTGCACAGAAGAAGCCATGAGTGTGAAAAATGTATGTGAAAAGAACTATTTTTTAACACACATTGGCCCAGTCAGGTGCGTTAACGCTAGCTATGGTTCTGAGTGGTTTAGAATGAATCTGGATTGGCTGTATGTTCTGGATCCAACACGGTTTCCTGCCTCATTCATTACCCATTTTACAGACTCTCTGCTCTGGCATGGAAACTGTGTGCTGAGTCAAACACTGTGGGAACGCATGAGCATTAAGTATAACAGGGATACGGTAGCTCCCGCAGAGTTTATTCACACAGTCTACTCTCTGTTTCTCCGTTACGCCTCTACCTCTCCGTTTGCATGTGTGTGCTGCTCACATGCAGCTGTCACCAGAGTGTGTGCCGTTACAGTACATGTGTGTGTTAATCTGTGCGTTTAGTTTCTGGATCGAGCATTGGAAGAGTTTTCTTTTTTCCCCTCAGCTCGTCCATCTTATTAGGGCTGCTGTCTCATTAGTGTCAAACAGTCACTCCCATCGGTCCGACCCTCCCCTCTGGTCAGTGAGTACAGGTCAGAGGTCACATGCAGGTCAGCTGCAGGTTATCAGAGGAGGATCCACTGCAGTCATACACTACTGCTGTAAACAAACACAGATTGTGTAATATCACGAACAAATGTGCAGTTTGTTTTTGTGTGACTGCAGTGGAGATAAGTGGGGCATCAAGTCATTGCACTCCTGATCTAATTTGACACACTAGACCCTAAAAATATATGTGTGTTTTACATGTGTGTGTCTATCCACATGTGGTAGATGACAGGTTGGGCAGACGAGTTTCTGTGCACTGATTGGACTTCTGTGTCAGACTGTGTGAGATGTGTCTGGGCAGCGGATGAATGTCTTTTTAATCAGAGTGTTTCTGTTGGAACACCGTCAGATGGCCTATTAACCACTATCTGAATGGAGAGAGAGAAGAACAGATGAGGAAATAGGCACTTTCTCATCCAGCTGGCAATGCAGCAGAGGGAGTCAAAGACAAATGCAGCCAGCAGGTCACTGTAATAAATACCTTCTAGCACAGGGGAGACTCACTCAGCTATTTCATAGTGTAGCTATCCCAGTGATCTTCTGTAAGTCATCAGTAATAACATTAGGTAGTTTATGGTTAGTGGTTTTTTTTTTTTTTTTTTTTTTACTATGTGTGGAGGTGTAATTCCTAGCTAATCTGCCTAAGTGATCAGTGACACTGAACAGGCTTTGTGGAAAGCATCTGTATCAGCTGTTAACACTAATGCCAATAGCTGGATTTGTTAAATAGAGCTCCGAAAGCCATGGTTACTGATCTCTTGGGGCAGTTTGTGTAGATATAGCGGACTAAAATGGAAAAATGAATTCATTTCTTAGCCCGACATGGAATTCAGTTAAGTTGTACAGGAGTGTTTCCCCTGCATCATGTTCCTACAGTTTGTGCAGCTGGTAACATGGTATTGAACATCTATTTGAAACGTGACCGGTTTTAATTAACGTTAAACATCAGAAGAAAGTAAATATATTTCATAAGTTGTGGCACCAAAGTGTCTGCAGTTTCAGAAATTTGAGATATAATTTGTGACCAAAGTTGTTCTAACATGAAAAGTAAAAAGATGCTTTATATTTTTTTTATAGGTCAAGTGAATATAAAGCCCTCTTTCCTTTCCAGTCACTCCTTCGTGAACTAGTGGAATTATTAATCTTAATGCCCTTATAGTCCTATACTTTTAATGTTTCAGTGGTGATGTGGGGGCTAAACTTTGAAAAAATAAATCAGACTCCCAGTCTCACCATATCACAGCTATAGACGTGGTAAGCACTGTGGTATGTAAGGGAGGGTTTCAGGAAAAGGGAGGTGCATGCGTGTGTGTATATATACGTGTACGTAACTATGTATGTGTGTGAGCGTGGACGTGTGTGTCTAGGGTGAGACTGAGGAGAAGACACGATGGTAACGATTTTCACAAAGGTCTGTTGGGTTGGGAGCAATCGATGGTTGCTGGCTGACAAACATTCATGCGCTCACAAACAACCATTTGTACGCATAAACACACACATAGAATTTTGGGCCTTATTCCTATGACCATAATCAAACTCCAGATGTTGAGAGCATCAATCTTGTGAAAACACACACTGCATGCATGCATGCCAAAACACACATAACCTCCAAAGTCTCTGTATATAATATTTCTACATGAAAATATTTGTAAACAGCCTTAATTTCTTTTTTCTTTTTTTTCCAGGAGTCCATCCAATTTGAACGGCCATTTTATTTTTGAAAACATCAGCTTCCTGTTTTCTCATTGAAATACAGTCGCACCTGCAGAGAACTATCTCACATTTCAACACATAGACACACAAACAGACTAACCATTTCTTCTTTTTTAACCTCCTTTCTATTTCACTCTGTCATACACAGACAGACAATATATAAAGGCGACAGTGGAACAGTATTTGTGTTGCGATAAGACATGTCTAAGCACCATAAAGCATCTATCACTAATAAACAGACTTGTTCTGTTTGGATCTCTCAGCACTGCATCCAGACAAGCACCCCAGATAAAACTTCAGACTCCCAGTGTTGACCCAAGTGCCTCACGCTACGCTATTGTAGTTCTCTCATTTCTTCTCCTTCCTCTCTCTCCTTTTCCTGTACCTCTCCTCGCTTTGCACTACAGAGAAAATGTATTTAATTCAGATCGTATCTGCCCCTTATTCCATATGGTGTGTAACCAACTGTCCTGATGCGTCCCAGTCTGCTTGGAATCAGAGGATTTTGTTCCACTCTGCTGTTTATTAAAAGAGAAGAGGAAGAGACGGAGTAAGAATTAAGACTTATGAAGAGGGAGATAAAAATCTGGATTTTTTTTCTCTTAAAAGGTTATTACTCCTTTTAACCTTTATTTACCCAGGAAAAGTCAACTGAGAATGCAAACTCTTTTCCAGCAACACCCTACTTACTATTCACAGTTTCCTACATTCGGATCCGGGAGCGGCCCAGCGAGACCGCAGCTTCCTGCTGTCGACCACTCAGCAGCTGTACTGGAGCCATTCAGTTACTGTTGGTGCCTTGCTCAAGGGCACACCAGCAGCAGTCCTCTAGGGAGACCAGAAGATTACTCATTCATTTTGTTTTTCTCAGTGTTGTCCAAGTGAGATGTGAGTTGTAACTGACAAAAACTGAGAGACAATCTAGAGGAAAACAAGAGGAGAAGAATGATAAAGGGATAATGGAAAAAGAGAGTAAGAGGGATGAAGAATGATAGAAATATGTATAAGTGGAGATATACAAGTTTAAAAAAAACAAAGAAAACAGAGCTGTGACAGCCAGAAATAAAGCGGAGCTGCTTATGTTGGAAGGCGGATGTGTCGAGTGCTCCAGGTGGAAGAAACAAGAGGAAATGTGAAAAATTACTTATTACGCTCAGTTTAGGAAATGGCTGGACTTATGCATACTGCTCTCTCTCTCTCTCTCTCTCTCTCCCTCCCTCTCTCTCTCTCACTTCATCTTTCTAAGAAATGTCACTGCAATAAAATACTATTTTCCCCCCATGAATTTACTCATTTCGGTAATCAACAAATCACAGCTCTCCTTCACATTTTCCACTTGCATGCAGCCCAGCCCGTCTGCTCCTTATTCACACTCTGCGTGCCCTCATTTGCCTTTGCAGTGGTCAAAACACTTATTTCATTTTGCGCTGATGGGTTGATGGGGGTATATCATCTATCAAAAGGGACCAGCGTGTCTGCTGGTTTGTACACCTGTGCCAGTAGCGGCTGTGTGTGATAGCCGATATGCCCTCATGGCAAGTTTGTTCTCTATGGACATGCATCTGAGCTTATAAAAACACACACACAGAGACATCAAAGATCAGAATATAAACAAATTCCTCTCCTTCTCCTCGCAGTGTAAATACATCTGTACATGTACACATGTGTGTACATATGCTTCATTCATAACAGTAACAGAATTGAATGATAATCTCTCTTTACACAGCGCTTTTCAAAACCCACTCGTAAAAATGATAAAAACTTATAAAATCAACAGCAGAGTCATTAAAAAAAGAATTAAAGACACAAACCAGAGACATGGAACGACAAGCTTAATAAACTATATGTAGTTTTGTATGGAGGGAGTAATATCAGATATAAATATTGATATAAATAATGGGCACTCCCCTCCTGCTCTGTCTTCTCTTATTATAACAAAAAAATCCTCAAAGGTTTTGAGAGTTACTGTTGCGTGTGTGGTGAGGTGAGTGTGTATTAAGTTTATTCATCATCTTTTTAGGTGTATTTCACATTAATTGCACACCAGCATCACTCATAAAAGCTGACACACACACACACACACACACACACACACACTCTCACACCATTCTAAGGGCTGTGACAGCAAATGTTTGCCCATATGTGGGGGCAGCTTGTAGGTTTTTGTAGGTTTTGCCCAGGGTAAACACACCAGTGTGGATATGGAATAATAATGTGGCACGTTTTAGCAGCTGCTTGGTCGCAGCCTGTTTACAGTGTTGGAGGGTTCTCTTAAGCGCTAATTTGTCACTGTCAGCTTTCTTGCACTTTCTTTACACAAGAAAAAAAAAACATGCGAAGGCCAAACTGGGAGCTGTTTTGATTCTATTTTGAGAGTTTTGAGAGTTTGTGAGAAGATATAGATTGTGTATAAGTGCAGGTATTTGTGTGTCGTATGGTGCCTGGCTTTTGTGGATTCACGTGTGTTTGTGTATTTGTGTGTATATTCAAGCATATTTCTTTATATATATATATATATGTGTGTGTGTGTGTGTGTGTGTGTGTGCATGCGTGCATGTGCGTACCATAGTTTTCTGGCTAAGTAAGTTCGGTAAATGACAAGGAGTGGGTCTTAGTGTGGAGGTAAATACACAGTCATCCTGGCTGGTTAATACACGGTTCAGCTCTGTAATCAGCACCTCAGCAATGCACGACACTGAGAGCAGATTTATTATCCTGTGTGTGCGTGTTTCTGGCAGTGTCTATAGTCTTGCACCAATTTATTTTTTTTTAAAAACACATGCCCTTTTGTGTGTGTTTGTGTCGTCATGTCTTCTTATCTGTGGACTTTTTCTTCCACGTATCTATTTTTGCACGTATGTGTGTTTGTGTGCATGCTTGTGCTTGCATCTCCTGTCTGCATGTGTTTGTGTGTTTTGTTGTTGAGAGATTTACGCAGCAGTGTCTCACATCCATCAGTCAAGTCTTGTCTTGCCCCACTCTGGCATGTTACTAAGACTAGACACATGCACAGCCTCTGTGCTTTCAGGCTCAGTCTGTAGATCTGCCATTCACCTGTATGTTGCAATATGCAGGCCTTGTTTTAACTCTTATTTTTAGCTCAATCTTATATGTTGGACACCAATATTACATTAACTATCTTAGAAGAAGTTTATAGTGAAATGAGGCCATTGTATATTGTGTATAATGTGTGTGCATACATACAGATACACATCATTTTCATTTTGTGTGAAATATAACATGTCATCATTATGATTATTAGTTTATATGTGTTTATTGAGTTTCTCTTCATCTGCTGTCATCGATTTTCCTCTGTCTGAAGGCAAATGAAGTCTCCTAACATCCAGAAGCAGACAGTTCCAGCTGAGATGAGGAAAGATGCCCTGACTGATGGACATCCGCACTCTTTATCGCAGGTTTGTATATGTGTGTGTATGTACTGTACATGTGTACATTCCTTGGCTTCTAACTTAGCTCTTCATCACCACTTCATCCCTGGTTGTTCAGATTGGCTCATGCTCAATTCTCTGGTGCTCTTCTCTCTTTTTTTCCCCTCACCTCTTTTGCAAGCCATTCATCAAAAAGTGTTATCTTTCTGCCTTCCCCTATTGCTTTCTAGGTTTTGCTCTCTATCTTCTCTCTAACTCTCTGTATAATTCTGCTCTTCTGAGCAGAGGGAACCCTGTTCCAGTCTTTCATGCCTCCTGCCCTCCCTCCCTCAGTGCGTCTCAGAGTTGGCCCTAAGTGGAAGAGACAGGCATTTAGTCCAGCAGAAATCAGCTCCATACGCCAGCCAGCAGTGGCGGCATAATGGCTCAGATGGGAATAGTAAAGGACTGTGTCTAGTCAGTCAGGAGAGAGGATCTTGAGGTACCATTTTTGACTTATATTTGTATAAGTGTATACCTGCTTAGGTGTCAACATAAGTGTCAGCTGTTTGCTCAGCAGTGTGTGTGTGTGTGTGTGTGTGTGTGTGTCTATGTCTATGTGTGACTACTCTGCAAAGCAATGCTGAGGTGTTAATATGCAGAGTACAGCCTTGCCAGGTTATTCCCACAGGACCGATGAAGTAGAGTACACCTCTCTGTACCTCTCTGGCAAATAGAGCCTGAGCCCCTCTCTCAGTCTGTTTTTGGTAGAGCTATTTTGTTATTTTTGTGTGTGCTGGCAGGCAGCATCCAACATCCTACTTCCTCTTCTAAACAGTGTCTGAGTAGTGCGCATTAATATTGCTACAACCTGTAAGGAGACATGAAGCGATTGCCAGAACGAAAGAAAGAGGTACGGGGACAAGTGCAAGGGAGTAGTGGGATTGATGTTGGGGAGATAGATGATATCCACAAAAAGAGCAAAATGGAAAGTTTCAGAGGTGAATTTGTTCTTGTAGGTATATATTCCACTTATTATAAAATGTTGGCCAAGGGAAATACAAGTGCAAGTTCAAGTATATTGTCATTCTTCCATTTAAGAGCCTGACTGACTGGATTTTTGAGGATGACGCTGACACTGAAATTTAAAAGTAAAAAAAAAAAAATAATAATAAAAATCCGATAACGGTTTTTATCCATGCTTGGCAATTTGGTGCCCACACATTTATGGTGCCCAGAGGATAGATCGTTATTGACCTCAGTGACTTTTCCTCTAGCATCACCATGAGATAGATGTTTGTAGTTTTCATAGAAATGCCTCAACATCTACTGGATGATTAGCCACCAAAACTGGTACACACATTTATGTTGCCCCCAGTACGAATTCTAATGGCTTTGGTGAGCCTCCCTTTTTTCTTCTAGTGCTACCACCAGGTCAAAATGCCTGAAAATCATCACCAGCCCCACTTGTGCTTTGTATTTAGTGCTAAGTAGCAAGCTAAGTTAGCATGCTAATGTGCTAAACTAAGATGGTGAATATGGTAAAAATGCTAAATATAAGAATGTCACTGTGTCATTGTCACTGTGAGCATCATAGCATGTTGATGATAGCATGGTGGCTCACAGTACTGCTGTCCTTAAATACAGCCTCACAAAACCGCTAGCATGGCTGTTGCTTATCTGTTGGGCTCTAATCCATGTACAAGTACTGTATACTCTCTAAACAATCAAACCTAAAAAAACACAACAGTCCAGACAAAGCATTTGACAATAACAAGAGAAGTGTGAGTGTAAGTATCAAGAATAGTAGGATGAAATAAAGCAGCAGTTATTTTTAAAGGACAATATTGTAGGACATAAACATTTTAAATGTGGTTGTGACAGTACACTCCAGCAACTCTGTGAAGTTTGAGATGTTATAAGTGTAGTATGCATTCTGTATATTGTATTTGCTCAGCAGTCAGGTTGCACTGTCGCCTCCATCTTGCTCTTTTTCCCCCACTCGCTCTCTGTCTCCATTTATCTCTGGGCCCATCAGGAACACAGCACGCTCCGAGGGTAAACACAAACAAACAGGGCCTTCCCTCATCGCTCCCTCTCCCCAGCCATCCAGGAGAGTTTATGTGGGATAGAGAGATAGCATCTCTCCGCTCCATCGTCTCCATCGCGCCACGCTGCACTTCACAAACACAGAGAAAACACACATCGGAAATGTTCACTTCAAGCCTTCAAACAGGCCTTTTATTTCTCTTTTATCTGTAATTGAGAGGCATCAGCGACACTCAATACTTTGTTTAGAGACACAAGGATTACAGAAACTTTTTTTTTTTTTTTAAACTGGGGACAGTTTAAGAAGACTGACACATTTCAGGATTTTCATTCCCTCTAAACTTCTTCTCACAATCTGTAAACTTGACTGAAACTGTATATGAAACTTCTGGTCCTGCACACATACTTAAAATTTTTTTGAATTATGAAATAGCAACATAGAGGTTGATGCTGCGCACACAACTTTTTTGACGAAGACAGATGTCTGTGTCTGCCTGGATCAGGCTATGTGGGTAAGTGGTTGGTCTGTCTGCCTGTGTGTGTGTGTGTGTGTTTGTGTGTGTGTGTGTGTGAAGCTGAGGATCATAGGTACGCAGCTGCTGGAAATGTGCATTCTCTCACTCTCTGCACGTTTATTTTAGTAATTATAATCCCTCCGTCAAACCAAAAAAGGCCAGACTCCATAATGATCCTTCCCATGGGCATTAGGTGATGATTGGTGCTGCAGAGGCAATTATCTTTCCATTTCTCCCCACTCTCTGTATCTGTCTATCTCTCTTGCCCCCGTTTTTTTCCATTCTTTGTTTTAGGCCAGCAATATTCTCTTGTTACTAATAAAACTCACATAGCACACAGATACACACTGACATACTCAGACAGACACATGCACGCTGACACACACAAGGGCAGACATGGCTTTCTGGTTAGGTTTCACTTGGGGGTCCAGCAGTGGCAGCCCCATCTCAGTGGGGTATGTGTGTGAGTGTGTGAGTGTGTGAGTGTGCGTGCATGCGTGGGTTTCTGTCTGTGGGGCGGGGTCAGACCAGCACTTGTTGATTCTGGTGCATCGAATTACTGCCTGTCTGTCACATCCAATTACAGCTTTGGACTGCTGACGCATACAGCCTGCCTCTGTGTGTGTGTGCGCGGGTGTTTGTCGCTCACCTCCAGCTGTGTCGTGCTGACGTGACGAGCCACAAGCATCCGCTTGTGATTTTTTCATCACGCTCAGGGATTATTCTGTTGCTCCTGTTTTAGTCAGCATCACATCCAATTAGTCAGTTAATTGGTCATTAATAAATTTCATTTATTTGTTTAATATTTACCATTTTTCCTTTTTTGATACAGTTACCACAACAATTGAATATGTGCCACTGCTAACCTAAAACTCATTTTCTCTTATTTGATATTTATTAGAAGTGGCTAATAATCTATTCATCTTGCTGTTCTTGGCACTGTCTCATCAAATTACTTTCACTTGACTCTTCTCAGGTTGACATGCATTCAGTATCTCCTTTTCACATCACAATGGATTCCCCATGTGTGAGCCATGGTACTGTTTAGCCTGGAGTTCTGCTTTATGCAAAACTAAAATGAGTCATTCAGAGTTGTGTCAGACTTAATATTGGTATTAGACACATGCACATTTAAGTGGAGCTCTACATATCAGCTGTATACCTAGCTGATACAATTGATTCCAAGCATTTGAGTTCTCACTTTTACAAATACAGAGCAGCCGTGTTTTTGAAATGATATGTGAGTTTAAGAGTGGGTGAAACACTTTCAGCCAGGGAATTGTTATCCATCACAATTAAGTCTGCAGTTTTCTCCGTCACCAGTTTTTGCTTTTTTGCTATCTGGAGAGAGCTTCCTACACATCATCATTGCTTCCAGTGTCTGTTACCTCCAACACAAATTCTCGCTGCTTGTTGCTGCTTGTCGCTGCTTGTTGCTTCTACCTACCTACCTACCTACTTCTACCTCTGTCATATTCCTTTGTTTGATGCATCTACAAGTGTGTTATCAATTTTGTGATGTTGAAGCTTCCAGTACTGATTCACCAAATCAAAGCACCTATTTTGCAGTGGTTTGAATTCTGCTGTTTAGGTGGCAGGTAGCTGCAATGCAGTCACTTCTCCTTGCCACAACCCTAGTTTGCGCCATTAAAACATTAGCCTGATTGTCCTGCAGTAAGGATGTACCCCTGAGTTTAAGTTAACTGAAAGTGAAAGTGTCTCCTTGCTCATGTGACTTCAGGGCTTCTGTACTGCTCCCAGATATGTGTGAACCTGTGAACTTGAAGGCGAGTCAACTTTTTTAGGGAGAGAACTGGGGGGTTTATTATTTCTGTCCAGTGTTTTCTTTAACAGTTCCATCACCCAGTGTGGAGGAGGATCTGTTTCCCCCACTCACCATGGGTGTCAGAGAGGCCACACACCAACTCTCCATCTCTCCATCACTTATCACTCTTTTCTATCTTGGCTGCATCCTTATTCTCCTCGTGCGGCAGGTTTTGACCTCCACACGGCTTTGCTTTGTTTCTATTTTACATGGATTGGATTCCTTTAAGCAAAGGAACCAACAAATACACCTTTTCTCAAATTATCTTTTGCTGGTTTGGTATCATTCCAGTGCAAAAAAAACATTTGATGATGGGTTTTTGTTAAACAAATTATACTCAAAGAAAAACACTCTCTCCCTGGCTTTTGCTACTTTGCTTCCAACCCACCTCCTCGTCTTCCTCCACTAAACTCCTATAGCCCCCCCAGCTTCCCCTCTCAGCTTCCCAGGATGCCATGCGGGAGACGGCCGAGCGGATCAGGGAGTTGGAGATGGCACTGAGGGAGAGCATGAACACCTCTGCACATAGGGAGGCTCTCTGGGCACAGGAGGAGGCTGCCCATGCTCAGGCCCAGAGAGAGGTTTACCTGATGTTACACGCACTGATGGAGGACATCAGACCAGCATTCACATATACACACACTCATATATATATATATATGTATACACACACAGATAGTTGCATGCTGCTTTACATAAGCAGGCTGGCCTACCGTTTAAACTGAGAGCAGGTATCATCTCACACCTAGAACTAAGAAGGACAACTGGGAAAATGTTAGGGACCTAACTGCACCCCCATGTGGCTAAGAGTATAACTACAGGCAGACTGTGGTTAATGTGTGACCCTTAATCACTTCATATGTAGCTCTTAACCAGCAAATATCATTATTACAAAATGGATAGTTGCCTTTTCCTTCCTGTGTCTCATTGCTTTTGATTCCTAATTTAGTTTTACTTGTCTAAACATGCTTTTGTTTATTTTCTCCCCTTAGACTGAAATTTAAAACTGAAACAAAAAATTCCAGCGGCCTCCCTTCATTTTCTGTCTCTTGTTAACTTTGCTGTTGCATGCTTAAAAATGTAAGCATATGTTTGACTTATTGTGAGTTTATGTGCATGTAATCAGAATTCATTAACAAAGCTTTAGACTTTGGGCTCACAGTCTTGATGGAGTACAGACTGTGGAGTACAGGCTGCCCTTTTTACTCCACATGTCCTGCTATCTGCCTGTCTTTCTGACTGCCAGCTGGTCAGTCTACATCTTTAAGTGGGTCCAAAAAAGTTTCTGTGTGTGCTTTTGTGTGTGTGTGTGTGTGTGTGTGTGTGTGTGTGTGTGTGTGTGTGTGTATATGTGTGTGTGAGCGTAGGTGTGTCTGTGGTGGGAAAGAGAAACAGGGCGAGGGAGTGTGTTTCCTCCCGGTGTGAGCGTGCATTTGAATGAGAATGACCTTGCATTACTTATGCGTGCCACAAGTAATATGAGAGCAATCGGCGGTTAAAACAAGAACTAACATTTTTAGGCAGAATGGTGGCTGTAATGCTTCAAACACATACATGTGTTCCCTCTCAATCACACACACACATGTGCATTCACAGAAGCTGATGGAGGAGAACTGAAAAGATGAAGAGAGAAGATTGGTGGACAGAGCGAGAAAATAAGAGAAGGTCAAACTCAGTTTAGAAAATTCAGTGAGAGCCAATGCTAACTGTGGCTTGTTTTTTCCTCCTTTTCGCAATTTCTGTGCTTTACACGCTTGACTTATAGTCAGCATGGATACTGTGTTTATCAAACAATATTCTGATCCACCGAGAAGTCTGAGAGAAAAGTATATTTATGTCTGTGGGACTTTTTGCATGCATAGAAGTAGATGATTCAGCTTTGACCTAAGTTTACCCGTGTGTAGCCAAAGACTCAGGGAAAACCTTTTCTAACTTGTGACACGTTAACGCTCGTTGACCCCAAAATGGTAACAGTCGAGTTACTCTCATTTCAAATCAATCCAGACCCTACACATAGAGGACGTACTGAGCCAGCACACAGTCATGCTGGCGGCTGAACATGACACAAACTGAGCTAGAATAGAGTTACAGTCACACTGTCGACACAAGGAAAGATGCAGCTCAGGCACAGATGCTCACTGGTAGGTGCTGTCAACACGCTGAACTTTGTGAGCCAATGCTACTTCACCACATAAGGAGGCAGTGGGTCAACATGCCGTTAACATGTAGTTTCGCAGTCATCAGTTCTTGCCTCAGACTTGGGAGAAAAAAAAGGATGTGTGTGTGTGTGTGTGTGTGTGTGGGGAGGGATGCTGGGGGAGTAGAGAGAGGGACAGGTCCGCCTGAAACATCACCTGACCCTGGCACCATTTCAGAGCACCCTGCCAGATTCACATTCTCACATCTACCCCCCCCCGCTCTCTCCTCAATTTTCTTCTTTCTTCTCCCCTCTGTCCCAGAGTAATCAGTCTCATGATGTGTAATGCGCTGAAAGTCTTCCATCAGCCTGACCTGCTGAAATGGAGCATGGGTAATGCCCTGGGTCACTTTTCTTCACACCCCCGCTCTCTAAGTCTCTCAGTTCGCCTCTGCCTCCCTCTGTCTCTTGACTTTCTCCTGGCATCATTTCTACTGTCCATCCATTGTCCCGGAGCCTTGTTCTTTCCCATCTGCCTTCTTAACTTGTCTCGCCCAATTATCTCCCCGCTCTCTCTCCCTTTGTCTCCATTTCTATTCCTGTCTCTCTCCCTCTCTGCCCCTCTGTGAAGTTTGAACTGGGCCTTTGAACCAGCAACACCGACGCAAATGGACAAGAGGGATTTGGCCCTTACCTCTGAGCCCCCAATCAGCTTAGCAACTAAAGGGGCTTTGGGCCAGTCTTAGCGAGCCTTCAGCTGGCTGGGGGGGCTTTGCCTTGAAGTTGAGCTAAATTAGCACGCACAGGCTCACCCTTAAGCTGATTAGGTCCCTAATTTCACTAAAATGCATTGTATTCCTTATTAATGATGTGATTGTGAAGTGAGGGCTAGCCTGGGTGGTGGACTAATGGGGAACTGGGAGGGAAGCAGTTGGCGCATAAGGGTTGATAGACATGTGGTGGGCGTAAATGGTGTTATGTGTGTGTGTGACCCTTGGCTTTCAAGATGAAAAGATTGGCTTTGAATTCTTTTAAGCCTGAAAGAAGACATCAAACATTAACCGTAGTGTGATTTTGGACAGTTGGATGACTTGATGATATTGGGTATATTAGGTGCTGGACACATCAGAGGTCAGTTGTTGTTGGCAGGGATACAGGGTATATTTTATTTTAAACAATGCCTTGTTATATTTCCAGGAAGTTATGACTGAAAGTTGTCACTTTCCCACCATTTTTGGATTTCTTTATTCCCCGTTTGCTCTGCTCTCACCCTTTCTTCCCTTACTCCATATGTGATATTCATGAACAGTCAGTGAGCACATTATCTGACATCTGTGAAACACACCTAGAAAACCAGCGGAGATGGAGAGTGTCCTGAAAATGTGTGAACGATTTGGCCCCTTCATAAAAGAGGCCCATTCCTTTTTTCATGTCCTACCCCATGGAGTGCTTTCCCCTAATACTTCTTTTCTCTCTGTTTTTTTCTTTGCTTCTCTCTTTACTTCCATTCCCTTTGTTTGTTTGAGTTCCAGCACTTCAGAATTTATTGTTTCATTTTATCTTATCTCACAAATCTGCAAATCATCGGAATTGAACAAAGATAAATTCATATTCTCTTGGTCTTTCATTTCCATCATCTGTCCTGCCTAGTACTGGATCCTGTTGTGAAGTACTTGTTGTTAGACAATTAGACACTTCCTGTCTTAGGATAATGACGCCCTGAGGTCACATCCTGTCTATCAGGCACTCAGGGTGGACACGCAGACCTGCATGGCTGGAGGGCATGTGTGTGCAGAGGGAGGAGATGTAGTTGAGGGTCTGAGCATTAGTCTCACCTGCTCTAAAGTAGAACCACACTTGAGAGTGAGATAAAATAAGTGGAGAAAAGTGGGCCCTTGTTTCCAGCACAGGGGTCAGCGGACATATCATTCAACTGACCTTTGAACCTCAGTAGTTTCACCTGCTCCTTGTTGCCTACCGGCCATTACTTTTCATGTTTTGGCAGTCGGTTAGAATTCCAACACACACACACATACACACGCACACATACACACACACACAAACACACACACATCCACCCTCTGAAATACACATATTTAGACAAATACAATTGCACTTAAGTGTGTATCTGATGACCTCACTGTACCATTTCCATGTGTTTGTGTGTGTGTGTGAGAGAAAGAGACTGGGCATGCACAAGTGTAAAATAGATCCTGCATGTCGAATTTTATGTAATTACACTTGGGAACAGAGCCATGTGAATGAGTATCCTGGTATGTTTTCATTCAATTCAAATGTGTGTATGTATGTCTCTCCCTGAATAGCTGGAGGAGCTGATGGGAGCTTTGGAGAAGACGCGACAAGAGCTGGACGCCACCAAGCTCCGTCTGTCCTCCACTCAGCAGTCCCTGCATGAAAGAGATGGACACCTCAACAGCCTCCGCCAGGAGAGACGCAAACAGCTGGAGGAGATTCTGGAGATGAAGTTAGTCTCACACTCACCTACAGCATCTGTCTGTATATATGTTACTTATATCTATATAGCTACCTATCCTTTTCCCTCCTTTAACAGACGTTAACTCTTTTCATGTGTCAATAAACAGCAGTACAAGATTCAGTATAAGCCACACAGAATAATCCCGTACATTCACAACTATGCATTTCTCTAATCAGTAAAACAGAGACTTAGTAATGTGAATTACTTAAGCTGCCATTACCAGAGAAAGAAGCATAGTGTGTAGTGCAGAGTAAGAGGTGCTGGTAAACTGCAGTTAAGATGTACATTCAGAGAAAATAAACCACAAGTGTTTGTGGTAGTGGCTGCACACCCAGCCCATAAAAGCATATGATCAAGGTTCTTTTATTAACATTGGCACGATTCACACAGTGCTTTATCAGGAGTATTTTCATTACCCTGCACGGCAGCTTTGTTTCTGCAGCAGAAAACCTGTGTTTAATACTGTATAAAGCACGTTTATCCTCTCACCTGTTCACATGTGTGTCTGTGCACGGGTGTTATAGAGACATCAGCGCCAAGGTGTGTTTTGAAGCAGGATCAGCCGTTGTCTATAGCCGCCTTGTGAAAAGTTACATTTATTGAGGACAGGTGGTGCAGCCTCAGACGGCAGGTCCGAAAAATATGTGTGTGTGTGTGTGTTTCCGAGTGTGTGACAGAGAGAGTTAGTGAAGAAAGAAACCAAGAAAAAAAAAAGTGTGAAAGACTGGCTGCCTTTCCATGTGTGAGTGTATGTTGTGTAAGTGGGTATGTATGAATGTGTGAGTGAGTTCAGTGATGTGTCAGTGGAGCGGCTACATGTGTGTTTGCTTTGAGCGCTTTCTGATTGAAGGAGCCACATATCTGGTTGTCATGTGCCGCAGAGAAATGCCTTTAATGTCAGCCACTCAGTACAGTACAAAAGGGAAGGCTGGCACATATGTATTGAAAACACAACTTTTAAAATCCATTACGCCTCACAAGCCCCTCTGATCACACTAACTCTGAGAGAATGTGTGTTTGTGTCTGTGTCTGCCTACAGCATATGTATGCATTTGCTGGAGACCGAAAAAGACGGCGCCCCTTGCCTGTGTATCCACACACACACACACACACACACACACACACACACACTTGTGATACAAACCATCTTCCTGTCTGTTCTAATTTCCACCATCCAAACATTACCAGAGATGTTTAGCAGAGGAAATGTATTACATATGATACAGACACAATCTGTGCTTCTAGGTATGTACATGAAATTGGGAAAACACTAACGGACCTGACATGTGAATGATACTTTTGTACTTGACTGGCGCTGGGCATAAATCATTGTTATATTACCATTAGAAAGACGCCTGAGGAGGAAAGTCAGTGTGATGGTCGGTTGACGTAAACAGCAACAAAGTAGATGGCATTCTTTGCCTTTGTGTTCGGGGGCTTTGACTGAATACAAGTCGACACTGGTAAGAGCTAATGGAAGGGGCACGGGGGGCATGAGTGTGTGTGTGGTCTCTTGTGCGTTGGACTGTTGTGCGCGTCTGTGTATGTGCGCGAAGAGGTCGGAGGCTGGGGTTTGGGGTCACTGGTGATGAGGATTAAAGGACTGTTGAATTGGGGGGGGGGCTTCGTGAGACTGACTTTACATCTGAACAAGCCACAAAGATACGCACGCAGAATGTACACACACAGCCTCAGTGGAACTCTCATACAATCACTCATGTCCGCAGACATGCACATACTTACACAAACTTTGGCTTTTCTTCTTTAAAAGGGGGCCGTATTCCCATAGCACAGCTCTGGTCCAAGTTAGCACAGGGAAAACTAAACAGGAAAGATAGGGCAGAGAAAGAGAGGTAACAAGAGAGAGAGAGAGAGAGAGAGAGAGAGAGAGAGAGAGAGAGAGTGAGAGGAGGATGGAATGGCGGGGCTACACAAACTGAAGTATTTCAAATCTTAGAAATCATGAGAGAAGTTTGATTGTATGCCAAGTTTCTCCTTCTCTCTGCTGTAATGTGGCATTTGTCAAGAAGACCAGCTGAAGCAAACCATGTGAGGCACGTTCCCCAGTGAACCAGGGAGCTCTGTGTGTGTTTTTAATGTGTGTGTGTATGTGTGAGTGTATGTGTGTGTGGGGCTAGAGGGGCAGAGAGAGAGAGACAGAGAGAGAGCAGACTCTTGGCTTTTCAACACTGTTAATGAAAGAGACAAGAGGGGAAAAAATCATTTCCAATATCCTCTCATTGCATGCTGGGTTTCCTAGCTCGTATTGTTTGTGTGTGTGTGTGTGTGTGTGTGTGTGTAAGAGAGAGAGAGACAGAGAGAGAGAGAAAGAGACAGAGACAGAGCATTTTCATATTCCCTTTTTTCAGATACAGAGCTGAATGCTTTATGTATAAGGAGTGGTGCAGGGTCTGCTCTGTCACCCCACACCAGATTGAGTTTCCTCCATACTGTACACTATTCACACACATGTGCGCACACACACACACACACACACACACACACACACACACACAGACACAGACACAGATGGCCTCCAGAGGAGCTAGTCATTAAATGAGTGTAGGGTCACAGGGTGTAGGTGCACAATAGAGAAATTATGTGTTTGGACATTTTGAATAGCTAGTCATTGAGATGTTTCCACAGTTGAATGGGATAATACTACATGCCACAACATCGCAGTGGCTTACTGAACCTGATCCTCCTGTAGACACTGGGAATGTAGCTGATATTATCTCTGTTTACATTTTAGTGATGGAAAATGATGATAGAGCAAAGAAAAGGTAGCGGCAGCCTTTAGGCGGGCTCATGAAGAGATGCAGAGTTGACAAAGGGGGAATTTTCAGAGGTAGAGAAGGAGAGAGTTGACAATGTGAGAGAAGGAGGGGAAACCGTGCACACATTAGCAGACTGGAAAAGAGAGAAACTGTAGCAGAGAGTTAGGGAGGAAATAGTAAATGACGGGGGGAAAAAGGGATGATAGAGTGCGAGTGTGATGGATGGAGGGGGTGATGGATGGAGGAAGGGAGGAGGAGAATGATGGAGGGAGTGGTGGAAGAAAGAACGGAGAGAAGATGGAGTGGAGCTGTGAGGGGTGGGAGGGAGCAGAGTCTGAGTAGCAGAAAAGGGCCAGAGAGAGGGAGACGAATGGCTCAGAGTGGAATAACCAAACACAACACACCATGTTTCAACAAACACCTGCACCACATCAGACAATACAGAGCGTCCTCATACACCTGTTTACATTTAGATTTTCACACAAGGAAGCTTACATGGAAGTGCAAGAACTTAAAAATAAAAATGTAGTTGGAGCAAAAAAGGTTTTCATGCATTTCAGGCTGAGTTAGAGAGGATGATGTTCTGATAAAAGAGAAGATAATTACATGTTTTATATCTAATTATATTCATAATATGCACATGATATTATATGAATACAATTTTACCTTCACTTTCTTTTATTTGCATAATCACGTGGAATTGTTGCAGCATTTTATTTTCTGTAGATCATAGGAAGAGTAGCATTATTGCACTAGTAAAAGCTAATGGAGATTCATATACAGAAATAAAGGTATTAACAGGCAATATAAATAAATGTTTATCACAATGTAACTGCAGGCGCTTGCTTTCTTTGCCACTCTACAAAAGCAAAATTAAGCAAAATATCAACTATATTTAACGCTCACTCCTTATTATCATGCCATTTACTCAAAACCTTCACGCAAAGACAAATGACTGATTCTACATGATGAAAATGTATCAAGTCCTAGAACCTGTAACTCCCGAAATTCACTACTGTCTATGAAGTGCGTTCGTGTATCCATTTGTTGGCTACTTACAGTAACCCATGGCATAATGAAGCTTAGAGTAGTAGCGACGTTATGACTTTCAAATCCCCATCGTAGACATCCTGTCTGCACAGCGCCATCGCCATGGTTACGCTGACTAAACACAGAGAGACCAGCTGTACTGGCAAGGTCATGTCCCTGCTACGCTGATCTCTCTGAGGGGCCTGGACACACACACACACCCCTCACAAGTTCACACACGGATATACACGCACCCTCACACGCATTTACTGAAACACATCGGCACTGTAGAAGTCTGTTTGCACATTCATATATTTAACCAAACAGTATTGCGTTCACTTGTATTGTTTTGAAATTACATTCACATATACTGGCAAAAGCTCATGTATAGCTACAAGCACACAGATGCATGCAAGGGCTTACTATAGCAGAAGCACACATGTATCCACATTCACACAGCCACATGCTCACAGGTATGGTGTTACAGCGCCATTGTTGTGATAGGTAATGATGAGACATGGAAGGTCAGCACAGCATGTGAAAGGGATTCTCTGTATTGCAGTGATGAGGCGGGGCTGACCACACATCACCTTCCTCTCCCCTCCGAGCAAGTTTGTATGCGTGTCGCCTCGTGGGAACTTCAGGCCATTCATCATGTCTGTCTGTGCTCTTGTGCCCTCTGACATGCGTGTTTACCTTCGACATGTGTGTCGGCTGTCGGGCCCGTAGGTGTGTTATTATGTCAGGGCCTAGGCATGCTCCACCCTACTCCTCCTCCTCCTTTGAGGTTTTGTCAATGGAGGGCTTCATCACATGGAAATCCCTGCTTCTGAATCCTTGTTCAGTACAGTACGGTAATGACAGACTTCTACCTGGGTCCCGTACAATAAGCTTCGAGGGTGGAGAGAACAGTCCAAAGATACAAGTGTGAGGTTTGCCTAGCCCAGTCAGTTTCTGAATTGGACGTTGCACTGTTAAGCTAATGCAACTGGAAGTTAAGTGCCTTAAATTTAAATTCCATTTGTCCCAGAACATGTTATTCTCTTGGACTGTACTCTGCAACCGTCATGTCTTGAACTCACTTCTCTCAGGGTTTGGCTGTTCTAGCATCAATTATGGTTATTTTTTATCACTACTTATTAATATTTTATTGGCACTTATATCCACATAGTATTTTTGGCAAGCAATGGCCCACCCAGTAAATATGAATTGGAAGCTTTGTGTCCTATATAGTATGTAAACCCTGCCGTTTTGTAAAACTGGCACACGAACGTATACGCGCTCTGTTTGGGTTGCTGACACAGTGGAGAGCATATGTGAGCCATGGAGTGGCTGGGGTGAAGTGACATTGTCTCCTAAAGTTAGCATATGAGTGACTGCTAGGCTTGAGCTGTCATGTGAAATTGATGTTGGACTGAAAGATATGTTGACGCTCAGAAGACATCGGGAGGATCGTGCAAATCTGTGTGTGTTTAGTTAAACTGATAGACAGAGATGGAAGAGTCTTTCCAGAGACAGAAAGAACTTCTTGTCCTAATCTGAGGACTGACATTGTTCAGATGGGGCAAATGGGACACACAAAAACAAGAAGAATGCAGTGATTGACAACCGGAGGGGAAGACAGGGAGGCCACGACAAGGAGGCAACGGGAAGATGTTGCATGTGGAAACTGCTCTCAGCTTCGTAGTGAGTCACAGTTTGCCTCACCAGAGTAAAATCAGTCTTTCATTGTCTACTCTTACTTTTACTCCATCACTCTTTTAACACTGGCCTCCTTAACTTCCTCCGAGTATTAAGTGGTCCACCTCCCTCTCTTTTTTTGTCTGTTTTTCTCCTTTTGTCTTGTTCTATCTTAGGACGGGTGGAAGAAGGCCTGGAATTTATCACACATACCTAATAATTACTATCACAGGAAATGGTCCTTAGGAAGTAGGTGCACTAGCCCTGCTAATTAGTGTCAGTCGCAAACACACATGCACGCGCACATTCTTGCATGCACACACACACACACACACACAGAGCTAATTAGAGTCATTTGGCTGGTGTAGAAATCTTGGGAAAGCCTGATCTGATTGGCCTTGGGGATACTAACACCCCCGAGTTTACCCGCTTGTATAAGTCTCAAGACTAATTGATTGGAAGTCCTGTGTGTGCATGTCTGTGTGTGTTTGTGCGTGGGAGCATTTAAGTGGGTGCATGAGTGGGCAATTGATTAGGTGGGCCCTGCAGCCATAAAGAGACACAGCACCCAGAGGTGACCGGTGACGGCCTCCTTAACAGCAGTCCTGCCCTCAGGGTCACCAAAGGAATGAGGGGAAGGAGGGGGTCAAGTGAGGAGGTGCTGTCAGTGTAGGTAGATATAGCCATGCCACTAAAGCAAATCCGTATGTATATATATATATATATACAGATAGATGGCAACAGAGTTGGAGATGGAGGAAGGGGTTAATTGACAAGTGTGCAGCAGTGAGAGATCGCAGAATGAAGCAGGGATGGGTTATTTTAAATGCAGCTGCATGTAATATGTTGTTGGATGTGCTGTGTTGTAAAACAGCCATTAAAACAGTGGCTTAGTGAAATGCCCACATGGTTTACCATTATGGGCACATGAAATACTGGTGTACCCACACAAGTGAGTCAGTGGGACTTACTGGCATATATTCACACACTGTAAACACCTCCAAACCTCTGTGGTTGGCACACACACCTGAGCCCTGACTCCTGTTTTTCCTCCTCTGAGGCTTCTCTGGCTACATCTGTCTGCCTTTATCTGGGTGTAAGCGCAGTACATCTCTGGCTGGTCTGTCGGCGTTTTTTTTTCTCCCTTCGTTTCACGAATTGTACACATCAAATTACAGATTCTTTAATGGCAGAATGTTGAAAACTTTCCCTGCAGTTTTACTTCTACACATTTTCGCCTAGTTTTCATCAATCACAGTAACATATTGTTACATAAAGACTTCAACGAAGCCTTAGTCCCTCTGACTCTTTGTTGGTTTGACTGGGGTTTTATTGGCCCTGCACATCTCTCAGTCTTGCTGAGATGGTTCCCAGGAGGTTTTAATAGAGAACAATAGTAGAACGGACCGCTTCCCAGCACTGCGCCGCTCCAACGCTGCACACCAGTCAGCATACACCACAGCAGCCCTTGGCACTTCTGGATTGTGTGTGTGTGTCTGATCTGGTTAATTCAGGGATGTAGACCCAAACTGTAATTATCATTATGTACTTCTCGGCAGTGGCAGGAAACAGCCCAAGCAAGTTTGGATGAGCGTGTGTATCCTCACTGATGTGCACTGAATGTGTTTGTGTGCGAAGAACAACATGTGCATACATGAATTTGTCTGTGTGTATGTGTGTGTGCGTGCATGCATGTGTACACTTTGGAGCAATGATGTGAGGAGCATGACAGCTATTAGCAGTGAAAGATAAGCAGATTGTGCCAGTGGCTATGTGATGATTTTTCCTGCTCTTGTTTTGGCCCTGCTCTTGTTCATTTGGTCTCTGCTAAATGGAGACATATTGGAAACATGACTGTTCTCTCAGGGGCCGGTGGGTATCCAGAGTTTAGGACTGGAAAGGAGAGGAGAGGAGAAGAAATGAGAGGAAAGTGGAAGAAGAGGAAATGAAAGGAGAAGGGTGGAAAGAGAATAAGAAGAAAATAAAAACAAAATCAGGAGAGAAGGAAGGGGTCACGGGAGTTAAGCTCGCCACTAGGATTTCAAATCTCATAAAAACGAAAACTACATTTGCCTTATTTGTTTGCGGACAGAAATTACCATTCACAAGCATCACAAACATTGTTAACTTTCACAACTCAGCAATAAAGGTTTTGCCTCATTTTTACGATATCAGAGTTGAGTTGTCTAGGAAAAAGCCAAATAAAAGCCACTGAAAAGAGACGGAAAGAGAAAAAAAACACACACTCACAAAACTAAAACCCAAAGTTTATTTGGAGCAAGCGTCACATCTATTCAAAATGGCAACCGCAGTTTAATCTGTGTAGTCCTTCATCTTTAAAGCTAGCATCAATGAGACAGAGGAGGCCTTCATGTGGGCGGACAGACTGCGTAGAGACAGGACTGGTCACCACTAAACAAACAAAACAGGAATCCTGCAGAGACAAGAATGGCCAGAGGGAGAGTGAGCAAAGACAATGGCATGATTTTCAGGCTGTAGATTAAACACAGAATATAGACAGCGTGTGTATGCATGATTGAAAATGTGGGCATTCATGAACGTCTTGACATGAAAGATATGCATGTTTACGTCTGGAGCAATTTACTGTAAGTCAGGATCAGAGAACTGTGGAATATGTTGTTGTGTCATTTTGCCGTGTCATGTCAACATGCAATATTCAAAGCCTGGACAAGACAGTATGTGTGTACCCTGACATTACTGCAACTGTTTTTAAATATGTATACATCTTTTATCGTAAAGTGTGGGCAAGAGTTTGACGTTACTTTCACAGAGGTTGTGGTGTGTTTCCACTGACGCATTTTGGATTTTAAAAATCCAAATCTTCTCATAACTTGGTTAAACTGGAATGCACAAACGTAATTCATACAGTGCAGGAATCACCAGAACTTACATAAAGAATCGCTCCATGTAACTGTAACAGATCTTGCCCCATTAGTACACATCATCTAAATTTTTTTCTTCAATGTTAAACATAATGAAGTTGATGTTGATGTCTTACAATGCAAACAGGGACTGTTAAGTGAAACAGCATGACTTTTCAAGAAGCCTTCAAAAAATGGAGCTGAGATGTAGGATATGTAATTGACATGGCTAAATAACAACATTTTACTTGCTGTAGAAATATTACAAAGTACTTGCACAACAGGAAGTCTTATAAACTGATGCACTGTATTGAAAAATAGTGATAAGCAGTGGGCCTGATCTTTTACTTTTACTCTTTTACTTCTTTATTACAAATGGAAATAAAGAATGAATAAGTTTTTGTTTGACACATGCATGGAAAAAAGAAAAATGCATAAAATTTAAACTTACTGTAAACTGTAATTCTACTGAGATTGTGATTTCAGAGCAGCCTAATTTATCTGGCAAATAACATGCCCAGTTAAGACATGAACTGACTTTGCCTTGAGCCTGTAAATAAATAAAGTGAAAAACGTTCTGAAGGATTTAGTTCCGACTAACACAGAGTAAACAGGTGCACTTAAACACGTGTGTCTTAAATATACAGGCGTTGCGCAAGATATCATTTCAATGTGAAATCAAAAACGAAGTAAAATCCCTGTTCTTTTTTTTTCTTGTGTGTCTTGCTCTGCCTCTTCCTCTGTCACACGCACACACATACACACTCACAGTAACATGCATTGACATATCTGACATGTCTTTGGTCCGCTCTAGCCACAGGTCTCTGGGTTCAGCATTTACTGAAATCAAATGTGTGTGTTTGGCCTTGGGTTACACACTCGATTGAATTAGAGAAATGGTGTGCATATGCACACGCACTGACTTACACACATGCACACACACACACACACACACACACACAGACATGGCCTCACCGGGACACAGATCTCTATTAAGTTAAAAAAGAGAGTTGAGTGTCTTCTTCCATTGCAAGGGCTTTTATGTGATAAGATCAGCTTGGGGTGCTCTCCTATGCAGGATTCCTGAGCACATCAAACAACAGTAAACCACATCACAGAGGCAGGAAGAGCTCAGCTCCATTAACCAGCCCATAAAGAACATGTGTGTGTGTAACAGGAGAGCTGCGCTAGCCACTACAAAAGGTTTACACACATAGGACAAACATAGTGAGGTATGCAGTCCCCTGACATACAAAGAAATTGATGAGCATTTTAGTGCAAGTGCACATACGTGTGCTCACTCTCAAAAGCGTTGCTGTGTGTGTTTGTGGTGCAAGGAGGCAACAAGGACTATCACTGATCAGAGATGTTGTCGTTTGCATATGCATATATCCGCAGAAATGCACACACACACACACGCACATGTGTACATCATTGTGGCTTTATCAATAACATCTGAGCACATTCTGCATTTCATTCATTCTGAGCGGGTCTGAAGCTTAAAGTAATGGTCTGGTTTAAAAAAGTGGCACACAGGCTGGGGCTGCAGTAATGGCCTGGTAACTCAGTGACATGAAAAAAAAACAACAAGAATTCAGGAATCTGTTTGCTGGCCAGATGGCAATCATTAACTTTATTAGTACACAACTGGTACACTACACAAACACACACACACACACACACACACACACACACACACACTCTACCTCAACACCCTCTCTACAACTACAACACTGCTCCATCTCTCCATCCTGTCCTCCTCCACTTTTTGCAGAAAGAGAAGTCTCCCTTATGAGGTGTTTAGTGACAAAAGGCCAAAGAGACACCCCAAATACAGCAAGGGAGAGACAGAAAGACAAAGAGAGAGGAGGAGAGAGTTTGAGGAGGGGGGGCCGGGATGGGGGTGCAGAGGGAGAAAGGGGTTGACCCAGATTGAGTTTACCCATTTTTCTTACATTGATTTGAAACAGATCTTCAGTGTGTCTGCTGTCCAAGCCGCAGGCAGCGAGATATCACCCTCTGCTTGGGCTCCAGAGGATCTGATTCAAACTGGATGTCCATCCGTCACTGTGACTGGCCCTGCTCTGCCATGACAGGATGTCTTAATTATCTACTGTGCCGAGGCGAAGTTTGATAATCAAAATATAGGGAATAAAAATTGCATGTTTTAAACTGCATCAAAATAATAGCACAGTCAGGAAAGCAAGTAGGTGTATCATCATAATGTGGATGGAGAAAATTTGTCCCAATGACAGTATGAAATGGAGACACAGGGCCCACCCGGCTCCCAGCTAAACCATCCTAATGTGTATTAATCCTGAGGATTAGGCTCCCTGCTAGCATTACATGCATCCCCATGCCAGTCAGCGATGTTCTGCCCACTGAGGTTAACATTTAATACTGAAGATGACATACACACAAACAATGTTATTGCCACTGATGCCACACACTGATGCCCAGAACAGAGTGAGCACACAAATGTTGCAAGTGTGTGTGTGTGTGTGTGTGCGCGTGTTGTGGATGGAGACTGATGGTAGCAGAGACTGGTGGATAGTGAGAGGGGGGGAAACAGAGGGTGTTCAGAGAGGAGTTATGCTCTATGGCAGGCCCTAATTGCTTGCGGCTCCTGTTGTGTGTTTGGCTTTGTTTGAGCATGTCCAATATAACCAGTCACAGGGGAGCCTCTGCCAGAGCAAACACACACACACACACACACACACACACACACACACACAAACACACAGGGCTGAGCTGTAGAGAAGGCTTTTATGGTGCTGAAGACTTCAGTAACATGACACCTAGGGCAAACACTGAGTAATAAAGCAATTGCGGCACATTGTTTAGATCCTCATCCTGGCATGGTTTGTTTATCAGACTCAAGAGTGTCTCAGTTTCCTCACATCAGTGTCCTGACATGTCACTTTGGGGGCTCGGCCTGCTGTAAACACATGCACATGCACACAGAGACATTGGCACAAACAATACACATGCAGGATAAACACTAAATCCATTCATGCACATTCGCACAGGAGCACAGGCCCACATGTATCTGCATGCACGCCACCCAGCAGACATCTTGACATGTCAGTCACGGCGCGTTTCGTGCCAGTGTTTCCCCAAACCTCTAAGCAAGCTTCCTGGTATGTCTGACTGCATGACTGCAGATAAAAGAGCAATAAACATTTCTTTCGTGCTTGCTAACTCATATTCCTCACATGCTCCTCACCTCCTTTTAAAGTTGATGTTCTGTGACACAGACAGATTTTCATGTCAAAATGTTTGTACGTGTGTCTGTACCTTTCCCAGCAAGAGGCTATTTTGGATCTTCTGGAGCTCCAAGGTGGTCCCCAGCCCATCCTCTGCACAAAAGACGCAAGCTGTTTGTTAATGCGCACCATGCCGTCACAGTGTAGCTGTAAAATGAACCCAGTCTTTTTGGAGTTGTAAGAGACTTTCTGACTATCTGCCACTTTCTCTGTTAATACTCCCTTTCTGCAGTATCTCAGTAGGTTTCTCCTTCAAAGTCTAGGAAACACAAAAACACACCTGCATTCTCTCTGTTGTATCTAACAGTGGCAGGAGACCTAACAGCTCCGAAACAGACACAGTGTTCATGATATTTACAAGCGTGCTCGCACACACGCTTAAACAAATCTTCACATGCATACAGGCAAAGCAGGGACCAGAGGAGATCCAGGACTGTGTCATTGTGCTCAGAGAGAATGGACAGACATCCTGTATGTAGGTCAATTGTGTGTTGTTACTGTGCAGTAGATATATCAGTTATAGTTACAGGCACCATCTGCGACATTTGTTTATTGTGTATCCTGTTGCCTATGAGTGTTTTTTTTTTTTTTTTTAGGGCAGAATCACAAAGAATTCCACAGGAAATCATTTTGTCACTTGCAAAACTGAATCATTGTGTTTCTCTGCTTTGGATAATCTGTAATAGAGAATTTGAGAATTTGTTGTCAGTTATTGTTATCGATGATTATCTGTAGCTCTGAATGAGGAAATTGATGGCAGGACACATACCCAAGCAAAATAAGATGAAGTCTGAATCTTCTCTCTCATATGTGAGGTATACCCGGGAAGATGTAATGTCAAATGTGATAGTTGAACGGCATTCCCAAAGAGAGGAGTGATGCAAGGTCAGCAAGGGTGTAGTACTCCTCTAAGTCTATAGTTTCGATTGTGTGTGTGTGTGAGAGAGAGAGAGAGAGGGACAGGGTAAATTTGAGCATACATGAGGAACTCATTTAGTTAATGAACCTGCTCTCACCCACAACTCTCCAGTGTCAGTGGAGCACGTCCTCGCCTCCACACAAAACAACACATCGTAATACTTTTAACTGCCTGGTCACAGCATGCACACGCACACACACACACATACACACTCACACACATAGAGGCAGATTCATCAAGCCATGTCCATCCAACACATATAAAACACAAACACATTTTGAATTTGTTTCTACATTTCAAGTTTATGTATTCCTCTTAAGAGGCCTGACATATATTTAGTGCGGCATTATAACAAGCTTGAATTCCTACCGAAACTCTTGAGCATCACATTCAAGCAACCACAGAGTGATCATTTCAAGAATCAAAAGCTAGGAAAAAAAATAGAACAACTTGTTTGCACACATACACACACTCCTGTATGTAACCATAGCCAGCAAAAGCACTGAGTGGAAGCCATTGTTAAAATAACTGTGATGTAATCTACCAGGGGAGCTGGCTCGGCCGTGTATGTGTGTGTTATCTATCTGGAAATCAGTGAGTCTGTCAGCAGCATCTGACTGCACACTACCACTGGTCTCTTTATTAAAAACCAGACGTATGCTGGAATCCATGCACAGGTGTGGGAGGGCCAGCTGGGCACTTACCACAGTTCGGCACAGTCTGTGTTTGTGTGTGTGTGTGATGTCTGTGGATCAGTTTGTATTTTTATGCAGTTTGTGAGAGAAAGCAGACAAAACACAACAAGGACTAAAGGAAGCTGTACTCAGTCCAGTAAGAAAACCAGGCAGGGAGGACGAAGGTCAAAGAGCAAGCGTAGTGTTTTTTTGTTTTTTTTTTTGCTGCAGTGATTACAAGGCACACAATTTTGCTGTTTCATGCTTGCGTGTGTGTGCACGTGTCTGCAATTGCAGCTTCAGTTTTCATACTCTCGTAAAATTTATGAACACGCACTCAACTTTCTACGGACCAGAAGTGCCATCATGACAAGAGCATGAGTTGTTTGAATGTGTCTTCTCGCACGAAGGTTATTCACAACCATACTTTAGTAAGTAGTAAGAGTATTTTTCTATTGGGAATTCACACCATCTGCCGAACAAGCAAATGCAATGACACAACAGGTTCAGTGTACCAGAGGCGTGATCTGTCTACACCAGCTTCAACGTACAAATTACCCAGATTATAGAGCGGTGTGGGTGTACATGTCTGTCTGTGTGTGTTTGTGTGTGCACGTGTGTGTTCTTGTGTCTACCTGTGTCTGTGCGCGGTGTGCCGATGCAGCTCAGTGTGTCTTTTAATGTTGGAACCCATGACTGTAAGTTTATCTGAGTGAGTGTGTGTGCGTGAACATGCTCAGATATGTGTGTGTGTGTATGTGTGTATTCCTGTGTGTATTGACAGGGAAATAATAGTGATGTTTTTTATCAGAAGACCAGGTAGTAATCATGTCACTCTTTGATCCCATGATCCTCACTGATCTGTCTAAATATACAGCAGACCTGTCCAGGCCTGGCAACAGCTCCTCTAATCAGCACCCTCACTCAGCCCACTCTGTGTGTGTGTGTGTGTGTGTGTGTGTGTGTGTCAGAGACAGAGAGAGAAACTGTCTGCATTTCTGTCTCTCTTTCATAATTTCTTGCTTTGAATGTATTTTCCTCCCTACACACTTAAAAGCACTTTAAAGCTGGGCTAATGAAGTCTATATAAGTTAGTATGTGGTCAGAGTGTGTTTGTGTAGCAGACTATAAAGAAAGCATGTGGTTCTTGCTGCTTCAACACAAAGCAGAGCAGTTTGAGCTTTTTTTTGTTTTACTTGCATTTTACTATCCTTCATTAAAAAAAACTATTTACCAAGGTTGGAATTAGAGGATTGCTAATTATTAGCAGATGTGTGTGTACTGTACGTGTATGAGTTCAGTCTACACAGTAATTTATTTGAAAGCAGCTTTGCACATGCAGGAGGTAAGTACATTTACTCAAGCACAGTATTTAAGGACACTCATATTTCCTTAGTGTCTTTATTTTTTGACTCCACAACATATGAGAAGGAAAATACCGTACATTTTAACTCCACTGCCCTATAGTTACTTTAGTAGTTATTTTACAGATAAAGTTTATGATCAGCTCATAATCATGATGTTATATTGTCATATTAGCAGTATAGAAATAAATTTGAATTAGCCACACCTCAAACAGCTACAACATTAAAATGTGTCCTAGGTAAAAATAATATAATTACACAAAAATAAAAATAAATTAATAATAATGTAACATTGGGGGCCATTCTGCCTAATCAGCACTTTTACTTATGATACTTAAGCAGATTCTACTATAAAACTTCTGTTCCTTTACTTAAATACAATTTTGAGTGCAGAGTATTTTGACTTTGTAGTATTGTAGTGGCGTGTCGAGAGTTTGTGAAAGGGTGTATTACAAAGTGTGACAGAATATCTTACGTATATTTTTGGCACTGTGCACACTGTCCTCAGGATATATGTTGCAGTAACTGTGAAAAGTTATTACACTATATAATAAAGTTCCAAAACCATGTTTTTCTCTTATAAAAAATGTCTCTTCTATCATCATTAGTTACGGCTCAGGTTTCATTCTATGAAAGAAACAGCTCTGTGCTGGAAAGACATACACAACATATTCTGGGTATTGTAGTTTTCTAGCCATGCAGCTTTTATAATAGTTGAGCTCATGTGGCTGTGATTGGAAATAACTGTGATTGGCTGATGGAGTGTGGGGTGAATGTTAGTGTGACCTTGCATGTCCTTTACGCACTGACGGGAAATCGACTAGTCCAAGCTCCAAGGAAAGCTATAATTCTGAGAGTAATACAGGCCAAAGGAGCGTACACACATCTTCTCTCTCACGCACGCCTGCGCGTGCACTCGGCTCGCACAGAGCAAAGTCCTAGCTGTGCTGTAGTAACCACATTAATTGGGTTGTGTAATTGTCTGGCAAAGCATTGTGGGAAACAGCCCATACAGATCTGTCCCTTCACCTCAAACCACTTTTTAAACATGGACTCCCATCGTCATGATAGTGCTATCCAGGAAATTGCTGAACATGTGTGGATATGTGTGTTTGAGCGTGTGTGTGTTATTCTGTAATCGCCTGTATGTGTATGTGTTTCTATGGCTCCTTTAAGGGAAGTGAGTGTGGTGGCCTCCCATTCCACCGCATGTCGGCTGTGGTTCAGCTGTGGTCCACCGCCAGGCCCTACATTTGGAACACAGAAAATACACCAGGGGTACTCGCTCCCACTGTTTTCTGGACCCGTCTTTCATCAGTTTGTGTGTACGTGTGTATTTTGGGTGCACGTTTGTGTGTGTGCATGTGTAATAGCGCGCCACTATGTTGTACTCTCTGCCCCTGATATTTTAAGGCTTTTTGGCCCCACGTCATGAGTGTGCGCTGTGTTTCCAGGCTGCAGTTAGATGACCGGAGTGAGAGAACCCATACGGAGGACAGGAAAGGCAGGAGGAATGGGGAGAGAGGAAAGCAAGGCGGGTAATTGAAGGGTTCAGGGTAATACTTAGGCCAAGGATGGCTGTTTCAACGTGTTTGCATAACCTCCTTGAACTTAATATTTAGCCCCACTCCGGAGTGAGTATAGGGCACGTCGAAGCCAAATAGAGAATGATAGAGGGAGAGAGACGTCGAATGATAGAGAGGTCCAAGTCCAAGGCGGAGGTGATGCCATTCTCTCCTCCAATGTGTGGCTCCTCTCTTTGATTAGTGAAAGAAGGGGGGGAGAGATGGAATGAGAATGGAGAGAGAAAAAGACCACATACTGCGGTGGCCTTCCTGCCCAAGAGCCTGTGATGAACTTGACAGAGGGTTATATTTAACACAAGACAATACAGAGAACCTCCATTTTAAATGATGCAGCACAGAAGGTGTCCTCCTGGTATTTTCAGTTTACATAACAGACAGTTTAGAGTAGAGGCTTCTCTGTGGCTCCTCTCATCCCAGTACAGAAGGAGAGTGTGCTGAAATGATGAGTTGAATAATCAATTTGTCAGTCGAGAGAAAACAAAACAACAATTCTGATCATCAGTTAAGAGCAGAGGTCATTTAGGAAGCAAAAATGTTAAACACTTGCTTATTCCAGCTCCTCAAATTTGAGGATTTGCTCCTTTTATTTGATCTATATCACTTGGATCTTGGGCTCATGATCACACAAAAGAAAAAAAATATGTAACAATGGGCTCTGGGAAGTTATGATGTTTCATTATTTTCTGACACTAGGTGATTTTGCAGTCCCGTGTTAAAGCATGTATATGTGACAGGTGGCTCTACTTTCATCTAATGTGACCTCAACAAAACACCCTCTCCTTTGCCACATACTACAGTTTCATCTTTTGATGTTAAAAAAAAATGGGGAGGAGGGGGTTGTGGGACAGTGCTGTGGTAGGATCAGAGACAGATGAGTGAGGGGGGGACATAACTCATCAGTGTTTATACTGAGGCCTTAGTGCTCTTTCTTAACACACTGCATATGTGTGTATGTTTCCCCCTCCTCTGTGCGTGTGTGTGTGTGTGTGTGTGTGTTCTTACAGTAGTGTGACTGGGGCAGTGTTACTCATGCTTTGACCCTCACCCCTCTCTCTCAGATGACAGGGAGCTTTAAACAACCCAGCTGCTGTATGTATGTGTGTCTGTGCCTGTGCTTGTGTCTGACTGCGAGGCAGGGGAGCCCTACACGTGTGTGGTACAGTACAGTACCCCCCCACCCCACCCCACCCCACCTTGTTTCTTGTGCCCTGGGGAGACACTGTCAGTCAGCTAAGGGACGATAAAGGCAGAAAACAAACCTCCCCTTGAAGAGAATGCAAATTGCTGCTCAGCTATTGGTGGGATCCCTTGAGGTTTTAGGGTCAAAGCTCACCTTATTGGTTGAAGCTGTGTAGGCAGGCCTTGTGCCAGACAGCTCTGGAGATTGGCAGACGCTTTGACTAATCTGATTTGGATTGTGTTTTTCTCAAATTAATGTGAAAGACCGCGGTTACACGGGAAAAAGGACGCCCACGCGCGCACTCAAGCCAAACGCGGGCACGGATGGAGACACCCAAGGTCATCCAAATGGGAAAAAGCTGCCAGTGACAGTATAATAATCACTGACGTCCCATGAGGTTTTGTTTATTTATCCATCCTGTTTTTACAACAACAGGAATCCACCGACCCCTCGCTGATCCTCAGAAGGTGGTGCAATGGAGCTGGAAATTGAAAAAAAAAAAACCCTCACTGTTGGCAGTCTGTGCTTCAGTAGTTCAACATTTTAGGGGATATGCTTATTTGCTTTCTTTCAAAGACTTAGCTCAGAAGATTGATATCGGTCTGATGTTTGTGCGTTAAATAGAGCTAGACTCGGGATGTGTTTAGCTGAGCTTAGCATAAAGACTGGAAAACATGGGACACAGGTAACCTGGCTCTGTCCAAAGTGAAAAATACACCTGACAACACTTCTAAAGCTGTCTTATTTACCTGTTGTATCTTATTTATTTAATCTGTACAAAAACAGAAAATATCTAAATGTCAAATTTAGGGGAGTTAAGTGCAGGAGCTGCTGTATATAACAGTTTCTTAATCTGCCTTCACCGTCAGTGAGGACACATTTTGGTGTTGATGTACAGACACAATGGTACCTCATTGTGGCAGTAAGACAGAGGGGTGCACAGGCAGAGTCACCATGCCCACCTGTTGTTCCCCAAGAGCTCCAGCATGTAACTCCCCCAAAAGACCCAGCGATTTGAAAAACAAGATACATCAGATTCAGATATTTGACGTTTGGACAGAGCCAGGCCATCTGTCTCCCTTGCTACCAGTCCTTATGCTAAGTTAAGGTAATTGTCTTGAGCCTAGCTAAACAGAAGATTAACATAAAAAAGGCAAATACATAAAATAAATTTTCCATTATGCTGTTTATTTTAAAATCTGTCATATTAAATTTAAACTACACCCTTGTGTCTTTTAGATACCTTGCCTTGACAAGATGGTCTAAGTTTTGAGAGAAAGTTTGTCTGCATTCACACATACAAACACACCCGCACACACACATGCACAGCCACCTGGTCTCCCTCTCTCTCTCTCTCTCTCTCTCTCTCTCTCTCTCTCTCTCTCTCTCTCTCTCTCTGTTCCTCCCTGTCTGGGTCTCTCTATCTCTCTCTCTCTCCCCCCTCCCTCGGACTGGAATGCGGCGGTGGTCGTCTGGTCCTGCTCATCTCTGGGAGCAGTCAGCCATCTCTCCTCGTCCCTGCTCCCACTCTAAACATTTGGCTAGTTTTGGCAGATTTGTTGATTTTTGTCCCCTCGTATTTTCCCTCTTGTTGCTGTAAAACTGATACATACTCTTTCAATTAGGCCGACCCCCCACCCTCCTCCTCCCACCAGTCAGAGCGCTAGTGTGGGAGTGGGGGGTGAACAGAGTAAGTGGGTTGTATATTTTATTAGAGAAGTGAAAACACACACAACCTGGCCAAGTTCTGGTAGAACCATCTGCTGTCATGGATGTTTCATGGGAAGCAGGGCTCAAGGTTAGCATGTAAAGTTTAGCATTCTTGCTTGAAGCTCAGGATTAGCATGTAATGTACAATATAACTGCTCAAGAGGGATATTGGAGTTGACATGAATTTCCAAACAAGACAGGCATACAAATGTTGTTTGTGATGGGTATAAATGTATCCTATTTTACAGATTAAGATAGATAAAGGCTTTAATCCAGCACAGAAAACAGAAGGAAGTGAGTAATAGGTAGATCTGGCATGTGGCTGCAAGTTAGCTGCTACAGGTTAGCGTGGAGCTAATCCTACCTAAGGTAGCCAGAACTTGGACCTCATAAAAATGCATTTAACCTACATTTTGAGTTGAAACACAGATTTACCATCTCAACTGGCTTTGCAGTAAGCTTACCAAATGAAGCCTGAGCATGTGTTTTATGTTGGAAATAGACATTTTCCCTACCTCCTCAGTTGTAAATAACACCGTGTTCCAAGGCCATAAATAATAGTGTCACTCAACCATGCCCCATTCTCATGTCCTCTGCTTGCTCTCACCACAGGCCTCTAGTACTGCCTAGCCAGGGGCCCCCGGCTTTGTGCCGCACCTTCGCACACTCACAATCAAGGAACGGTCATAAAATGCCCGTGGAATGTTCCTGCAGAGCTGGACAGTTAGGTGGTGGAAATGCATGATCACAAACTAGAAGGACTCATAATGGATGTTCTGGGAACAGATATTAGTAGGCTCCCCATGTTTTTGCTAACAAAATACATCACACGTGCACACAAGGACATGAAAGCACAAATGTGTGCACGCATGCACACACTGCACTTAGGGGCAGACAGTATTGATGGTTCCCTCGGGCATCACACGGACGCATCTGTTTCTGTCCCACTAACTCTCCACACTCATAATTTCAAGTAAGTCATAACACAAATTATAAACACATATCCCTCAACCGTGACGCCTAGGAATAACAACATGGAGTGCGCTGAGCTGATTTAGGGTAGGCTGGGACTCTTAAATCTTTACCTTTGCTCCTTTCTTCTCTTCCTCCTCTCCTTTTCTTCCTTCTTTTCTCTCTCATGCAGCACAGGTGGCAGTCACTCTTGTCTAACACATGCTCTCCCCTGTTCTATTGCCTTCATCTCTTGCCATCTCGTCTTTTTTTGATCGTTTTTATGCTTGACCTGTTGGCTCTGCCGTGCTTTTCTCTACCCCTTCTCAGCTACACCTCACATCTTCTTCCCTTGAATTTGTCTCACGCAAATATTCGTGCGCAGTGTTTACGATCACTCTTGACCCCATCTTAACCCTTTGTCACCCAGAAATCTGTCTGACCTGCCAGTCTCCCATCTGCCCTGTGACATCACAGTCCTTGGACAGCAGCCGAACCTCAAAGATGTCTTCATCAAAATCCTCTCTCCTCATTTTTTTCCCCCTTTGTCCTGAATTATCTCCTTCCACCTCACGTCTCCTTGCCCTTCTCTTCCTCCACTCTTTGCATTCCATTTTTTCTTTCCATATCGTCTCCGCTGACCCCCCCTCTCTAATCGCATGGTCATGTACTTTAGCCATCCATCTCCCAGACCCGAATGTCTCAATGTGTCCCGGGGACCATGAAGGTTCAATTGGAATCATATGTTGCAGTCCAGTGGAGCATTTCACCCTTTATAAATAAGATGTCAGTCCAGCCTGTGCTACTCTACAGAGCCTTGTCCGCTCTCTTGCAACACCAGGATTAAATATGAGCCATGTGAGATGTATATAAATGCACATCTGTTTATGTGAGCATCATGTCTGTCTTATCAGCCAAAAATATTGTTATCTTGTAAAGAAAAAGTCGATGAGTTTTTTTGGAGATCCAGCAGTGGGATTTATTTGTCCTTTTATTGGAGTGCCTTTTGACTTCTCGGTGCAGTGGGTCTGACTTTTATGAAGAGTAATTACAAGTTTGTCATGAAAAAGCATTTTATTGTCGCCCCTTTCAATCGGACAGGAAATGAAGATAATCCTTTGTTTTTCCAGGACACGCAAAGTATAAGTTAAACAGGGAGTGAGACAAGAAGGGAGGAAAAAGAGAGGCTTCACCCGCTCAAGATCAGCCAGAAGATACAGTACAAGCATTTGTCTTTATGTGTGTGGTGTGTGTGTGTGTATGTCAGATAGATGAATCCCATCCTGCTAGATTTATGGGCATTGCAAGTGTGTTCTACATCGAATGCCAAGTGGCCGCTCAAATTAGATGTGATTAAATACTCCAGTGTGATTCAGGTTCAAAGACTGTTAGTAATGTTAATCAGCAGGCGCACACACCATGCACACACAATCACTGATTGAGGATGTGGGAGACAAAGTTTACAGGCTGGCTAATCATAATAATGCCCCCTTTTATTGTTTTAGGAAGACATCACTCAGCAGAATCCTGCAGTGCTACATGGAGAGCAGGCAAAAGGGGAGACAGCACACTAATCTGCTGTGTTAATTTAGAGACTGGAAGTGATTTAGCTTGCAGTGAGGCGTGGGGGCCACTTTGGTTCAGAGGTTTTCATTCAATCAGGCTCAGAATGTCCAATGGTCGATTGATGATTTTCAGTTGGGAAGTCTGTACCTGTGCGAAGGAATGCAAGTGAGATGGATGTGACAGCCATGTCATCACAAAAAGCAGAATATAGTATGTTTTGGTCATAAATAGACAGTAATTATAATAATTATTTGAGGATAGCTTCTTTGTAGATGTCAACAATTGCAGCAAATGCCACAGACAATGTCTAAAACATCAGACAGACTGTGACAACTTGGGTTTTGTGCATGGCTTTTCTTTAGTTGGGGTAAACTGGGAGTGTGTCACTGCAACAGTCACTGGTGTAAACAAAGTATCGCATCATTATTATCTTATCTGTGGCTAAAACCATGTCTTTCATTGATTCAGGGGAGGCAACTTGATGAATGTGAGTATTACAATCTGTGATGAAGTGCCTCACTGGTGGTCAGAAAGAGACTGATTTCTGTTTCTTTTTGTGATACGTATATTGATAAGATGAACCTCTTTAACTGAGGAAGGGGTCAGTGACCCTAACCTTTCACCGCACTCTTTTCTTGCACCACGTTGGCCCTGCGTTTCATGAATCACCCTCTTAGATTGCCCAAGTATGCAGCTTTGTTCTTACCAGGGACTGTATAATTCAGAGGAATACACAGAGTAATTATTCTGTGTGTATTTCCAGTTGCATACTGGCCTTAATAGACTAAATTCTCAAGCTGCGTTTGCATGCAGTTGACTCTGAATGAAATGAGGAAAAGTGTGGCTATGAGACTCCTGGGATGTTATTGGGTTTTGCTGGTTTCCATGTCTGGCAGTGTGGTGCTAAGATGGCCGTCCTGCAAGTAGGTTAGGGCTGTTAATCTGACACATTGTTTATGAACAGCGACACATTGTGCCACATTCCTTACCCATATATGACTCTGTGCATCACCTCTTCACTCTATTTAACACAGCCAGAGATAACGTAATGGAACTGGTATGCCATTCACCAAAATGCAAAATTCCTCATTAAGTTTGTTGATGGATGGATGAAAAATTTGAGTATAATATATTGAGTAGAATTTAAAAATCTATCACACTGTTGTTTGTCTTGTTGATTTTTTCTTTACTGTGGATTTATTGATGTGATTTAAAATTAAAAATTCTTTTAACCTTTTTACACTGTGAATGGCCAGGTCAATCAGAATAGGCCCGCTCTGGTACAAGTCCAGTATAGGTCTGTGTGTGTATGTGTGTGTGTTCCCATTACAGTGAGCATTAAAAAGAATAACAGTGGAGGTGTGGGGAGACGAAAAGTGTCACATCGGTCCTGCTCGGTGATTAATGGTGTGATTAGCTGCTCCGATCCATGTCAGAACACACATGCATGCGCGCACGAATATGCGCACAACATGCGAGCGCACACTCGAGCACACACGCAAACACAGAGGGGCCTATTAAAGGCCTTGAATGGGAGAACCCAGAATCCAGATGCGGCGTGCAGATAATTGTACTAAAAACACCAAATGTGGAGTCCCAGACCAGCAGGACTTTATTCTGAGTTCAGCATGTTTATTTTCACAATTGAGTTATTTCTGCAGGGACTTAAATCATGGAATAAAAACACTCCAATGCAGGTCAATTTTTAATTGAGTCCAAAGTGTATTTTGAATGCACCCTCCCTCCTCCTCTTTCTCTGCCCCTCACCTCACACAAACCCACACATTACCTTACCATGCTGGCTTTAATGCCCTCTTAATTTCAAATGCGATTTAAGAGTCTGGAGCTCAGCTACGTTATGTTTATCCAACTTAAAATACCTTCAGTACCTCAACACTAGTTAGGGCTTGAGACTCCTGCAGTGGTCATTCAGATGAATTTTGCGGAGACAAAGACCCATACATAATTTGAGCCACAGTATATTGTACACATAAATGTGTGTGTCTAGGTTCTCTTTTTCCTTTTTAATCATATTTTTACAGTGTGCTAGGGGGTCAGTTGCCTGAGTAGAGGAGGTGTGTGTGCCTGGCTATCTGTGAGAATTTGTTTGCACTTTTGAGTTTACAAGAGAGGGAGGATAACATGCGTGTTTGTCACAACACTGGATTTACGACATCCTGCTTGACAACGAGGATAGTCATCACCAATCTGCTCTGAAGACGGGTTACGCAAGGCCTGTGGGAGTAAATCTGCGCATCTGGTTGTGTGTGTGTGTGTGTGTGTATGATGACGTTTGGGTGGTATGTTTCCTCTGCACCTGTGGACAGTCATTTGTTGTCACCCCCCCCAACACACACACACACACTCACAGGCATGCACATACATTGTGGTAACCAGTGGTGACAGAGGTAAGATGTCATATCCTCCTCAGCCTACTCTATTAGACTCCATTACACTATTACATGCCCATGAGTCACACTGAGGTACCACTAATACAGCACTTAGCAGACCACTTCAAAGATGTCTGCTTCTTTTCTGTGGAATCTCTGTCTGAGTTTAAGGAGCTTTGGGTGAGTGAGTTAGCTTGCTCTGACATATGCAATACGTACACGGACCGACAGCTGCACATGTGGATGCTGTCCACCTGTTTATATTCTAACCATGCAACATGTATTTCCACATTCTAACTTTTTTTATTTTCACTTTGGAGAATGAATATGACTCACTTTTAAGACTTTGTCCTTTTATGATAACATTCCTCCTTAACCTTTTGCACCCTGTGTTTCACATTTCCCATTCCCCACCCACCCCTCCCTTCAGGCAGCAAGCTTTGCTGGCAGCCATCAGTGAGAAGGACGCTAACATTGCCCTGCTGGAGTTATCCTCCTCCAAACGGAAGAAAGCCCAAGAGGAAGTGATGGCTCTGAAGAGGGAGAAAGACAGGCTCATGCACCAGCTCAAACAGCAGGTACATGCACCACATGCAACCACAAGCTATTTAGACATGCATATACACGATGAATCAAATTTACAGCGCTCTTGGTCTAAGAGGTTGACCGGCCTGCACATGAATCAAATGGAGCCTGGCCTTGCGGTCGCCTTTCAGGACAGACGCTGGCTTTGTGAATCAAAGCAGGGCCACAAATTCAAACCTGCTGCGGATGGCGAAGCCTTGCCTGCACTGAAACAGCTTCATGGGCAGACTTTTGAACTTTAAAACCAGGAACAGATAGAAGTTAATGATTCCTGGTAGTTAACAGAATTGACTTCCCTGCCTCAAACCGCACTTACAGCGTTCAGTCATCATAAGCCAAACCAGTCAAGCAGGAGCTGTGATTCCAAATCCAGGCACATAAACACATGTGGATAGCTATTCTCTTAATAACAATGTTGCAATCAGAGCTATTAGATGCACTCAAGTCGCAGACGTAGGGTGGTATCACTGGTGAGTCACCGGTGGATTTTTCAGTCTGACGTCTTCTGGCAAAAGAGACATAAATCCCAGCACAGTCACACACATACTGTACTTACGCACACACACACACACCTATTTCCCATGATACCCTGGCTTGCAATATGACCAAAGGCTGATGAAGGTATGTTGGTCATTAAGGTCTGGTCAGACCACATCAGTGACTGAGCAAACGTGAATGCTAATGATAATGAGGTAACAGCAGGGAGTCGACATGTACGATCTCCTGAGTCACGGGGGCTTCTGGGAAACATGGTGCATTTAAAAGTCAACAGATGCAGTGCCTTGGTGTGCATTTAAGTGCGGACCTATGTTTGCTCGTGTCTCGTAAACGGTAAACAGTTCCTAGGGGGTGCAATTCCATTCGAGGAATTTCAAGGAAAGCCTATTATCTGTTTATCGCCATTGGATGCGTCATGTTTTCCCGTTGGGTAACAAGCGGTTACAGTCCACCTGATGATGTGATGAGCTCTAATTGCCACAGTGTGGCCCCAAGGCCTGGAGCAGAGGAGAGGAGAAAAAAGGAGAAGTAAAGAAAGGAAGGGAGTGAGAAGTATATTTATAAACTTTCTTTGTCTCCACTTTCTCATGCATGAAATCCTGGTTTCTTAGAAAGCCTTTACGCACACATGCATACAATATAAATCCATGTAACTACTACTGCTAAGTGCAGCTGTGTACCAGGCAGTGCTATGGCCACCAAGCACGAGGGCCCTAAAAGTATGGGACTTTGTCATCTATTAATGTTAAGGGGTTGTAAGGTAAGTAGTTCCTCTTGTGTTACTTGGGTTCCTTCCATTCCACAGAATGAGCTCTCTGGAGGTTATGTTGTTTAACATGACACACACCGGCTCTCTGTCTTCTGACCCATTGACACACATTTCGGGATAGGTTGCCTTCCTCAGGTCCTCGGCAGCCAATGGCGGAAGGAAACTGACCAGGAAATGCCGAAGAATTATGGGACTCAGAGTCTCTGAGGAGAAAGCTGATCTGTAGACAGCAGATAGATTTACAGATAGCAGTGCCCTGTCTGACCTCCCCACATCCCTCCTTTGGTTGATCTTGTGTATGTGTGTGCACAAAGCAGGCGGTCAAAGACAAACTTTCCTTTCTCAGACAGTTTGCTTCCCTTTGAGGCACAGGCCTTCTTCAGCGCAGACAAACACACATATACAATGGTGCAGCCGCACACTCGCACCAACCCACACGAGGAGTGTGAGTGTTTAGACTTCCTGAGGAGAAAGTCAGAACAAATGCGTCCCCATGTGGGAATTCTCTGAGTGGTCCCATCCCAGTGATGGATGGCCAAAGTCAGTGGTGCTTTGAAGCTGAGAAAAGATGAATTTTGTGTGCCATTTTCTGGGACGTTCTCTGTCTCTCTTGCCTCGTTGTTTCACTCTTTCCCTTTCATTTTTGGACGTGTTTGAGCATCCATCCTCCCTCTCTGCTGAAAAGATGGATTTTGTGTTCTCAGATGTGCCATTGAGAACAGCTTATGTAAAACAATCTGGCTGCTTAGAGCCGGGTCACTGTGTTACTCTGTTTTTACTGGGATAGCATGGCAATGTTGTACACATGCACACACAGAGACCTGATTAAAGGGCTCTGTAGCTTTCCCCAGCTATCTCTTTGTTTAAGACCTTTCTTGTAGGCCCCCTACATCCATATGTGTTAATACAGCCATGCTCTAATCAGGACAGGCTTGTGATTTACAGAGGGCTTGGGCTGAGGTTTGGGATGCAGCTGTAAGCACAGCAGCGGGATCATCACTGCCATGTTTACACCAGCAGCTGCACTTTGATACACATGCAGACACACATACACCCACACTACGCAGACGTGCACTACAGGCCAAATCTGTTATGGTTAGAGATGTCAATGAAGAACTCTCCTCTCCTCTCCTCTCTTCTCTTCTCTCCCCCAGTAGTGCCACCTGTGTCTATCCCAGGCTGCCTGATCTGCAAGCAGACCTGGAGGCCATTACTGAGCTGTTTACTCTGCAAAGCCACCAATTAACACTAATTAACACACACATTCCACCACACAGACATTTTATGTGTGCACACCTTCTTCAAACATGCACACAGGAATATGTCTGTAAGGAGAGTCAGTGTGTGTGTTTTTGCATGTGTGTGTGTGTGTGTGTGTGTGTGTGTGTGTCAGTTTGAATAAACTGGATGGCCACATGTGGTCTGTCCTGACCACACAGTCAGACTCCTCCAGAAGCAATTCATCACTTCATTCGTTCGTGTTTGTGTCTCAGGTCATTAAATATTAACTGCGTGCACACACACACACACACACTCAAACACGTAGGATGTTTGGCTTCTTGTGCTACCAGATATGGTTGCAATTATATGAACAGGAACAAGTAATATGGTTCTGATTAGATTAGCAGTAAGGACTAAAACACACATCATCCTATTTGACCCTTGGCCACAAATTAGATTTGAAAATATTTCTCTGTGAGAATTAACCAGCATTGTTAAGTGCTGGTGAAGAGTCTGCATGGAGGCACCTACAGTACAGTATACTCTGTGCAGCTATAAAGTTGTTACATCAGCTGCATGGTATATGATAGTTATTGTCCTAACCTCAATGACAGGTGTCAGCTCTGTAACTATTGCATTGCGGCCAACCCCACCCAGTCACACCTGCTAGTGTCAACACCTGAGGTCATGGAGGGCCGTACACCTCAACCTAGCCTTTAACTGCTCTAACCACTGGTCTGGTGTCTGTCTGAGCCCTCCTCCATCCCTCACTCTTCATCTTTATCTCTGTCTCTCTTTCTTTCCCTCTCACCATGGTGTCAGTGTTCTCGCCTTATCTAAGCTGCCCTTCTCCAGTTTAAGCTAATTGCTAACCTCTTTAATACTAGCCACATCCTCTCCTGTGATCCTGACTGGCTCGTTTCCTCAGTCATTAGGCCTCAGCTCCTTATCTCAGCGGCGATGTCCTCAGGCCGGTGACTACTGTAACACCATCTCCCTCCTATCTTCACAGCTGACTCAGGCTCTTTGCCTCTTCCTGCCACGGCTGTCTCTCATTTAAACAAGGGAAGCCGCAGCATTTTGGATGAGAGACGTGTGCATATCTTTCACGCGAATCATCTTCATCCCATACACAATCCCACCTCCCGCTCTGCAGTCATGTCCGCCCTCAGGGGAAGTATCTGCAGTTAAGGGAATAAAGCTGAGCATGTCAATATATCTGCACCCACTCTGTCTCTGTCTATCTCCAAGACAGCTGGCCTCACTTGAGTTCGGTTGATTGTTAATGTTAGTCAGCCTGGGCTGTTATCTCTCTCCAAAGCAATGATGTTGGCAGTATGACAGCCTATTCCACAAACACTCACACAAATACACACAGATGCAAAGGCACACTCGCAAACAAAGGACACATAGTCTTACTTAGCCATTTACAGGCATGCAGAAAGATGCATATTTGAGTGTAATTTTAATCAGTGACATCTAAAATGAGGTTGCTTCACCCGGGCCAGGACGCCTGTGGCCTTAGGCTACATGAAACACTCACTAACTGTTCATACTAGGATTCGTCTAATCCAATTAAATGATAATCTTCTATATGGATGACGTTTGACAGACTTACGATATTTTCATCAGGCACTCCGACGCACTCAATTTATGAGCTGTCAAGTGTTGTTAGCGGTGCTGTTTTTATCATCTTTGATGGCTTTCAACATGCTTTCCCCCCATCCAAGAATCCCTCAACCTAATCATTCTAAGACCCCGAGAACATTTTTCAAGAAACAAAAAAAGTAGTGTTGGGCCTATAGTGTACGCGTGTTATAATTATATGTCATAAATTTTCTTGTTTATCTCCGTTTTTTGCAGACTCAGAGCAGAATGAAGCTGATTGCGGATAACTACGAGGAAGACCACATCCACCCCCAACATCATCCCCACCATGCCCACCACTTGCATCCAGCAAACGTGCATCACAGAGGCCTGCCAAGAGGGCCCCCCCACGCCAACCACCGACCTCCTATGGACCAGGTAATTATGAATCTGCACACGCACACAGGCACACACTCACACACTCACCCACACCGACTGGTTTAAAGCTCAGGCTTGTTTACACAAGTTGACATGTTGTGGGCTCTCATCCTCATGCTTTTAACGTTGATGCAATTTCATAGTTGTCATCCCCACCACCAGTCAGTTGTGGTTGGACAAGGCAGCATAAAATTTCCCCTCTCTCTTCTCCTCTGTCTCTTCTCCTTCAACTCCATTACTTCCTGCCAATTCGGTTATTCATATCATTTAGATAAGAGGCCTGAAGGGAAAAGCTGCCAAATGAGTGTTTTGAATGATGGGATTTATGTGTGAGATTAGTTTATGTATCATTCATCTCTAATATGAGCCCCTATTCGCTGTCTGAGTATCGTATCCAGACTGCCCTGAGGACAAACTTAATGTGTCTGTTTAAAGACAGCTGAAGAACAAACTGTTGTTGTTATCAGCACAAAGTGTTTTTTGTATTTGTGTGAGTGTGCATGCATCTGAGTGTGTACAGGCGTGTGCATGCCTGTGTGCGTGTAGATGCGCGAGGAGGCACACATCCGATGTTGATAGTGTGTACCCAGATGAAACTGCTAACGGGAGAAAGCGATCTTCAAAGAAAGACAGGTGATTTCACTATCTTTCCAAAAGCTGATAAAAACTTCAAATATTTTGAATGCAAAAAAAAAATCTTACCACAACTCTATTGTTGTCAAGAGACAGTGACTAGGGGGGGATTCCAAACTATGAAGATGAAGTGTGTGTGCGTATGTGTATGTGGGTTTAAGAGGAATACCTGGGGATTTCCACCTGAGTCCAAAGTCCCACATCTGTTCTATTTGATATGCACTATTGCGTGTTTCTAGACCTTATAAATGCTTCTGAAACTGCTGTCTAAATTGGAGTCAAACATGCACTGGGGATTCCCTGTCCCCATACCTCCCCATACACATACCTCAGCAATATGTAAGAGGACAGGACCGTTGGTTTTAATTTTTTCCCCCTTTAATGCCTGTGGAAGGACTCTATTTTTGATTCCTAAAAGAATGTGAGGGTCTGGGGTTGATTGACATCAATGCGCACACTTTTCACTAAAGAATCTCAGACATGCTTGAGTTAAATATTACAGTAGAAAATATTTATGTGAAAATCTGAATCAATCTACATCTAATTTTGCAGCATTCATTGGCTTTGCTATATGGAAGTTTAGAGTGACATGGAACATAGCTCAATCCCCGAAACCACCTTGTAATCCCACAAGGACCACTTTTAAATTCTTGCTGTGTAGTTATTAGGTTATGTTATGTTATGTTTTACATCTGACTTGCTGAAATAATATTTTCAAGCTATTAAGTCTCTGTATTGTTCTGTTGCATGGCAGAATACATGTAACCACAGTACGCCTCATATTAAACTCTGAGCTGCAGGGGGTCACTTTTTAGTATCACACATTACTCCCCTTCACTTTGCATTTATAAATATCTTTCCCTCAATATGGCTACACAGCACTGTTTTACTGCAGCAGTGTTTATAGTGTTTGACATATGAAACAGTAGCTCTCTGCAAGTAATGTTTCAACTATTCAAGTTGGACTGAAAAAGCCAAAGAAACTATTATGAGTATTGCTGGGAAATCTTGTTAAGAATGTAGGGAATAACAAAATAACTCATAAATTCATGGTGATTGGCTTCATTGTACTCTCTATTAAAGCTGATTTTTATGTCTATAGAGGGGAACTGAGATGGTTCACACTTTGTATGCAACATTTGTGAAATGAGAGTCAAAAAGGTTTCAAAAAGAGGCACAAATAGAACATTATATAAAAGAATATACCGACAAATATGTACATTGAGAAATTGCATTGTTTCAGTGATACCTTGCATCAGAACAAAATGCCCAAATCAAAACTTCAGTCCCCTTCTGATCACAAAGTGGAACCAAACTGGTCTTGTGTCAAACACACACTCCTCAAAAACAACCAGAAGACCCTGCTGACAGAGGTCAGCCAATCTCCTTGTGGTTTTCCCTCACATCTGATCTTTGACCTCATGGGGAAGTTAGGCAGAGGTCCAGGGCAAGGTCTCCAAGGTGTGAGTGTGTGTGTGTGTGTGTGTGTGTGTGTGTGTATGTCTGCACATGTGTGTGTGTGTGTGTGTGTGTGTGTGCTCTGGTGATGGGGGATGTCAGGTCACACAGTCTGGTTGTCACTGAAGTCCCTGAGGTGAGACTGTTTTCCCTCAAAACACAGGATTTCACATCCCCTTTAATCTCCCTCTTTCATCTAAATGTGATGAATCACTCTATTTGTTTTTCTTGAACACTTTGTTCTATCTCTTCTCTTATTTCTATTACGTTACCTCCTCTCCTCCTTCCTCTACTGCACTCATCTTGTTTTATCATAACTCCTGCATTTCTTCTTTTACCCCTTTAACATCACTTTTCTTCCTGATGTATTTTCTTCCCTCCTGCGTTCTTTTCCTCCATGTCTCCCTGTTTCCTTCACTCTTTCCCTCAGTCCCTTCTCTCCCTCCATCTTTCCCATTTCGAATGAAATATCCAAGTGCGGCCAGGCCAGTGGTTCGGTGCATTGCCGGGCCCAGAAACGCCACTCGAAGGATGATTGATGATGATAATGATAATGATGATGAAGAGGGTCTGCATGCTCACCCTGGAGACCGCAATGGCTTTCCAAGATACAGCTAGTGCCATGAATAACATAACAGTGACCAGCTTTTTTTTTTTTGCATTTGCATTTGCACGTGCTTGAACACATACATATTGCATTCAAACCCAACTGGCACATTTAAAACACGTAAGCACAAATGCATGCACTAGAATAGTGAACACATAAACACAAGAGCACACTTCAAGGTTGTTAAAGGAGCCAAACCACATATCATTCAAAGCTACAATTGCTACAGTTGGTGGGTCCATCCCAATCCTCTAACTACATGCCCTGTACTCTATCTGTGATGGACTTAGTCAGAGGACAGGTGAAATCTAATCGGAGGAGACAAGTACAGGAAGTGGATTTAGCCTCTTGAGATGCACCCCAGGTCTGTGTCTCAGCACGGAGTGTGTGCACTTTGACGGGCATATTGTGTTCATGTTGTTCTCATTTAGCCATGCCAGCAACACTGCCAGATACTTGGCAGCGGTCTCGGAAGGAAATAGAAAACAGCCATAAAGTGTTTATCAGAGACAGAATTATACGACCTTTTCTTTTGGGTTGTTGTTATTTTTTTCTAAGCCTTAACATGCTGCCTGCTTCAGCTTTATGAGAAGTAGCACATGGTATTTGGTATGTTTGTGTGTACGTGTGTCACCCTGTGTGTGTGCATGTGTGTGTGTGTTTAACCTGGCAGAATGAATGGTTATAGGTCTGGCTCTGTTTACAGAGGCTGTCACAGCCATTCATTGCATGTTAGCATTTAGCATCTAGCATGTTGCATTATAGGCCATTATATCTGCAGCTTAGCTGCTTAGGTGTAGCCTACTGAGTTTACCAAGGCTGTCACAATCAGTCAGTCCAACCAAAGCCACTGTGGACTGCAGCCAAGTCCCGTGTGTGTTTTTTGCTCCGGTGTAGCACTAGCATAGTCTCTGCTATGCCGGAGCTTAGTTTAGCAATATGCAGGCAAGGGCTTGGCTATGGTGAGCTGCCAGCTCATGCTAACCATTGTAATGTTAGTGTCTGAGTGAATTAGCTTTCCTGTTAGCAGGGCTCTTGTCTGCACAGTCTCAGCCCCAAGGAAACCCCTTGTGTGTGTAGTTATTGGTTCCTAACAATCACATTGAGGAAAGCATTTCATGATATCATACACAGCTTTTATGAATGAGCAACATGAACAGGATTGTTTTGATTAAAAGCCACAGGGGGGTTAGGAGGACCATAAGACTGGGCAATGAGACACTACTTGCGAAGACATAACCACTGGGCCAGAGTTTGTACAGTAAATAGTTTGTTTTAAAGGGAAACCATCTTTTGCCACAGACTGTATGTCTTTTAACATGAATTATAACATGTAAACAGACGGTTAATGGATCGATGATGATATGTTTCCCCTGTTTTTCTCACAGGATGATGAAGAAGGAATATGGGCATGATGACCATCACCATGGGAACCCTACCTCCATTTTCTCATAGTAAGTTTCTATTACACTGCTATTGTTACCTTTCTCTACTAATTTTAGAGATAATGTACTCCATGCCAGTGTGTAGTACTGTATATCTGCTTCAGATATTTTAATGATCTTCTACACAATAGGCTTCTTCAGCGGGCTCGAGTAACCATTAGCCGGGAACACTGATGGTACCACAATAACCACAGCATTACCCAACTCTGACAGAAGAGAGTGTAATAGAACCCGGCTCTGTTTCCCGTTGCTTATGAATTCAACTAAAGAGCCTCAGTTGATTCAGAGCTTTATGGCTGGCTTTCTGTTGAGTGCTCACATGCTGGTCATGCTGTGGCTATATAGGTAACTGTGTGGTATTAGACCTATACACGCCCAACAGCCTAAGGCAAGCGTACCAGGGCCCAGAGGTGATAAAAACGACATGGTGAGAAAAACCAGAGATGGACGAGTCTGTCTCTCCACGCCCGGCTTTTTCAGTTGTAGTAAAGTTTTACCGTGCTACCCCACCCCGTTGTGTGCCAGTGTGTGGGGTACTTAATTACAATACAACGCAGAACAGTCATGAAGCCCTTTTTTTAAGGCTGCAAGCTGAAAAAGCATAAAATGAAGAATGCAGAGTCATAAAGGATAATTCCTGTTTTGGGGGTTTTATATCGAAGCCCCCCATAGACTCAGGATGTCTTTGAACATAGATGTGCGGAACGAGGTCTGTGCAGGGAGGGTTATGGTTTGCTTGAAGCTAATACAAGTGTGTGCAAGTCAAAGAGACACAAAGAAAAATAGAGATTTATAAATGTACATGTGAGAGACGAGACAGATAGACAAAAAGACAGGGAGGAAAGGGAAGGAAAGGGGAAGGGTGCTTATGTATTTATGTGGGAGCGAGAGAGAACACCAGGCACCATGGTATACTCATAGTTTCCAGTGCATCTCATTCTTTTCCCGCAGTAATCCACAGGTGGACCATCACAAGCAAAATCTGTCTCTAACCTCAATGACTTAGTAGTTGTGCACTTTGCCCCAGCACTGCTTTTGGGATTAAGAGTCCTATAGCTTGTGTGTGAGCGAATGGTTTGTCTTCCCATAGTGCAAAGCTTTAGTGTGTTTAGCAATGATGTTTGTGTGTGCATTTGCAAAGTGTGTGTGTGTGTGTGAGTATGTGTGTGCAAGAGAGCGTTGCTGAGCTATACAGTGCCGGAGCAGCCCACATAGCCTATAATCCAGTCCATGTGTGCTGAGAATGCAGTAGTGTCAGGATTCACCGTAATGAAACAGACCACACTGCCCTCTTTCTCCCTCTCTTTCCATCTCTCCATCTTTTTCCATAACTCCCGTTCTTTCCACCTCTTCTCAGATTTTTTGCTTCCCCTGCTCAAACGTATATTCCTTCAAGGTAAACCTAGAGTTGGAAACCCATGACGAGCCTACTGCTTTGGTATCTCAAATCAGATATCATGATGGTGCGCATATGCACGTGTGTGTGTATGTATGTGTGTATTAGTGCTTCTTATCCCAATCTAATAGAATAAGCCAGGCACATTAGCCTTTAGCGCAGAGTGGTGTTGTGGCTAGCGATATCAGTGCTGCTCATCTATCCACTGCTGTTATTCTGGCAATGCACAACGCGAGCGCAGCTAACGTGTATTAGCCGTCCTCTATGGGAGAACAGATGGGAGCCATTTAGCGGTGTGTAGCTACAGCACAATAAGGCCAGACCTAATCCCCATATCCTGTCCCTGAGTGAGCCCTCCCTAATATGAGCAAACAGAGATGACAGCACCGATAGACAAATAGCTCGGGAACTGTGTGTCTGCGTGCATGTGTGTGTATAACAGTGTCTTTGCAGGCATGCATGCTAGCTTTGATTGGTGTTTCTTATGGATAACCTTGCCTCCCAGTGCTAGGCTGCATTTTGAATTCCACACAAACCTAAGTGCTGAGTTTGAGTTGGCAAGTTTGAGTTCCGAGCGTCCAGGTGTGGATTTGTATTGGTTAGCCATGGTTCTGTCTAAGAGGACACTGGGCTCTGATTGGCTCATTGTGGTTGTGTATGTCCTGCTGTTGATTACAGAGGTTTTGTTTACCCTCTTGGCCTCTTAGACCCCCCCCCCCCCCCCCTCTAATGAAATAAGAATGTCCTTTTGGACAGAGAGCACAAGAGAAGGGGGTTGGAGGAAAAAGTGAAGGAGAACATGGGGCCAAAAGAGTGAAGCAGAGTGGGGGGAAGAGGTTTTCTGGAAACATTATGCTTTTATCCCACCGTGAAGTTATTTGTACTGAATGAAGCGAAAAGAAGCTGAGAGGCTTTCCAAGTGGGGACAGAAATATGTTTGTGTACGTGTGTGTGTTAGCGTGCACATGTACTTTTGTGTGTGTGCAGGAAGGAGTGAGGCCTTGTTCAGGTTAAAACAAGTCAAGAAGATGGCTTTCATTTGCCCATGCTGTGTTTGCACTGAATGCAGTGTTTGTATGTCTGCATTGTGTATGTCAGTAAGTATCCAACTCTTGTGTGTGCACAGCTTAAGCAGATCTAGAAAAAATCGCAATAGTAATAATAAGCTCAGTGGGAAAACTGAAATTGGACAGCAGAGTCTCAATCCCATTTATTCTTAAATACGGTTTAGTGTCACAGAAATGTTTGTGCTTGACTCTCAGTTGCCTGTTTCTGTTTAGTTCTACCTTCGAGTTCAAGGTCTCCTTGCTGCCAAAACTGACCTGAGAACTTATGTAACTCATGAACCCAAAGTACAGCAACCGTTGAAGTAAAGCTGACAATAGATTCATCCACCAGTGGCTGACTGTGGGAGGCACCTGGTGGCCTTTCAACTTTCTGTCAAGAGTTTTGTGGAGAACTGGGAGACTGATGGGGACGCTTTGTGCAGATAAGCCTTCACCATTGGTCAGCCATTCACCATTAAGGGCTGACTACTAATTAGGCCTTGTAGAACAGTGGGCTGCAGCTTATTTCTCACTGCTGTTAAAATGTTATATTTCTCACTGTATGCTGAGCTGGTATTAAAATGAAATAGGGGAAGGAACACTTTTCATAGGTACTACTTTCTTTCCTCATAGGTTTTTGTCTGAAATTTGTTTTTGATCATCAAAATAAAATTTAGTCATATAGGCTGATTTCTGTATTTCTTCTGGATTTGTGTAAGGTTGAACTTTTATGAAAGGCAGGATGTGGGTGTTTTTATCACAACACTTTCTCACACAAACAGGTAAAGTCAATCAAGTCTGTATACATTTAGTAGCTACATTTGACTTAATAGGAATATACTGTAAGTTTTTTGTCTGGCTGCAGTTTACTTAATATGAAACTGATTGAGCTTGTACAGACCATGAATGCAGAGCAACAGAGATGACAGCTAATATCGGCTGTTAGAAGTGACGTCAGTTTTCTGTAACCACAGTTCTACAGCTGAGATCACAGCAGTTTTGGCCTGCAGCAGCTGAGTTTACTCCTTGTGTTCTCTTCTAGGAAGGTTGGTAATAAAACCTCAATACCAAACACTCTCACAGAGCTGATATCAGAAAATAAAAATATACATCAGTACTGTCTGCGGGAAATTACATCACCTCTCACTGTCTACAGTTTTGCAATCACGATCATAACAGTTTACAGCTCTGATGTGTCTGCTTTTAATTTCAGTGTGTTCACATTCCTTTTAACAGTAAACAAAATACCCTGCTTTAAATATCAGGTTTGCTGAATTATCATTGGTAACTTTGCCAGTGGCATCTAAAATGGTTGAGCAGGCCCTGCCACTTTTTTCTGCCCTGTGTGCCAGGTTGAATCTCCAGTGTAAACAGCTATTATCCCACACATTGATTACCACAAGCTGATGGCACATACTTCTACAAGTCGCCTAAAGAAACATCCATGTCATCAACACAACTGAGTAAGCGTTAATTAATGAATACACTGGTCTAATTATAGATTTTCTAGACATTCAGGAGTGAATAATGGTTTTGTCTTGTTTCAGTTTTCTACATCATTCATTGGCTTTGTTTGTGGAAATGGAATTAGTTGGAGAAAACTTAGTCAGAGTTAGAGTCTGTAGCCAGATAAACTACAATTGTATGTTGAACTTAAGTTGCTTCATGTGCTATTCTGCTTGGTTTAAGTTGTCAATTTCTCTACTTTGTGTTTTGATTTTGCATTTTTGTTGGATATGAAAGGTCTAAGCACACACATAGAAACCATTTGTTTAGGTCCAGGCTATGGTCTAGCAGCCCACCGAGCCAGTGCCCAAAATCTCTTAACTTCCATGCATTTGTGATTGTATGTAAACGTGTGTGCACATGTACATACGCACTTGTTTGTGCATTTGGGGTAATGTTTGGGTATGTGGGTATGTCCTCACACATGCGTGTAACCGTGTTGCACCATGTGTCTTTGGTGACTAGTGAACCTCAGCTTGGGGGTCAGTAGAGGCGTCTGACCGAGGCCATCCCTCAGCCAGCTGTCAGCATCATCAGTCTGTGAGGTCAAAGGTTGTTCCACCAGGTTGAACATGAGTGGAGAGAAGTCAGTAACTCTGCAACACCTGAGCACTGACATCTGAGTGGGCTCTATGTTGTTATCTATTTCACCGCATCCCGAGACAACACTTGAATAACTTTTTTAACTTTTTAAACTGCCCTCTTCATGTCAAGATATAAGGTACCAGTTCCATCTCTATGGCTACAGAGACTCGAGCAAAACAGTTATTGTGGTAACATTAAAAAATTAGTGATTCTGAGGACTTACCTATATCTATTAGTAATGAGGGCTGTTGTTTTTGGATCCTAAAAGAATAATTATGTGAAAAAAATGTTTAGATTTTTACCACCATTTTCACCTCAGTTTTTAAGACAGACAAATCAAAGAGACCACCTATGTAAAATTATACTGTGCAACGGAGTAGGGCAAGAATTTAACATAAACGGCACAAATCAGAAAAACCAGCTTGGGAAAGGTGCGAGACACGAACTGACTCCCAGTTGTCTCCATCACGGTCTCATTTTGTTTATTGCAGTTATGCTTTGGCAACATGATTGATTTGACAAAGAGTTGCTTTATCATTGTCAGCGTGTGAAGCTGTAGACAGACAGGACCCAGAGACAGAGGTGGGTGAGGGAGGGAAGGAGGGAGGGAAGGAGGGAAGGAAGGACTGGCAATCATTGTGAGGCAGACAAGTTTATTCATGTTTTTTTGTGGTTTTCTTGAAGTTGTGTGAAGGAGAGGACAGTTAGACACCTGATGTGCGGATCATAAGGCAGTTTGTCTGGGTAAGCTCCCTTTCCCCACCCACAACACACTCATTACACACGCCAAGACAAGGCCACACACACACACACAATCACTCGTGCAAGCATACAAATGTGCAGGAACGAAGATGGGTTTTGTGATTCTAGTTGTTACCACAGGTAAATCCCTACTCATCGGTGCTTAACCATGCAGTGGGAATTAGCGTGTGTGTGTGTGCTCATCTAATCAGAGTGAATCTGTGAAGCTCTGTGAGGGCAACCCCATCAGTATAGCCAACACATGCACATCTGATGAGCTTCCCAGCCCAAAGCCTTCATTCAACTGACCCTAACAGGTCTGCTGTCCTCTTGAGTGAGGAGACGATGGTGGCAATTCAGAGACCGGTCACCTAACAATCGATTTAAGATCGACAGGCCTCTCAGTGATGAGCCGACTGCAACCAAAATGAGGTTTGTCCAATGGCTGCTGATGGTGGCCTGAGCGTGCATCCTCTTTGGAGGCATAGTGGGGTCATGAGCAGAGACATTATCACTGGTCATGCTGTCCATTGCCCCAAGGTTATTTTAGTTGCACTTTTTAAAATGAGTTTTGCTGTAATATTATTTTAGGATTTCATTTTCATTTTAGCACTTTAGTTCCAGTATGGTTTTGGAGGAACTGACTTTTATTGACAATTCAACATAATAATCTCAGGCCAGCTTGTGTCCTCTTGTGCTCTTTTGAGTGCTCTGACCTCATGAGCTTTATTAAAGCAGGATGCTACAGTGTGGTGGTTAAGTGTTTTTTTCCCCAATTGTGCTGGTCTGGCATTGTTAGCTAACTTTTCCTCTTCTTTAAAAGACATGATCATGCTCAGGCAGTTGAGGGCAGCTTTGACAGTTGTTGGACTTTTTTTTGGTTCAAGTGCACAAACACATCTGCCAAAAGACAACAAGCACTTACTTTTGTTTCTTGGCTATGTAATTGAAATGACGCTTTAGTGCTTTCCCATTTATGACCACTAATTCTCTGGCTCAGGCTCATAATCTCAAACATGTTCTCCTAGCACAAGTAACGTTAACCCTTAAAAACGTGTTTATCCTTATTGGCTGGGCATATACATAAGTTGACATGGCATGACTTTTTAAACTATTATTTAAACATTCAAAGCTTAGATACAGTGAGGTCAATAAGCTGAAATACTTTTACTGAACCACCTCATCCTCCTCTCTCTGCCTGAACATGTCAGGTGTGACTCAGTCTGTCTGTAAACGTCTCTCTGGTTTGCCCAGCCTACGGTCATAAATCAGTACACCTCAAGCTGTCGCTATTTTTCACCTCTCTCTCCGTCCTTTTTTTCCCTCTCTGTTTTACTCTTTATCAGTTATCTCCATCGCCTCTTCAAATGCCATTGCCATAAGACACATCCAAGTATTTTTGTGGTTTGCTCACGGAGACCAAGAATATTAGAGATGCAGAGCTAAATGTTGTGGTGGAAACGCATGATGTTGGGGCCGAGTTGTGAAAATTGATAGATTGATTGACTTTTTTTGGCGAGCCTTTACTGGTTGTGTGTGTAAAAGAGAAATCAAGAAAGAGAGCGAGAGAGGAAGATCTTGGCAGGATTATAAGGGTGTTTTGTGAGCTCATGGAGATGGCAGCACACAAAAGCCCTTCCCTCAGGAGAAACTCGCACCTGGGGAGGCACTTGTGAGTGTGTTTGTGTGTACATGTGTGAGAGAGATAGAGAGCAAAATCGTTGTGTGTAAGAGACCTCTCAGTAGGATGCTCTGGAGGTCAGATCCCCCCTGTTCAAGTTGGATTACATCCCAAAGAGAAAGTCTGAGCATCCACAAAGACTCACTGATGGAGGGAGGTAAAGGGATTTGGAGACAGAGAAAAAGGGAATCACAGCCTTTTCACTTTAAACCTGTTATTTTCTTCAGACTTCCTGTGCTCTCCTCTCTCTCTCTCTTTAACAGACACACATAGATGCACACACACAAACACACACTAAAAGCACTAAAAAATACCACACAGCCTCAGGTCTTGGGTAAGGCCTCTGTTGTTCTCCCAAACTATGTTAAGTAAGACCCACCCCTAGACTGCCAATCAGAGGCATGGCCACTGCTCCAAGGCTAGAAGAGAGATATTCACGGGGGGGTCACTACAAACCAGAAGACTCACACCTGCTGCCTTTACTATATGTGACACTTGATCATTGTACCACTCACTTCAGGGATGTCACACCCTGCAACATACAGACATTTTGATGCTGCCACTTCAAAACAGATGCACACACACGCAGACATACACACACTTAAGTCACCTAATAGAAAGCAAACGCTTATGATCAAGATTGACACCCACGGAAACACTGCGGTAGAGAAATAACACTAAATGTATTTTAATAAGTAATAGCAGAAGGAATTTCACTATTTTCTTTCCCCGTACTAGAAATGCCAGAGCTGCTATCGGACACCCCTTGTAGAATTGAAGAGGAAAACTAACAGGAATTTACCTGTTTCCTCCCACTGAAAGTCATCCCAGTGTGGAGTCAGCAGAGAGGCTTCATAGCTCAGGTTATCGTTGAGCTACTGTAATAACATCAACAACCTTTGGACTGCCATTCACCATTAAGGGCTGACCACTAATTAGGCCTCGTATAACAGTGGGCTGCAGTTTATTTCTCACGCTAGCCTGACGCTTTGCCGAAGTTCGTCCATGTCCAGGAAGCCTGTAAAAATTGAGATGTGCTGTGTTGCCATTTATCAAAACAGCAACACTTTTCCTCCATAATCGATGTCTTGCAGTGTTATTAGTTACGTATAGCTTTCCTGTTCTCAAAAGAAGAGTCGTGGACATTCTGGATCAGTGACCTTTTCAGAAATGCATGATGTTTGTTGAACCTATAGACTTCAAATCCCAAAATGGGTCACAAGCATTTTGCTGCAGGGTAACCATATGACATGGGTAGTAAAATGTTCTAAAACCCCTGAGTCTTAAGGCTACAGAGTAAACTACTTATTTGGGCCCCATGCTGAAAAAAAGTTTATAAACCTCTGGCTCGAGTGAAAGTTAGTCCAACAACCTGGTGTGTTTTCAGCCAGGTTGTGTTTTCCAGTGAAACCTTAGAAATGGATGTCAGAGTGGCCTCTCTTTCTGTCACTAGAACAGCACAGACAAGCAGATTAGCACTGCAGCTTCTCTGTGTGTCCCTCACAGTTTACTATATGTCGCTGCTGTAATCCTTGTAATCAAACCAATGGGTCGGGCTACTTTACAGGGGTGTCTTTCCCGTACATGTATGCACTTACATGCTCCACAATCATACAACTTACACATGTGCAATAGAACTCACACTCCCTCTCTTTCTCTCTCTTATCTGGGCTCGTGGAAAAGCCACACTTGTACGATGACATTCAGCACAGGATTAAAGCCCATGTAAGACCCTCCTCAGCTTACACTGCCGCTGCCAAGAAGGGATCTATACAACCACACACTCTCATGCAACCCTGCACACACACTGGCAGAGACACAACTGCACATGCACACACACACACACTGTAAGGAGGCAAGCGCCAACTCATTTGGGTGCACACACGCTCACACACACATGAATCCCTGCAACCTTGTTGCTTAGCATGTTGTCCTCTTGTTACGCTAGACGAAAGGAAGTCTATCTCCTCAACAAACGCAGTGATACACACAGTTGTGCACTCACGCGCACTGACACACAAACACATGCACTGACATCTCGCATCCCACAACTATCCTCCTAGCTCTTCTCTCTGGAACAAGGGTATCCTTGCCCAGACACCAAGCCCATCTGTCTGCAGTGGAATCATGGACCCCCACCACCCCCAGCGGTCTAACTCCCACCCAGACACACACACACACACACACACACACACACACACACACACACACGCGCGCACACACACACATACATACTTTGTGCACTACTGTTGCTGGGATGGATAAAGAAATGAGCAGTTACAGTAAAGAGAAGGGATAGAGACTGGGGGCAGATTGAACACAGACTCTCTGGGTTTTAGTCATACTAAGGCCAGACATGGTTAGGGCCTTAGTTAAGATGCTGCTGTTTATCTAGGTCACGTTGTGTGTATGTGTCTTTTTTTTTTTTGTGCATACCTCCAGGGGTTAGTTGGTTGGGTCTGGAGAGGATTGTCATTGGAATGCGTTCTGATTGGGCTAGACAGTGATCCTTTTTCTGATTGGTTGTTTATCCCGGGGCTTCCACTTTGGGGGTTGCTTTGAATCAGTGCATCTCTGTCACTCCTGCTCCGTTTCTTTTCTGTTTCTTTTCTTCTCTCTCTCCATCTCTATATCTTACAGAGTGCCGCTGGCTGTGTGTTTGATGTGAGTGTGTTTGACGGGCTAAAACAGAACCAGCAGTGGGCTGTTCTGTGTTTCTGCTGAGCCAGCGATGCTCAGTTGTGGAGAGGGTTGCCCACAGCAACTATAGGTGTGCAAAGTGGTCATTTGCAATGTGCTTAATCAAAACTGAGCTGTTGTGTTGATTTACAGATTTAGAAGTGGGTTTTAAGGCTGAGTATTATTTGGAATTTTTTGATACTTGTATGAATACATTATCTGAGTTGATGTACCAGTATTCTAAATCCTTTTAGAAATATTAACATGTTTTTACACAAATCTTTCATTCAAGCCAAAGACGTCAAATCTAAATGTCATCTAAAGGCAAGCACCAGGAGAAAAAACAGATACATTACCACCTGAGATATGTTATATCTTCCACAAGAGACCTCGCTAAAATGGTAGTGTAGAGTAGTAAAGTAGGCAAATGTTATTTATGTCAGGAATTATCTTATCAGAGAATGAAAACAAGATTACAAATCCGACCAGGCATTTGATGCCACCTTTACTTGACAGTTTTCAGTACTTGATACTAAGTACACATTTTCAATACCACAAAAGTAAAATTCAGTTTGTAGTGTTCTCTGATGGACTCTGTTCCTTTTTCTGATGCTTTTTGCATGTCTGTTTGACCATTGATGCTTCATTGATGGACCGTGATGGTTCAGTTTTGAAGAATACATTTGTTGTGCTGAGTATTTTGTTCATGCAACACTGTATTTCCATGAGAAGACCTAAAAATATGAGAAGGACCTTAACATTTGAAAACAAAATACTCAGAGGAACCACATTAGTGTTCCTGTGACACCCAACCTGGTCTTTAAAAACACTGCCGTCACCCACCTGTAATAAAAATCTTTGCTAAATGTGAACTCTGTGAAAGAGAGGTAACTCGGCAAGAGAGGCTTGCTTGATTATTCTTTCTCACTAAAAGCAGAGTAGAGCATAGCAGGATAAAACCTAACACCAGTCATCAATAGGTGCTATTGTACTTTAGCTCCACTCTCCAGGAGTGGCCTAGCCTGTCAGAGTGTGTACGCAGCAAGGCTTCAACCCTGCAGCTATGGGATTAGCACCACTGCTGGGTGGTCCTCCTCCTGCTGATCTCAGAACAGCATCACAGTTTACAGCACACTCATTCTAGGTGTCAGGATTATGAATCAGGTCAGACCACTGAGGTTTGTGTCCGACCCTTGCGAGCTTATTGCACTTGATATTTGGCTTGATTTGAATATATTTACATATTACAATTGTTTCTGTAAACTGATGATGAGAGACAAGCCTCAAGGTTAGACAAAGGGTCTTGTGACTTGAAGGTTGTTGGACTGAATCCCCAGTCTTGTTGGGAAGAGTTGGCTGGGTAAATGGGTTCTGCTTGAGCTCTAGTGTTACTGCTCAGTGGCCAACATTCGAAAGCTGCGGTTGTATTATGCCGCGGTCAGACAAGAGCTGGCAAGCCGAAATTTGCTTGCTTGCTGTGGCGAACAGCGGGGCGGGACAGGAAATAGTGTGGGCAAGGTTGCAAGCATAAGCTAGCCAGCTAACATTAGCATTCCACAAGTTGAAAATGATCCATATTTTTATCAAACATTTTATTTACCCTGTCCTTGCACTCCCTGCCAGCCATGCAGATGGTGCTTGCTTTTCGTTCACCATGCAGTTGTGCAAACACAAAAAGGCAAAGAAATCAGTACCTCCTGGATGAAAGGTCAGTCTCACCCTTCTTCTAAAATCACCTGGATGTTGGTGAGTCTTGCTATTTTGCTATTTTGACCAAGGTGAGATCAATCCACAAGACAAAGTGAATGAAATTGTTTGACGAGTGTATTTGGTGTGACTGTTTAACCAGGTAGAACAATACAGCTGGGGAGGTGAGGTAAGGTATTGCTGGCATTAGCAAACTTACTGGATAAATTATGGGTTCAGAGGGAAAAGACAAAGAAAGGTTTGTGATGTTTGTGACGCGTGTGTGATGTTACACAGAAGAATCATAATCACAGGCTGTTAGCAGCTCAGTCATGACCATTAGTCATTTGTTTTTCCTCTCTTCCTTGGCTTCCTACCTTGCTTTACATCCTTGAACTCACCACTCTTGAGTGGTTAAGCTGACTGTAATGGGGACAGATCACTGGTTGGCATTTCTCAGTCTCTCTCTCTCAGACACACACACATACACACTCACACATACAGAGCCAGCACATGTTCTCCATAACAGAAATCTCAGAGACAGACAGGTAGTGTGACAGGAGTGGAGCTGTCGGAGGCCTGGCGTTCTCCCCACCTGAAGGGATGGGAGCAGAGGACAATGTAAACACTCTGTCATACACATAAACAAGGCCCCGCTCGGGTTTCATTGCACAGTTAGAGAAAGTTCCCCGTCTCTTTTTATAGAGAAAGTATTTGTGTAATTTGTTTATGTGAGATTCCATAGCCCTAATGGGGAAATGGCTTTTTCGGCATCACACTACACCTGAGTTCAATTTCACTAGCTCTCTCACAGACAGATCGTAAAGATGGCATACCAGAGCGGACGCAATCTGTCTTTCTCTTCTGTGTCTCAATTTAATTTCTCAGCGTTCCTCTCTCTCAGTCACATTCTTCCTCTCGACGGCCTCCCTCTGTTTTTCTATCTGTTTTTATCTCCCTGTCTGTGAATAATGGCTGTGCAGAGTAATTATTCAACACATTGTCAATAACAGGTAAATCAGAGCAGTGTTGAGATGATTTTTAATGTTTGGTTTGACATTTGTTTCATTTGAATTATGTTTTGGGACTGATCATGTAAGCTTAAAGTTATTCAAATTATTTGAATTTGCGATCATGCACTAAAAATGTGACACACGCCACTAGCTGTGAAGCAGAGCTCCTACATTAGCGAGAGCTCCTAACCAATAAAGCTTGTCTGCTGGAATACAAAACCATAATGTGTGCATGTGTGTGTGTGTGCGCGCCATTCTGCATATACATATGTTCAGGTCAACACAAAAGAAAAACTTTTTGAGAATATAATCTAAACATTCACTGCTCTATAAAATCAATATTTATTTTTCTATGCTAATAATATTCCCCAGCCAACTATACTGACACACATACCATGTGCACACACACACACACACACACACACACACAAACACATAAACGTGTTCATCCTTGGCTAGCTTCAACATCCTGCTACTCCTGCAAGACACCATGTGTTTAGCAGCACCAAAAACAATGGCTTAGCAGAACCTTCTGCACCACATTGCAAATGAAGTGAAGTGCAGGCCGGAGAACAAGACCCAAACATGTGTTTGCTTTGTTTTTGCCTTCTAATTACATATACACATAGTTATTTCTCTCACACAGTGTGTGTAAAGTGTGTGCGTGGCGAAACTCTTAGAGTGTGTGTGTGTGTGTGTGCGCGTGTGTGTGTGTGTGTGTGTGTCTCCCCGTTATAACGCAAAGCTTTGTGTCTGGAACTGGTGTGTTTCACAGCAGGCATTCCATTCAGACTTACTCTGTTTGCTTAGGTAATAACTAGGCTTAGCCATAATTTGTTTGTGTGTATGTTTGTCTGTGTGCATATGTGTGTGTGTGCGCATGCACACACGTATGTTCAAAGGAATAACTCCCTTGCGTTTTACACATTTACGCATAAAGACGAGCCCGTCCCTTTGAACTTGGAAACAAGCCATCCACAAATGAATGCTTTTTTGTCTCTACTCTTGCTCAAGTCTTGTTTCTTTCCCTCCTTTACTCCCAGATTTCCTTTGCTCCCTCAATATGGCAATTAGAATAACTTTGGCTGTTAAAAAGTCTTTGCAAAATACTGCCTCTGTGCACCAATAAAGTTCAAATACACCGATTAGTATCATTTAAATACTGATAGGCCTCATTGATCCTGTGGGAGGGTTTGTAAGTATAACACACACGCATACAGAGACCTACACACACCACCACCTACTGAGAGCATATTTCCCCCCAATACCAGGGGTCAACAGGGGCCAATAACTGCCAGATCAGCTAAGGGGTTGCCAGATCTGAGTTGTCGCTGCCAGCTGGTGAGTCCAGCACCACACGCAGGCTGAGATCACAAGCCAGAGGTTTTATCAGTGATGTCAGCTGTTATGTCAGCTCAGCCAGCCCTGCCTCTGCCTCGTCCTACCGCTACACACACACACGTTATCATCTGATGCTCTGATGTCAGAGAGAGGAGGGAGAGACTGATTAAATTTGTGTATGTTGGATGAAGCAGAAAGAAGTTAAGAATTTTTTTTTTTTTTTTGAGCAGTTCAAATGGCTGAAGGCCCGTTTGTGTGCGCTACAAAATAACTTCAAGTGAATGCATGTTTGTATGCCCACATGCACGAAGGCCACCTTCGTTGTATGCGTGTGTATGTGTGTGTATGTCTGTGTGTGGGTGAGTGGATGGAATGAGGCAACATACCGTGACTTTTATCATGGCAAAGCAGAAACAGTATTAACAACTGGTGAAAGATGTTTTGTGGACATTTCTCGGATTCCCTTTTGGTGGAAAGAAAAATGGGGAGAGATGAGAGGGAGAGGGAGAGAGAGGAGAGAAGGGGGAGAGATGGGAGGAAAAGGGGGAGTCAATGGAATAATGAATAGCTATAGATATTTTCTGTGGGTTTTAAACTGTGTTGCTGTTCAGTGATCAGTGTAAGCCTCCTTGTAGCCTTTCTCTATCATCGCTTTGTGGCAGTTTTGAATTTCCAAACACAGGAAGTGTTGCTTGATTTCCTTTTTCTTTGTGTCTGATCTGCATGTGTGTGTGTGTGTGTGTGTGGCTGCGTATGTGTCTTTCCCCCTTTCTCTTTCTCTTTCTCTCCCTGCTGCTCTCACTCCCTCTCCTCTTTCTCACTCACATTCTCACACACATATACAGATGTGGGATAGTTGTTTGCTTTTCTTGCCAAGCAAAAATGCTTTCTTCTCTTTGTGACCCGCTTTGGTGTTACCTGACATGTGTGTGTGTGTGTGTGTGTGTGTGTGTGGAGAGAGTGAGCAAGTGCTAAACCTGGTTCCTTGCCTGAGTGCTGCTGCAAAGGCCCAGGTTGACAGAGAGGATTGAGAGTGTCATCCCGGGGATTAGGCATAATGAGCAAGACTGACAGACAAGACAACACTGTACGCTTACACAGACACATATACACACGTACACTCTCTAAACATACACACAGAAAGGTACAAAGGCAATTATAGGGAGGTGTATCAAAGTGCTGGGATAAGCCCCTGTTTAAATGCGTGTGAACAGGCCATTCCATCATTGCCTGACGCCTCTACAGGGAGGGAACAGGGATTACCCCTCTTTACTTTCACTGTGTCTTCCCTTTTTTCCCCCTTACGTCTCTTTCCCGCTCCCAATCCCTTTTGTCCTCTCTCTTTTCTGTTTCTCATTTGTCTCTTTCTTTGCGTATGCTGTGTATACCAGGAGAGAGAGAGTGAGTTTATGAACTGTCTTCGAGCCAGGATTGCGCTCTCTGGTGTCTGTGACTGTGACTCTTCTGGCTTGCTGAGTATTCCTAAAGATGGTAATGACTGTTGGGCAGATTGTAGTGAGATCTGGTTGTCGCAGATGATCGGACTAAGTTGGATCGAGTTTGTTCCAGTCTGAGCATGCTGACGTTGGTAGTCAGAAGATGAATTCAGAAAGCCTGTGGTTTACCTTATTATCACATCACTTCTCATCGTTTCTTGAGATTATTTAAAGCATTTTAGATTTTTTATAACCGGTATCTGAGCTGTTTACATAACATGGCAGAAGAAATAACCATATACAATACGTGAAATGGCTGCAAAATAGGGACTGATATAATTCTATAATCAAGTTTTTCAGGTTTCTGCAGAGAGCCGCAGCTCCACCAAAGTTTACTTCTTTCTTATAAAGTTCAGAAATACGGCTTGCAAATTAAATGTAGTGTTTGTCTTTGCCTTTTCCACATAAATTGCAGCTTTAATTAATGAGACAAACTGTTGTAAATGTAGGTTTGTTTCTGTTTTGGCACAGGTTCTCACATAAATGAAGAACTCATGCTCATATCTGACCATCAGGACTGAAAAGATAATGTATACATTGGTGGGGCATTATGTTTTGGTTGCTTAATGCATTCTGTCATAGTCATGTTATGCAAAAACACTCATATGTATTGTATGCACAGAGGGAGAGAAAGAGAGAGATGGATAGAAACTGAATATATTTGTCCACATTGATTTTACTTTACATTCTTTCAATTTCACCCATTTACCTGTTTGTCAAGGTCAGGTCTGGAATCCACGTGTGCCACAGAGCTTCAAAGGACTTTTTTTGTCAGGGGATCTTGTCCATTTTTAATCTATAACTGCCAAGTGGCAGCTTACAATCGCTGTCCAATCAGATAGCAGCTGATAAGTGTGGCATGTAGCAGTTAGCTTGGCACTCGCTGAGCCCTCCTGGCCTAGGTGCAGGCTTGTCAGCACAGTGTGCGCTTGAGGCTTTGCAAGATCCTTTGAGGGGAATGATCAGCTTTCATCTTATCACTTTGCACAGTGACACAGGCTTCAAAGAACACTGGTCATTTTTACTGGCACTGCAGTGCGTGCACAGGTTGGTGCTCGTGCGAGTGTCTGTGCGAGCTATCGACACATTCCCAGAAAGCTGTTCCAGGCTCTAGGACTGTGTTTAATGAAGGCAAGGGCATGGCTTCAAAGCACTGCAATCCAATCTACATGTGCACATGTACACACACACACTCGTGCACTCACAACACACATACACCTCTGCTGGTTGGAACAAATGAAAGAGTTTGAACTCAGTCTCTCAGCCCAGTCTTGCAATTTGGCAGCGCAGCCTTCATAAGATGACTGAGCGAGACAGATGGATATCCAAGAATGTGAAATTTGTGCGAGAGGGAGTGAACGATCAAAAACTAAATTTGACAAAATATTACATCAGTTCACCTGTCTTCAAACTCAGAGGCTCATCAGTCACAGTTTATTGCTCTAATAAATATATAATTTTTCACAAAATATCCCTAAGCTCAGATACTTTAAGGAGTGTCTAGTGTGTCTAGTTGTGTGTGTGTGTGTGTGTGTGTGTGTGTGTTAGTGCCTGTCTCTGTGTCATGATATAGTCTGGCTTATCCAGCACACACATACATATTGAAGGTGACATGTGCTAAGTTGGAGGACTGATGAAATTTCAGAGCTAATGGGCAAATTGTGGGAACCGAATTACAGAAAGCTTAGCACCGGAGCGAACCTCATTCCACATAATATTGCTGTCATTTGTAACAGTCACCTCAGACTCAGTGGATTGTTGCTGTCGGCTGAAGAATTTCTATTTCCAAACAGGCAACCTTCCAGGATAAAAGATAAGATTCCTAGTCTCATTTTCAGATTGATGCTGGTAACTCTTCGCAACCGCACAATGTTCTTTAAAGACTAGAACATAAAAATTTCTAACAGTTACAAGATTTTTATGAAAGCACTGGAAGACTTTTCTTCTGTTTGGAAACATGAGATAGTCCCAGGCCTACGACTGACCCTCAAACCATTTGTTGGAAATCCTTCATGCTTTAAGGTTTATGAGTGTGCATATGTTTGAGTTTGGATGTTTTAGTGTGTGTGTGTGTGTGTGTGTGTGTGTGTGTGTGTGTGTGTGTGGTGTGTGTGTGTGTGTGTGTGCACATGCCTGTGTGTCTCTGGTGCCTTTGAGGTGTGTTAAGGTGTGTTTCTCTCTTTGATGTTTGGCATTGGGTTTATAAAAGGGTTGGTTTTTAGAGGCATGATTTTTTTCGTTTCTTTCAAAGTGTTGGTGTGTGTGTGTATGTGTCTGTGTGTCGGCCAGCAGAGTGGATGTGGTTCACCTTGCACTGGCCACCTGTAAGCCATCGACAGAAATTAGCCTCTTTAGTCTTGATGGGTTGCAGAACAGAGAAGGAAGGGGCGGTGAGAATGTGGTGGGAGGGCTGTTGGTGGAGGTTTTGAGGAGGTGTGTGTGTGTGTGTGTGTGTGTGTGTGTGTGTGTGTACGGGTGTATATGTGTGTGTGTGTGGTGGTGGACAATATTTGGACGGATCATTTTCAAAACTGCACTCTCACTGCACCATCATAAGACAGAAGAGAAAAGGGGAGACAAGGTATATAACATACAATGGAACCATTTGTTTCCCATTCGTCTGCACTGTCTGGGCATCTGTGTGTGTGTGTGTGTGTGTGTTTGTGTGTGTGTGTGTGTGTGTGTGTGTGTGTGTGTGTGTGTGTGTATGTGTGAGGTACTTATTTAGCTCCAGTATTCTGGCGGTAGGCCCAATCCTGCTCCAGAGTTCTGCCCTGACTCTGCTAAACACACACAACCTGGACTCATTACACTCAGTAAACAAATAAGTCATTAATACCAGCCTGCAGGCTCCACGCACACAAATAGAAATCTATAGTGCATGTGCACAGTTGCGGACACACCACCAGCCACACCCGCTCCACACCATGTCCAAGGCTCCCATTGGCTGTGGGGTTCAGGACTAGCGAGACTAATGATGTGGTCCTTGTGTTCCTGCTTCCTGTCCTTCGCTGGAGGACTTCCTGTGGCAAAGTCATGTGGTCCTGATTACAGTCCACATCTAAGACCCCTGGAGCAGGACAGTTTTACTCACACACACACACACACAACAGATATAGAATAACCTGTGTCCCTCTTGTCAGATATGTGATATTATTGACCAGGAGCACTGGAAATACTGAGCATCTGTGTTTACTTCTCTTTTCTTTTCTCTTTAAGTTTCTCTGTCTGTTTCTGGTTTTTCTGCCGTTCCTTGTTCTGTAGCCAGGAGGTTGTTTGGTGTGATGAGGGGCTGACTGGTCCTGTTGTATTTTACTCAACTGCTCTGCAGCCCAGCCCTGGCACGAGACTTCAACGCTAAGCTATTGATCAGCGGCTTGGTTTGTTCTGCGGGGAGAGCTACACAAACAGCGACATTTTCAATTGTGAAATCAATACAGGTTAACTAGTTTCAAATTTGAGGCCGAGGGAAACAAAAAGTTTCTTTGTTTGCGGATTTCAGTTGAGATCCAGCTGTTACAGAACCGTATCAGTGGTTTTGCATGTTTTATTCTAGAAACTAGAGAGCACATATTTTTTACATCTATGCCAGCCATTCTGCCAAAAAAAGAAACCAGAAGATAGTATTTGCTACTGTCCAGGCAGCCAGCATTGGTTTCCATTAATTCAAACTTCAATTACTCACAACTTATTTTAGATAGGTGATCTATTACATCTTTTTTTTTTTCCTTTTTTTCAAGGTTGCATCAGTGTTGGGGCATTCAAGAATGCTCTGAGATGTCAGCTCCGGTTGCCAGCGCACACACACATGCACACAAACAGAGAGAAGGGAGAGAGAGAAGAGGATTTGTTTTTGCAACCTAGTTTTTTTTTTTTTTCTTTTTAAAACTTCCATGGCAATGAAGTAGCATTGAATTTAATTGAATTGGGAGATAGAGTTCTTGAGAACAATGCTCTGGAAAATGGTCAGCAGTCATGTAAATGTGATTTGTATTTGTATATAGACTTTGCATTTAATGGGACAAAGCATGTAAAACATGCAAAAGTGTGGTCATATAAACAAGGTAGATCCAAACAACTGACTGAAGCTGGCGTAATCTAATAATCCCTTGCTATTGTATTAGCAATTTTTTATATTTTGTTTAGCAGAAACGGCCCTATTATCTTGATGGAGCATCTCACTGTTTAACAGCTCCAGCCAAGTGTAAAGTTGTCATTCCTCATCTGTGCTCTGTCGAACAGGAAAAGTGTGTGTCTAGTGTGTGTGTGTGTGTGTGTGTGTGTGTGTGTGTGGAGCCACTCTCCAAGGGGAAATTGTTAGCAAATGGGCTCCAACTGCTGGCCTTTTAGCTTTGCAAACACAAGCTGAAGGCCTCTCCCCACATTCCCCTCTCTCCACTCAACCCCCCCGCCTCGCCCACCCTCCCACTCTCTACAATTCACCTGCCTAACAACCCCAAGGCTTCTCATCCCTCTGCTACTCCCTCCCTTCCTTCCCTTCTCCCCTTTTTCTATTTCAGTCCCACTCACTAACTTTGACGTTTCCATACCTCTTCATCATTCCCTCTCCCTCCCTCCCCTGTGTCTCCTTCTTCACACACACAGAGAGCCATTCCTGAGTGGGTAAATAGAGTAAATTGGGGCTGACCCCCAGGGTTAGCAGAGGCCACGCTCTCTTTTCATGTCAAAACCATCTGAAGGCTGATTGGTTGATTGCACTGCTCTCTGCTTCCAAAAGGCTCCCTTGTGCTGCTGTAATTGCCATATCATGCGCGCGTACACACATCCACATACTTAACGTGCGCACGCACACACACACGCACACAAGCATGCACGTACATACATGCGGACACTGACACATACACACACACGCACATTCTTACAGCCAAATGACTTAATTGGTGTTAATTGCATAATGACAGTAGTGAATTGGACCTGGGTCAGAGGTGACACAGGTTTGAGTGGAGAGGGGGATGGAGAGAGGATGTGGAGAAGATGTGAGAGGAAGGCTCGCACTTCTAGTCTGTCTCAGTCTCCGTCTCTTTCTTCCTCACTTCCAATACTAAGCAATCCTTGACCTGATTGCAGAAGCTGGCCCGTGGGAATGACATACACACACTCACACACACAAAAACAGACAGCCCTTTGTGGTGGGGTGGGATGCTCTATACACTTAACACAAGGATTCAATTTGACTCTGTCAGCAACTGTGTGTGTGTGTGTGTGTGTGTGTGTGTGTAGTGTGTGTGTGTGTGTGTACCTATGTGTGTGTATTTAAATATACCAGCAGAGTATGTTTGTGTGTGATTGCCAGGGCAGCTGAAAGAGCACTATTGGTGAAAACGTTTAAGCCATCATCATTAGAGTGTTGTTGGTACAGAGGTGTGTTTTAGTGAAGGACGTAATTGGCCCGTCATAGTGCTGTGTAATCTTCTCATATTCTATGAAAACAGCGAAAGCTATTGGCCGTAATGGCCATGTTTAAGGTGGGACCTTCCCATGTTAAACATACACCATCTTAGCTTGATACAGGCTGGGACTGAATAGCAGGGAGAAAGAAGATAGAGAGAGAGAGAGAGAGGGTGGGGTGTGTAATGTTGGGTGTATACCAGAAGCCCCTGCAGTCATATATTCTGTCTCCATGCTCTACTATACACATTTATTTCCCTTTTATTTTATTCCACGGAAATCACTCCACACTTGTGTATGTGTGTGTGTGTGTATGAATGCAGTTGGAACCCCAGTATGAAGCGGATCGCGTGATTTCAAAACCAGAGCTTTCTCAAGTGGAAACATTGCTGCATCTGAGACCACCCGGGATTAATTTCTCTTTGTGAAAATGTTATTGTGTATATGCATGCATACGTTTGTGCGATTGTCTGGACTCTGCTGCAATTAAACAAGTAGGCCTGTGCACACATATGCCTGAATCCCTGTGTGTTTTCCTGAAAGTGCATGTGTCCTTGTGTGTGGGAGTTACAGTAACCCCCATCCTGCTGTTTATAGGAGGGAGTGAAAAGTGATGGAAGGTATGGAGAGAGATGGGCCAGTGATGACATAGCCTTATGTTCACCCCCTCTGGATATGGCCCACTCTATATTAGATCTATCCATCATAAGGCTGCACTGGAGTCCCACATGCTTCCTATACCATTCATAGCTAGATGTCCACTGTACATGTGTTAGTCTCATCAATGTTCTACTCATATGGTACATGTCACGCTCATACTTGTAAAGTCTGAATGTACTTTGTCATACCCACTGCATACTTAGTGTGTGTATTTGTGTGTGTATAGCCTGTATTGACTCTCTTTAAGTGGTTTTCGAGGCTCAGATGATAGATGTATGGTTTTCTTCTGGTTCCTCAGAAAGGCTTCCCCCCACAGGCTCATCTAGACACAAAAGGAGCTGTCACTCTCTGCTTTTCTGATCTCACTGTGTGTTCATTCAAAAATGCGCGTCTGCGTGCGGTGTTGGCGGTTGAGGGGTTTTGCGCGTGTGTGTGTATAAATGCCTCCGTGTGCGTCGTAGCTGTCACCTGTTCCTTGTGCTCTGTGCGAACCCTGTCTCTGGGTGAGCCTTTGATCTGGTCGACAGGAGATTCCTACAGTGTGAAATAGCCCCGGCCAGATTTACTCAATGAAAGAGCAGACTTTAACCACTGTTATTACACCCATTTCTTTTTAAACATCCCTCTCTGTCTCTTGTTCTCCTCTCTCCCCCCATCTTGTTCTGTCTTTGTCATTTGCTGCTCCCTTACATACATATGCCATGAATGTGCTTGTAAGTGTACATAAATCTTACATTGGAGGGGATTTTTGGTAATATTTACTGCAGTAGCCGTTGCATTCAGTCGTAGCAGGATTCAAAATGCCACTAAGTCCTGCAGTCAAAGCTAAGGTTATGCTGTTACTAAAGACCAGATGTTTAGAGGTAGACGTGGAATTGAAAATGACAGCATTGTAGCCCTCCTTTATCACTGCTTCCACGTTTCTAGGAGGAGAAACTGGACCCGATACAACGATGCACATGGCATTTCTGTAACTGCTGCATGTTCGTGTCTGTTCAGGAACATGTGAGCGCACGTGAGTGTGATTGAAAGGGGGTCGTGGATGTGAGACGTGACACATAGCGCCTCAGACTGTCTCTTTATGACTTTTAACAGGAGAGACCAGGGAAAAACACTCAGTCTCTCGCTCCCTCTCCGTCTTTCTCTCTGCTCCACTCTGTGCTCTGGCAGCCTGACATTAGTGTGTTATTTCTTACAGGTGGTTGGGCGTGGCTGTCTGAGCTGTTGAACATGTGTCAGGGTCCAGGTGGGGAGAGACACAATGTAATTATCCCTGTGAAACACTATCCATGTAGCGCAAACACTACACACATGTGTACTGGCAGTTACAGGGGCTGATGCTAATTTATTGTGGTGAGCTGCATTTTTTTAAGTGTTCCATTCTGCGGACCTAGAGTGACAACAACAGTGGGAGCCAAGCCAAAGGGGCGAGGAGAAACAACAATGGGGCTATTAATTGAGTAAAAGGGGTTAAATCTGTTACTATTGCGGAATTAGTCTCAGATTGAAAGAGCTGAATTCACAGCTGTGGCGTGAAGCTTTAGTGTAGTGGGTTTGGCATGGCCAGGGCACCTCAGGGAGCAATCCCTGTTTGCTTAACCACTGCTGGACAATTTTTACCACTCAACTGGCTTGTGTAACCATAGAGCATCATGCCATGCAGCCATTGCATCTCACTAAAAATAGACTTTTTTTTAAAGGATAGAATCACAGTTCTTAAAATAGTAGTAGGTTTTGCTTGCTGTAATCATTCTTCCTAATGTACATCCAGTGGATGTGGTAGAGGACGAAATCCATTTCAAAGTTCAAATCAAGTGATTATCTTCCATTGTTGCAGCCTTTTTAATATGAAATTTTGTCTTTTAGCTACTGCTGAGTAAGGTAACGCTGTCGCAGGAAAGACAGAGAGGGAATTTTGTACCAAAAAGACTAAAATTTGCTGACCCACTTGATTTGTGAAGCCTTGTAGTAGCTTCATCTGAACTTCGGAATGCAGTGTAGCACAAATTGAGGACTGTGAATTTTGTCTCTCATAAGGAAGAATTCTCTAGACCTAAACCTGTTTGAGTGTTTATATGGGCATGTGAGCATTGTTTTAAGATAGACTTGAAAAACTGTTAACCTATCTTTTAACATTTGCATGCACTGCCCAACCATTTAAATATCACACAACATTTACTACTAGTTATATTTTTAGCCTCAAGTGTTCATGTATTAAGAGAAATGAAAAACAAGAATCAATCCAGAACCAGGAGCTCTTCTTTTTATGTTTGTTTTTAGTTTTGTTGTTTTCATTATAATTGTTGTTTATTTATTATAAGGTATTAAAGTGCTTTCTAGGAATTCCAAATTAGAAATATTAAGTTTAATCTAAATTCACGTCACAAATATTTGCCAAATTACACCACTAAAATTCTCAAAGGATACCAAATCTACTCTGAAATGTCCATTTCATGTTTAGCAACTATTTGGTTTGACTTCTCCTTCAACTAGGTAAGTGCACCAAGACGGCTGTCACCTGTCATTACAGCAAACTGGAGGAGAGACGTGGGGTATGCCAGTTAAACAGAACTACTCAAAGATGTGGGGTAATGTGAGTGATGGTTGAAAGTCACAGTCTGTGACCTGAGAAAGCTCCTACTAAACATCAGCACATGACCTTGCTTGGGAGGCCTGAATTCTTTCAGCCCTAAGCCGATACTATTCCCAGCACCACCCAGACAAAATGGACCAAGTTCACACACAAACCTACACAAACACACACACCAGTATTTCATACTGCAGATGTTATGAGTTACTGGAAGTAAGCGCACACTTCACTAAATCACATTTCACAGGTCATTTTAGAGCAAACTATCAGCATCTTTTTTTTTTTTTTTGGTCCTGATATTTGGAAGAGTGTCATGGGTTTTAGTTATCTCAATTAAATGAACCGAAATGAGTCGAAAAGTGATCCCTAACTTAGCCAGCACATCAATATTCTAGATCACAGACTTTCATAAACAGAGTGAGGACAGGTTTACATACATTACAGTCCCAGCTACACTCTATATCATACTTTGCTATCATAACAAAGAGTGTCTGCCTAGCCAGTGCATCATAACCTGTTGCATTAATCCCACAGCAAGACCAAATGCTAAGTGCTAGCCTTAGCGCTGTCAGTGTGGATGACTTTATCAGTGCTTGTTTAATGGGTACAGTATGTTTCGGCAGTAAATATCACAAAACTATGAGTCGCTTTGTCAAAACTAATGAGGATTATTTACTCTCTATCTGCGCACAGAGCCAGACCTCTGTCACTTTCTACGATGCTTATTTATGATCCACAGTATCTCCCTTTAAGTTTCACTGGCAGGGCCTTCCAGAGTGTCATACAGAGCACTCCAAAAGGTTATTAAAGGTTCAAGATGGCTGTACAAGGAGTGTCGGTGGTTTTAGTCAGAGAGAAAAATCTACATGTTAAGGGATTTACAGCACTCCAGAGGCCTTTTATAGTTCAGAGAAGTCTCAGGAATCACAACTGACTCAAATATCTTAACTGTGTTTCACTTAAACGTGTGTGTTTCTGGCCTCCTTCTCATGTCAAGTGTTCTTAAAGCCTCTTTTACCCCATCTTTCTCTCTCTCTCACTCTGTCTCACTCACACGGTCCCACCACACACCCTCTTTGCCCTCAGGCTGAAAAAAAAGGGTATTTCCCCCCTAAAAACATTCACCCTCATCTCATCTCCGATTAGCCCTCTTCCCACTCCCGTCGCTGCTGTAGAACATGCCTGCTGGCAGTGGGACCTCACAGACTTGTGTATTTACTGCACACACAAACACAGACACACAAAAATACACGTCAGCATTTGGTCTGACATTTGTATTTGTTTAAGGAATCAGAAATGCACGAACATTAAAACCATGCGAAAGTCATCAGTGCGTTCTTTTACTCTCTCTCTCTCCCTTTTTTCCATCTCACCTCTGAGAGAGCAGTGCTCAGAAGTGGCAACATTAAAAGTAACTTTTTGGTGTCTTTTTCTAACATGTGTCTTCACCCTTTGCTCTCACACACTGACACAGAGGTCATATTGAGGTAGAGATCACTAGCAGACCACCAGGCATTGTGAAAGCCTCCCTCTTTATCCCCAGCGTATATTCTATGTGTCTCATGTCCTGGGGCTATACTGACCCCAGGAGCACCAACAGACTCAGCCAATAACATGATTGGTTCTTCCTGAGACCGGACTTAACTAGCATTAAGCACCACATTGCAGCTGTGCTAGCACAAACACACTCACTCCACTTGACTTGACGTCAATCTCGACTTTGTCACACTGTCTTAAATCCTTTTTGTGGACTGCATTTTGTATTTGGTTTAATGACAAGAAGTTTAAAAAAAACAAGTGAGCACCTACCTGTGATGTGGAAAAAAGAGGCACACAACTAATAAAGAGAGAATAACACACAAAACAAAATCAGTTAACCCCTCGTCCATGTGGAATGGGTGAATAAATGAACGCATTGTTAGTATTGGATGGGCAGGGGCTCTTATATTTGATGACCAAACACAAGTCTTAGCTGACTGTGTAAATCTCTGTCTGAACTCGTCCACCTCAAATACTTACACATAGCTACTGAATATACATTATTATCAGATTTTGTTGACACAAGTGGCCCGTGCACGCACGCAGATACGGATTCACAGGCAGACACACACAGATCTGCACACAGGCACACACACACGCACCAACACACACACACACACACACAAACACACACACACACCTGCATAAAGGTGAGTCTGTTTTTCCTCGAGAGCAGATTGAGATCTGAGGGATCACATTTATTTTCCTAACTGGTTCAAGTGATCCCAAATAGATCTGAGATGACCAAACCAGACCAAACCAAATCATGTTAAATCCAAAGCTTCAGCTTCATTGTCTGTGTGCCCATTTAGCAAACACACACACACACACACACACACACACACACACGGATTTTACTCCCTGGACTATGTAAAATATCCAAAAATCATGTCCAAAAATCTGTAATGCTATGGCCCAGATGAAGCTCAGTAATCAGACAGGAATTTATCAAATGTGAAGAGCAGTTTTTATTGTCTGTATTCTCTCAGTTGTGTGTTCAGTCTTTGTTTTTAGAAATCCATTTTTATAAAATAGAAACAAAGGACAGGGGGAAAAAAAAGATTCTCTGTGTCTGTGTCTCTTCTGTGTCTACAGGCGGGTGTGGTAGAAGGGCAAATCAGTTAAGAGAGGGAAATGGACTATGGGCAATAAAGAACAGATGGAGAAACAGTGAGTCTGTGGGCAGTGTGAGGGAGGAAGAGACTAGTTGGGTCAGGAGTGAGGACGGATGGGTCAGTGGAGTTGGCCTCATCTTGAGAAGACATCAGGAGGAGGGTGGAACAGTCAGCACCCTAGATTACAATGGAGGGGTGACTGCATGACTGAGCGCAGCAGTATTTTTTATGATATAGTACAAATGTGAAAAGCAAGAAAGAGAGGTTGAATAGAAGAAAGACTTGACTGTGGATAATAATGTGTCTCCATAACGCTGCTGTTTGTGCAAACTGGGACGTTCACCAGTTGTCTGGCTCTCCGTCCTTCTTTTCCGTCTTTCAGGAGCAAGGTCTCGACTCCAACCCACACTGTATCTCCTGCATGGAAACTTCCCTCCCCTTATAAAACACAAATATGAATCATGACATCATGTCGGACATGTCTTTTTCCCACATTCGTGTGTGTGTGTGTGTGTGTGTGTGTGTACTCGTAGGAAAGCACAAGAGAACGTTTTTCACTGTAAACTTGTTTCTGTAAACGCAGCACCCGTGCATGCATTTCAGGATACTGGGTCAAACCTTCAAAGTAAAGAGAATGCCACCCCACACTATGGCTTCCACCCCCCCCCCCCCACCCCACCCCATACCCGCATGCGCACCACAGCCAGGCTCGCATCCACTCCGCTTTTTTTCCAAAATGTGGGTGAGAGGCTGTTACCGTGTCAGTCGACATGGCCCCTTATCGAACCATCAGACTACCCTCAGATTCTCTTTCCAGATGGAGGTGAGATAGGGCCTCAGAGGCCCGGACCCCCGCAGACACTGAGAGCATGGAGGCCTCCCCTGATCTCCTACCTGATGGAGGTGCTTTAATGTGGGCTCGGGTTTCACTCGTCTCCCCTGTCTGGCTGGGCCTTGCGCTGGTGTCAGGATATGCAGGCGCGTTCGGGGCTCCGCGGCCCCGGGGCTCCACTTCGGAGTTTAGCTCCAGGTCAAGGTGTCGTTATGGGACACAAACTCACCAGGTCACCAGGCCTCCACATTATTCTTTATTGTGAAAAATAGCTGGGTGGCGGGTTGCATACACAACCACTCAGGCACTCACGGGCAGACTTTGACACACATGCAGCTGGCCCACAGTAGAGCTCTCGACGTCTCTCTCAGTAATGTAAACACTGCCACTCACACGGTGCTCAGAGCGAGAGGAAAGGAGAAGGAATCCTGTGATAAGACATAAAAAAGCTTGAAGGAATAAATGAGTGAGATTGGTCAGAGAGGAACTTCTGAGCGCTAAGAGAGACAGATCAAGAGCGAGAGAGGGGGAGGAGGAGGAGAGAGGAATTTGGGAGCAGAGAGATAGAATTCCATGCACCTTTTATTGTCGTTGCGCAAACCTGTATTTTGGACCTGCGTGAATATTATGCACTTTTATGAACATATTTTCTTTTACACCTTTGGGCTTTTAAGTGATAAATGAATATTTGAACGTGTCCTGCCAATAACACTTTTCAGTCTCCCTCTCCTTTGTATTTTTATGTGTGAATTTCAATACTCACTCTCATGCTCTCATGCTTTTTATCCAAGCGTACAAAAGTGTGTGCGCAAAGAGGCTTGTGTCTGTGTGTGCAAAGTGCTGTATGTCAAAACAGCCTTAGCATTAGGAGCAGGTACTGCAGATTCCACCCGTATCATTTGTACATTGGCACACCTTGGCTGGACTCAGGGAACTCACCACCATTCCACAGAGAGTCCTCCATCATTCCTCACGGGATTAGAGACAAAAAAAAGAGTGGGAGAGAGAGAGAGAAAAAGGGAGAGGGAGAAAGTTTCAGGGAGGGTTTGCTCTTATACTTTTTCTAGCTGGCAGAGACTTTGCCATAATTTAGCTGAAATAATAGAAGTTTTAAAATTGCTACCAGTGTCTCCCTCTGTTTCTCTCCCTCTCTGTCTCTGTCAATTTCAAACCAGATGTCAATTTGAGGAGGCAGAAAGGAGACGATGCACGCGAGCGAAGCGGTGTTTGAACAAGGGGAAAAGCTCTAAAATGGCACATGTGAAGCATGCACAGTGTCTGACTCACTTACAGATGCACGCTGCCTCTCCATGGGAGTTTGATGAGTTTGATACATGAGATTTTTTTTTTTTCATCAACAGTCAACTCCACCTAGTGGTGTTTGTACTGAACAGATTTCTGGCGGCAGTGAGGAATGAACTGTTATGAGGGAAACGTTACACCAGCAGTTGTTTATCTGCACTGAGTCACTTTACCCTGAGATTGCTGGGAAGGGAAAGATCAATACTGAGGTTTTCAATATGAATCCCTCAAAAGCTACAAACTGTGCAGATAATGTTGCCCGCCCCTCCCACTCCCGAGACCTGGCTGAATGCCTCGGTGGCATAGGCTGTCCATTGCTGGAGAGCGGCTGCAGACTGTGTTAGTAGGTCTCTCCAGTACCTCTTGGCCTGGCATCTGCAAGGCTTGCTCACACTTGCTTTCACCCAGCATGTGTTTGCTCAGATGAAGGAAATTATGTAATTAGCCTGTGAGGGATTGTTTTCTTTCGCTCTTTACCCCCTCCATCTCTTCTCTCTCCCTCTCTCTGCCTTTACCCATCTGTCTTTTTTTCCCTCCTTCCCCTCTTTTACTCTTTCCCTTTCTAGTCCCATGACAGCAGGAGATGGTTCCAATTTAATCCGAGCCACACCCTCAGCTCACCTCCTTCATTAATTGCCAGGGACCATCAGTGGGAGAAAATGAGTGCTTGTCATACAGATCCATCTTAGCTCTTGAAGAGCAGCTTTGTTGAACATCAAAGGAGGGAGGGTGGGGGGTGGGTGGGGGGTTTCAGAGGTGTATGAGGGAGTGGAAATGGAAGTTTTGGGCACGCGGGGGGTTGCGTCAAGGTGGGGTTTTTCAGGTCGGGTCTGGGGTTGTGTGCTGCTGGGAGATGGGTGCAGGGGTACACACGGGCAGTATAGGGGTGGGAGGGTGGTGTGTGTGTGTGTGTGTGTGTTGGGGGGGGGGACCTGGCATTTTGCTCTCTAATTCCAGCCGGCCTGGAGGCCTGGAGCGCTAAGAAGGGCCTCACTGTTGCTCTCTGGATCAGCCAGGTATTGCTTACATAAAAAGCAAGTGAAAACAGCTGTAGGGATAATTAGCTTGATTCTCCATTACATGCCATGAGGGCCAATAACTAAAAAATGGAGTTTTGTTTGGGTTAGAGCTGCAGCCCCAACCAGGAGGAAGTTGTAAAAGTCAGGCAGAAAAAAAGAAAAAGAGAGGGGGAAAAAGGAGAAATGTATTGGAGAAAGAGCGAGCTCTTGAAGCAATTGTTGCAGAGGAGATGTTCTCTCTTCCCGGGACGGCTTGATGTAGACCATATTTTTTAAAGGGTTTTAAAAGGCTATGGTTTCGGAGTGATCGGATTGGGAATGCGTGCCATCCACATGTTTTCACCCATCTAATGTAATCTGAGTTTTTAGCTCGTGGGAATGTGTGACTTCAGATCGATGAACTGGAACTGGACCAAATCTTAAGTGCTTTGTTTAACATTCGCTTCCTCGCAATGGAGATGCTGTGTGATATTTTAACCATCGCTGAGCATGTTGAGTCACCATTACGCCATAGGCTCTGCATTCAATAAATCAGACATATGATAAGAGCAGTGATTTGTTTTGTCGTTGTTTTCACTGCAAGGCATTTTGTCTAAATTGCTTCTCCCCTGACCTCTTTTTCCGAGGTTAAGCAGACTGTCCTTTCTGAAATCTGATATTTTCTGTCACACGTCAGGCCTGCAAGTATCGCAACATAAAGAAATATGTATAGCTATTTAAACACAGTGAGAAAGTCAGCTCAGCCCTCAGTTGTCACTCCCCCCCCCCCCCCATTTGCCTCTCTTCATACCGCCGAATGGCTTGTTTTACATCTCTCTCCTCCTGGTGGAGTGAGGTGAGGTAGTGGGGTGGGGGGGGGATCTTTGTACTGGTAATTGAATTTGGTGTGTTTCTCTTTTTTCTGTAGGAGTGAAGGAACACCAACCACAGGGTAATTCCAAGTGAAAGAGCAGCACTCTAACATTGGTGGTCCCAAAACTCTGCAAGGATCCATTTAACAGGCAGTTTATATTAGTAGCACTTAAAGACAAGAAGGGTTTTTTTCAGCCACTCACATCCAGACTCTCAGGCTCAATATACAATCCTCAGGACAGAGACAGACTAGTAGGTTTTGGGTAAAATAGAGGCAGTCTAACTAAAAAGGCACCTTACAGATTTGGATTACCTATTCACTTACCAGGACTTTGACATGGCATGTTGTGTATGTAGATAAATAACACTGGTCGATCCCAACACAGGGGTACCGGGCAGTACAAATGGTTTTTCACTTCAGCTAAAACTCTGTTTCTGCAACAGGCAATTGAAAATTTTGATAAGTCAATCATTTCCCTGTCTCCGGATGCAGGCTGAAGCAGTATTAATATGAGAAAGTGTTCACCCTGTCTGATCCCACCATCAAGCACACAGAGTGGAGGAGCGGGGAGGAGGATGAGGGTTACGCAGGGAGTAGAAGATAGGAATGGCTGATTGGAGTTAGGAGGAGATGATGGCAGAGGGTTGTGAGGGAGAGAGGGAAATTATATTTCTCTGCCATTTAAAGGAATGCACTGATGTGGCAATTTTTTTAATTTAAAAGGACAATGCTAGCAATCACGATCTAAAACAACGAAAGAATCAAAAATGTTTAAATTCATGCATGTAGAAATAAAGCCATTAGCAAATATGCTCCCCCCCCCACTGAACCTACTTTATGTGAAGTGGCTCAAGGGATGCGTCTGATCTGTTGGAGTGAGTGTCAAGTGTTAATGTTTTAGTTTTATCAGTAGCCGTTGCTGTGAAGACTAAGGTCAGGGTTTGGATTCAGTACAATTTATCACATTCCAACCCAGACAGTCCTCATGCAGCCGGACAGCCGCGCATCCCCGGCGTCTGTTTGATAAATGGAGTCCCCATGTGTGTTTACCACTTGGGTGTCGAATGTCCCTGCGTGCACCGCTGCAAGTCTTATTTCATGTCACATGTCATTCGAACACTGGAGACATATCCACAGGAAGCACATTGTTTAAATAAAACAGCTGGTTTAAGTACAGTAGTTTTCAGTTATATTCTACTCGTTTCAGTTTTTCTCTTTGAATCGGTGTTAAATCACCCAGCTGCAGCTCACACTTTTACTTAGAAAAACAAGAGCGTACAAGTTGTTAAAATGTTCTCATTGTGCACTGCAGTAAACGTGTGGCTGGCTTTTTCTTTGCTGCCTTTAGCAGCTGATGATGCAGAAAATTGTGGACAATGACCTTTGGGCTGAAAAGGCTTTAAGCGGCCTGTCAGAGCCATTTGAGCTCACTAAATTATCCAGAGCGTGGGTTCTGGCTCTCCTGGCTGATATAATATGCTTTGCTTTGTCACATGTTTCTAAATCGGGCGTAATCATGACCACAAATGCAGCACTTAAGCTCAGGAACATAAAAAATTCCTAATGATTTTTTTAACACTCTGTCACAACCCGCTGACATGTGAAATAATCACCGGCCGATAAGCGTACACACATTCACGACCACATAGCGACACACGCTTCCTCATTAAAGCGGGCGTCACACGTGAGTTTGTGTAGTGAATGCGTCTGTTGTGTAGAGGTAGTGAGGTGTTGACAGAGAAGAAAGAGGAGCGCTCTTCAAACACATCCACAGGCAGGTCGCGGCTCTCCATTATGCCCTGCCAGGGGGGCCATATTTGTTGATTCTCTGGCCCCCCTGAATCATTAATTTAAGTGCAGACGACGGCAGAGAAACCTGAGAATGGTGTACAACACACACATGCACTAATTTGCACACAGGCGTGTACATGCGCAGACACACATTTGGTTGCACGCAAGCAGGGTTTCATGTACACACACACTCGCACACGCACACACCCTGTGTTGCATAACAAATGATGGCACTTTAATTGCTGCGCCTGTTTATTTACTCCTGGATGTAATGGATGGTCCTTCTTTGCCTGGCAGCCAATCAGAGTGAGACAGGAAGAGTGTGACGAGTCCTGCAGGGCTGGACGCATTCCTTACAATCTGACAATCTTTTTTACACACAACACACTCTGACCTAAGATGTTACTACTAAAAAAAAACCAACAAAAAAACTGTCTGTCTCCTTATGCATAAGATTTGTGGTCTACACCACAGACAAGTGAAATTATTTTTTACCACAGAATATCCCCCAACTTAAACTATGTAGAATTAAACTTTTCTCACTATGCCCTCCCTGAATGACTGATGATAACATCCTTGGTGATTGGTAGTTATTTTGGGGCCTGTTTGCTCAGCCAATGAGGCGCCCCCAACATGCTAGACATACATCATTGTTTCTTTTTTTTTCACTACCCTAACCCTCAGGAAAGAAGTGAGTTGTTGCTGACTGCTGCCTGAATAACAGACACATTCCGATAGTTTTTTTTTCTTCTTCTTCTTTTTATTAATGAGCACTTGATGTTTGGGCTGCTGCCAGCTGCATTTAGAGCATTCTTAAGGAGCTCTGGAGACTCGCCAGACAGTTAGAGGAAGAAAATGGTCAAGCTATAGCTAAGGAAAAACTAAATATCCACGCTGGACCTGAGTGTTTGAGTTCTCTTTGTCCATTACCAGGCAGTGTAATTCTATGATGTAACCTTTTAGGAGACGACCAAGGAAATTAAAAACAACTCAAGATCCTTGGCTAGATAATGCATCTTCATATCCCTGTGTGGATTTTAGCATTTGTTTTTCATTCTTTGTGGTTGACCTCTCATACTGATTGTTTTTTCTTAATGTTTCTTTCCGCAGCTGCTTGTAGAGCCAAGTACCAAGAGGTTCGAGAGCTTCAACTGCAAGCGTACACACTCAACCAGCCTGTACCTCCCCTACATCATGACGGCCAGACATACACGCAAACAGATACACACACTCCAGGACCCACCATTTCAGTGTATTGTGGTCAAGCTCAGTGCTCGGTCGGTCAGAAATATTCCACCTCACAGATGAATGTTACCTTCGCTGACATGCACAGTGCCCCCCCCCCCCCATCAGTCAGTCATCTGTGCGCAGCTTCAAGGTATTGGCAAGCGGTCCACTGCCTTGATTTCCCTCGCTGTTTCCAATACACTGGGAGCTGGATTCATTTTACAGTACCACGGTGCTACGGAGTCCTGGCTTCACATCAACCAACAGTAACCATTGTTGACTACTAGTGTGACTGAGCTGAGCCAGCGGAACTAGCCGTAACACCCCCACCCCCCACCCCCCATGCCAATGCTGGACTAGTTTGTGATGGCATGAATGTGTTTACTTCTGCAGCTAATCATCAGACTTTTGTAAATATCACAACATGGACCTCAAAAAAATCCACAATCCACAGAGACCTTCTCAATGTACCGTGCCAAAGGAGACGTTCCCTGTCTGCTGAAACAAATTACTGAAATGGGACTGCATCTGAATCATTTGGGCTACCCAGCAAAACCACCCTAGTTACTCATTTGTCTGACTATCTCCCACTTCCTGCAGAGAGATCAACAAGAAGAAGGCAAATTTTGGGCTTGAAGATGCCCCACAAAAAGAGAAAAAAAAAACAGTTTGAGGATCAGCTTCCACCTTCTCTAAAAATCAGGACCTTAATTAACAGGGGAGGAAATGCAGCTGACCTCAAATCAGCCAGATTACTGTAAGAACGATGTGTTTATACATTTCTCCTTGTGTTCTTTTAGCCTGCTGTGCGTTTGTTTAATGAACCAATATCATGTTCTGTTTGCTTTTCTACGTCCGAAACAGTTTTGAGTGCCACTCTTCTTCTTTTTTTTTTTTTTTTTGAAGTTGTAACAGCTGTGTGTGACTTAATACTTCGGTGAGTGATATATTATTTTGTTGTCTATTGATCCTGTGAATCTGAGTGGCTAATCTGTTTATAATGAAGTGACTTGCATTGTAAAGCACTGTGTCATTACTTTTTTTGCCGTACTGGAGGCGGATCTGAGGTGACGATTATGTACAGTATTTTTGTGTTTTGACTCCATTTGGCCCTTACTAACATGTACAGTTTTTGTACAGCATGTGTGTGTGTGTGTGTGGTTTCATGCTGCTCTCATGATTGTGATGACTGTGAAAGTTTGAGGGTAACAATATTCACCCTTGACTTGTTCCACAGTGTTTTGCAGTGGTCAGCTTGTCTCTGTTGTTTGAATAAAAGTTGTTTTCACAAGAACTGCAACATGTGTTTTATCCGAAAGACAATAATGTGAACATCGACATTGTCGGTGTTATTGGTAAATTTGAGTGCAACAATGGGTATTTTCACAAGATTAAAGTTTCACTGCCACTAATGGCAACTACAACAATAGACTCTTGCACGGCCCAAGAAAGAATTCTTCCCAGTTTTCATGGTCTACCAATTCTCTCTTTCTCTCTCTCTCATTCTCTCTCCCTCCCTCTCTCATAAACTCAGCCAGATGTTGCCCAGTTTTCTTCCTAGGGGGAAACGTCGAGGGAGGGTGGGTGGGCATGGTCGGGGTGGAGGAGGAAGGAGGGGTGTGAGGGAGGCGCGGCGGTGGCGAGGTCGGGGGGGGGGTTCAGAAACGCAGCTGAGGGTGTTTCAAGCGCCCTTTTGACGCAGTCGCAGCCTCTCCCGGCGTCAACCACAGTAACATTAGCCTGTGGGTGGGTGGGTGGGTGGATGTGTGTGGGGGGGGCAAAAACTCAAGTGAGATCTGCTGGCATTTTTATTTAAACATTAAAGTCCTGCCACAGGTATTTACAGTCATGTAAAGAGCTTCAATCCTCAAGGAGATACTGTATAACACTTTATGAAAAATGTGACATCCATTCAAACAAAAATTATTGCTCCCACAAAAGCATCATGAGTCATCTCAAAACATTTTGGGGGAGAAAAACAGCTGTGGGTTTTTTTTTTTGTTGTTTTGTTTTTTATTTTATTTTATTACAGATCATTTTGTGTGAATTTTTTTTCATTACATGCACTGTAAATATGTTTAAAATTCTGGTCATTTAGAAATATTGCATTGTGGCCGAGCAAAAGTGAGTTCAGCTTGGACCTGGGGCCTGTCTAAATACTGCAAGAAGCCACATAGCTGAGCGTGCTGGAAGACAAATGAACTTTCCTTCATCACTTATTGTCAATGTAGGGTTGAGGGACTGATGCTGATTTTAAATGAGGTCTGCATCAGACCTGTAGGACTGACTGCACTTGACTACAACAAAGCTACAACAGGATCAGTGTAATAAAAATGTCTGCATGAATTTCTCCTCTCTGTATCACCTGAGGCAAGTCTTTATTCGGGCACACAGCCAGATATCCAGGTGACTGTCCCTTTCCATTAATGAAAAAAATGTTTTACCTCTTTTACTCCTGCTGTTATTCTATCTCCATTTCCTCAATCCCCGGATGAAATTCTGTCCAGCGCAACTGAAAATAACACCGCTTTTCACCCTTGAGTGCCTTCACTGTGAGCAGACTGAGAAATCTGCGGCGACACACGTGAAGCTATTAAAACACTTTGGCCTCTGACACTCATCATCGGGTTCACTGAAAAATATCGAACTGTAAGGCGACGGATTCCTGCGGAGTGTTTTGAGATAATGTACCATAAAATAATAATTACCGTAATGACCGTAATGCTCGCAGGCCCTTAAGGTGATGAGAGCCGCCTGTATAAGCACACGATACGGACCTGCTTGTCTTGATTTTTTTTTTTTTTTTTTTTTTTTTTTTTACTGAGTGGTAACTCGATCTGCTGCCAGTGAAAATCCTAACTTTGCTCTGGTATGGATAGGGTAATAGCCTCGGGTGCTTTATAAGTTTATTTTAGGAAATAGAGACGCTTGTTTTGTTACAGCCTGTTCCGCCCTCCTCTCTCTCTCTCTCTCTCTCTCTCTCTCTCCTTCTTTCCACAATTTTACCTACACTCAAATTCCTCGCTTCTTCAAAGTTTGCGAGTGGAAGAAGAAGAAAAAAAGGGGAGGGGAGTGGGGGGGCAGAAACGCGACGCGCATGCGCAATCCGAAAGGTTTTGCGCTGCGCATCCATGCTGCAGCGAGCTAGTTTGTGATGGGAGGCGACTGAAGCAGGTGAGAGAGAGAGAGAGAGAGAGAGAGAGAGAGAGAGAGAGAGAGTGAGAGGGAGGGATAGTCGGCGATACTTTTTCTGCACTCCGGCTCACACTGACACACACATATACGGTGTGGGAAGACGACAGACTTGGAGCCTCGGCAAAAAAGAAAAGAGAAAAAAAAGCCGCTGTTGTTCACACGCTGTGCTCTTTTCCTCCCCCTGGCACCGTGCGCGCTCGCCAAGCCGCACTGTTTGGAGATAGTCCGCGCGGAAAGTTTTTTGGAGCATACTGTCTGGAGCCGATTAATTGTTGCATCTGTTTTTTCTTCTTCTTTTTTTGCGAGGCGGATGACTTACTGTTTTGCATGTGAAGACTTTTAACTCGAGCTGAGGAATTGTCAGAGTCGTTTTTGTTTTCCTCGCACAGAATGGAAGGTAAATTGACAAGTCGTTTGTGGCGAGGATCACCGTGTGGATCTCTCCGCAGGTAAAAACGCGCTATGACCTGAGCGTGTGAGCGGCTGGATTTAATGCTCCCTAAACATATTTTTACGTGCATTTTTTTTGACACAGCTTAGTTTGAATGTGGAACAGTCCTCGATCGGACAGGGACTATAAAAGTAGGCCGCTTTCAATTAGAAGAGAATCGACAAGAGTACATGCGACGTTTCCGCCAGTGGCACTTTGGGTTTGCCGTAGGTGGGTTTTATTTGTCAATAGTTGCCGCAAAGTCAAACACTGACTCGTTCCAGGAACCGATCGTTTTCTCACAACTGTCTTTGGACATTTTTATACATCCCGCTGCCTCCCACCAACGCTTCTAAGCTGTTTAGCGCACGGAGCGCAGTTCACTGATTTCTTGGGCGTCCGTGTTCACCCCCTTAAAAAAAACCACACACACCAAACCTGAAGAACTCTTAGCTTTGTAGCGTTCCACTTTTCGTCACCTTCTTCCCCAAAGCACTTTCCAAGAGATCCGGATAAAAACGACGAGACTTGTCTTCACCGCAGCAGAAAAGGAAATCTTAAATCCACCTGGTCTGCACTGGGATTATTGGTTTGATATCGTCTGCAGAAAGTGGATTACAACTTCTAACGGGCTGAGCTCCCCGGTGAGTAGCCTATAGGTCTCCTGGTTCACTCAAGTTTTCCATGCAGCCCACAGTTTAGCTCTGAACAGTGGGAAAATGCGTGTTTCAGTTTTTGTGGACTAATACTGTTTGTAGGATTTGGATAAAAGTTCTTGACAGATGTGATGTGTGAAACATGTTGCCCCCCTCCTCACTGCATTGACCCAAATGGCAACATCCTGCAAGACAACAAAAATAAACCAGAGGTTATTTGATTGAAAGTAATGCACAGGAATGATTTAAATACAGCCTGCTTTCCCTCTCTATTGTTAACGGGACCTCTATTAAGTCAGTCAGTGTTCTTTGTGCAGCTTCTCCTCTTCAAATCCTTGTACCTGGCTCCCTCTCCTGGTTTTTTTTAAACACCAGGACAGGAAGGCAAAGACACGCATCAACCTCTATTGAATACGGATAATACTTCACTCATTTGTTACTCGTTGCTGTGCAGTGCAGTGTGGGAAAACATATTTAATTGCTCGATGAATTATATGTTGGTTTATTTTTTTGCACAGCACTCACACATATATACCTCCCAAAAAACTAGCCTAATATTATACACATTCATAATTTGACTCTCAGTGATACTTTTCCCATCAGATTTTCACTATAATTTGTTGCTAAAATGATTTAGAATACTGTTATGTTTTATTCTAGTAATATTGTAGATGGTTTGGGCTAAGGTGCAGGCCAGAGAAAATGAAAAAGCGTAGAAAAAAAAATATAGGCCCAAATTTGACTAAAAGGTGAAATAATTCCAGACATTTTTCTCTTATTAAAAGAGCCTGCTTATTTCCTGGAACAGGTTTAATCTTGGTGGATTTTGTTCTTTTTAAAACAAGCTCTTAAATGATCCTCAGCAACAGCAGCTCTCGATGTTTTATCATTTCCACGACGGGTATTCTAATTGTTCCCTTCCTGCAATTTGTTCAATTTGATGCCACTTGGACCGACAGAAATCAGCAGGGTAGTCATCAGTCATCCGGTCAGGTCCTATGAATACTTCACTCGGGTCAAATCGTTTCCAGGGGTCACGGGGCGCAGGATTTACGCAGCTCCCACTGCAGATGCCAAATGCAGGACTGTGTATTTAAGTTAACCAAACTGAAAAATAACAGTAATGATAAAAGTTGTGTACAGTGTTGGAATAGCTGCAGCCACTGGGACGAATAAAACAGAAATAAGAGATGTGAACTCCTAAAAATTAGACTCGTTTCTTTTAAAATGAATCATGACTGTTCTCTGCTCTGATTGGCTGAGACGCGGTTGTGAAACGTTAGATAACTGCGCGCACCTGTGGCACAGTGACAGGTAACTTAAATATGAAAATGCGGAATCAAACACGTGTGTGTGTGTGTGTGTGTGTGTGTCTGTCTGTCTGTCTGTCTGTCTCTCTCTCTCTCTCTCTCTCTCTCTCGCTTGGCACCTCGGCTGTTGAGTCACTGCCGGTGACAGTGTCCAGTTTGGCGCAAATAAATAATATTTAATTGTAGCTCATAATTATCCGCAAATTAAAATATGATTTCAAATCCGTCTCCTGGCGGGCGTAACGACTCCAATTAGCTGGTTTGAAATCAGTGTAAAACCGCCGCCCTCTGCGGATTATTGCTTTAATTTATGTGGAAGAACTGCAAAAAGCAGAACACAAGCTCACCGACTATTACTGAGGCAGCGCGCAAACTGAAAGCACATGCTCGTTTTGAACGTGTGTGTATGTGTATTGCGTGTAGGTGTGTGTGTGCGCGCGCGCGCGTGCGCGTGCGCTGGGTGAGTGATGGTGAACTTGGCCTCGTCTTTAATGAGTATTAGGCAGGCTCAGGTCTCCACGACTTCAAGCCCTGGAAAATAACGCAGCATGACAAATTAGACTTGCTCTCAGACCCAAAATTCACACACGGCCCAACTGGAGGGCTGGCACATCGGTTTAACTCGCAAATTCAGGGGTAATTATTTTAACTCATTTTCTGCCTGTGCAGCAGCCAAACTATATCACCAAAGCCACGCAGTTGTCTGCACATAATTGACATTTTTCCCCCTTTTTTAATAATAATAATTAAAAAAAATTCCTTGTAGTTTTCGTTAGGCGAAAGGCTGCACAGTAGAACCAGGCCATGCACCATCACCCGCTGACGTGGCTCTTTTATAGACCGACCCACGTTCAATTAATAAATATGAAAATTAATTTGAATATAATTATGGAACTGCGCGAGCGTAATTTGTCAAATTACATATTTAATAACCAGACACGCTATAGTTCCCGAAAAGAAAACGATTTTTAAAAAAAAATCAAACCCGTCTTCATTTTAATTTTTCACGTTTTGCATTCCAGCTAAATCCTATTAAAATGTTTTTAATTAACTGTAATGGAAACTTCTTTTATGAATTTGGTATTAGGAATTTGTTATCATTCCCCAAACTCAATTACACACATTAACTAAATTAAATCTTATCAACAAGGATCAGTACAATCAGGTCTGCCATTGGTTGGAACAAAATGGAATTCAAACAAATTGATGGATTTTATTTTCAGTCCTCATGCTTAAGCTCTAATTGTTTTTGTTTAAGGGAAACATATTTGCATTAAAATGCATTTATAATTATTGGTTAAAAAATTAAGATTTAGTTTTGAACCTTATTTCAACAGTAAATGTGTAGCTATCTGTTCAGTCTATTTAATATAGACACACACACACACACACACACAGTGTCAGGCTAGGCCTCTGTCAGTCTTTCTGTGTCTTTGCCTGTGTGTGTGTGTGTGTCTCAGAGTAAAGTGAATTGTCAGGAATGTGTCTAGTTGGGGTTTCATGGTCATTCGTGTCTACTCCGACTGCACGTCTATCAGTCTTACAGGATTCACACTCAGACCTGCTGCCAAATGACTGCTCTGCTGTGAGAGCACTGATAGCCTCAGGGTGCTCATCATACACACACATACACACACATACACACAACCCAACCAACCAACCACAGTGCTGTTTGCATGTAGAAGAGGGAGTTTAGATACACAGGTATGTAGCTGAGAGAATTTACATTCCCATCATATGATTTGACCTCACTGTCTTTTTCTGTATTGTGCAAAAAAAAAACCAAACTGTGGTGTGTGTGGTGTGTGTGTGGTGTGTGTGTGTGTGTGTGTGTGTGTGTGTGTGTGTGTGAGACAAACATCCAGACAGGCCGGCAGACTGACATGTATCCTGTTCTCTGTCCTCCCTCAGATCGGCAGCAGTATGAACCTGGGGCTGGGCTGTGTGTGTCGGCCGGTTTGCTGGCCCTTTGGCAGCGTGTTGGACTCCAGACACTGTGTCTTTGCCCTCACACTCCTCACACTCCTCATGCAGGTGGTGGTGGAGGCCAACTCATGGTGGTATGCATTAATTTTCCCCCCCATACGTACAGTGTTTCTGTGTGTGTCTTAATTTGCGCACAGTGTGTTTTTTGTGTGTGTTTGCTTGTCTTGTGGCGAGTGGAGATTGTCAGTTTTCAAAAGGCATTTTCTTCTTCTTTCACTCATACGTCGTGAGTCACACAATGCGGCAGCAGCGCATGAAAAGCCGAGAAAAAAAGCCAAAGACTTAGATGGATATTGATTTAGAAAAAAATTTCATTAGTGTTTATATTTGTCTTTTACTTAGTTTCAGAGTCAATTTCAGGCTTGTGTGTGCATGTTTGCTAAGTAATCCTCCTCAGCTTCAGTTGCACCACATATGAAGGAATACAACATGCTGACTGTGGCACATTAGCTTTTCAGGAAGACCTTTTTTCTCCCTTATTTTCTTTCTTTGCATATTGCCAAACCAAAATTATGAATATTATAGAAAACATAGAATACTGTGGTTTATGAGTCAGCGTCCAAATATGTGCAAACACGAACACCGTGTGTGACCACACATATGTGTTTGTGTGTGTGTGTGTGTGTGTGTGTGTGTGTGTGTGTGTGTGTGTGTGTGTACACACACATGTCCTGCTGCCATTAGGAGAAAAGTCTATATTTGAACATGCTGCACTTAAACACAAAGAGTTCTTCTGATAGGAGAAAATACAGTTTACCAGTCGCCATAGAGGCACTACTTAAAGCAAATCGCAACTCTTCAGATCCTGTGTCTGTTTCTGTGCTTTTGTCTAATTGCGCGCTCGTGCATAATTGTGTAACCAAACTTGAGTGCTTGTAGAAGAACATGAAGCATTTACAGTAAACCCACACTTCCTGTGTAAGATTTTTATTTACTTCAAACAAGCAGATCAAAGCAAGTTGTGACATGGTGTGGTGACGGCTCAATAATAGGAAAATAATAATTTAAACAATTAATTTGAAGAGGACTTCCTACAGATAAACATATTTTAATGGGATCAGCTCAGTAGGCGACTACATTAAAGTTCAAATAATGAGTTGGATTACGGATCGAGCTGAGGATTTGCACATTTATCGCAGACCTTTTGGAAAGCTGAGTTTGGAGCACAAACTGTGTGTGTCTTTCAGTTTCCTCTTTGAGAGGACACACAGGTGTGAACGATTTAGAGTGTCAGAGCTGAGGGTCTGCTGACTGTGTGTGTGTGTGTGTGTGTGTGTGTGTGTGTGTGTGTGTGTGTGTGTGTGTGAGACAGAGCGTTCTAACAGTGTGTATGTTGTTGTTTTTTTCTGTGTGCTTATGTGTATACGTCTGTGTATATGTTGTGTGTGTTTTCAGTCTGCGTTCCCCTGCTGCTGAGTTTCCCCAGTCGATCAGGTTACACTGGGGGCTAATTGTCTCTCTCTTGGGGCTCAGGGATGGGCTGCTCTAATTGTCCTGTGGCCTGGAACCAGATGCTCATACTAGTGTTTCTCTCTCCCTCTCTCTGTTTCAACTATGTTTGTCTCTGTCTCTTTCCCTTTTCAATTCATTTTTTTTAACCTCTCTTTCTTTCTCTCAAACAAAACTGAGTGGGGGTGGTGGATGAAATTATTGGATTTGACCACAAAAGAGTGTACAGCATTCTTAGCTACGAGCTGTATTCTCAGTGCTTTGAGTTGGTGTGAGGAAACATGAATTATAAGCATCTCAACAAATAAGTCAAAATGTATTGTTTGTTTTTTAGTACGCATATTGTGTGCTTAGTCAGCTAAATATTACCCTCAAAGATAGTGGTTTCTAACCTGAAATTGGGACTCGGTGCCATACCGCAGGGTCTCAAGATAAATCTGAAGCTTTTGAACCTTTAATAGGTTAAGAAAGAAGAAGAATCACATTTCTGTCACACACAGGCATATTTAGGTTTTCTGACTTTTCTTACATCTTACTTTTTTGTAAAATATTAGAGATTTTTTGCCCCTAAGTTCTAAAATGAAACAATCCTAGAAGGGGTTGAACATGCTCATAGCTCACAGCTGTACAGTATGCCACCTGTGACAAGGGTTCATGAATAGGCATCACTTGACCATAAGGGGTCACAAATAAAAAAGGTTGGGAACTAGAGATTTAAGGTACAAACTAGTATGTTTGCATCAGATTTAGTCTTTCTTTTTCTTCATGCGTTCTTAATTTCACCCTATTTTTTTTACTTATTTTCTTGTACTACTTCACTTATTTTCCTCATTTCCCCTTTTCTCTTCCAGGTTCCTTTGTTTATGCCTCCATTTACCGTATGCTCTTGGCCCCGAATGGCCCATTTTCAGTCAAGTGTCAGTAAAAAGCTAAGAGTGTGCAGGGTTTCACTCCATCCAGCAACTAACCGCACCTCATTTCAATGATTAACATAGCTTCATTCGTGAGAGGGAGAAACCAATCAAGCGAAATCAGCTGTTGATTGGAAATTTGGCCTGAAGACTCGCACACATTTGTTACAATGAGTGAAAACAACTGCATTATGTTGTCCCCCTGCTCATCCAGGTCTCTGGCCATGAACCCTTTACTGATCCCTGAGGCCTACATCATCGGTGCCCAGCCTCTGTGCAGCCAGCTGGTGGGCCTGTCGCAGGGCCAGAAGAAAGCTGTGCCAGCTCTACCAGGACCACATGCAGTACATCGGCGAAGGTGCCAAGACAGGCATCAGAGAGTGCCAGTACCAGTTCAGACATCGGCGCTGGAACTGCAGCACAGTGGACAACTCTTCTGTTTTTGGACGGGTCATGCAGATAGGTAAGAAATAGGCAAAGATGTATAAAATGGCATATATTCATAAAAACATGCACGTGAACACACAGGACGTGAATCTAAATACCAATATACACTCGTTTGGAGTACATACTCACTAATGTTATTTAGTATCCGTACATTCTATGTCTTGCCATTCTTCATTCTTCCACTCTCTGACTCACTGACCCTCTTTTGTGTGTGTTTGTGAAAGTGTGTGTGTGTCTGTGTATGAAATGTATGGGGCTGCTGATTCTCAGCAGCTGTGTGGAGGGAATAGTTGGTGGGTGAGGTTGCTGGATAAATCACATGTGGCTTTGGCCTGCTAAACCAGCTCCCGACATGGAGCAGGAGGGAGGCAGAGAATCTGCTTTTCCCTTGATGAATGGGAGACAATCTTAACACACACACACACACATACACACAAGTGCACACTCTGTAGAGCTGGACTGTAGCTGCCCTGTATTTACAAGTAATAGGAGTGCAGTGAGTGTATGCACCAATATATCACCTTGTCATAGATTACACTGTGTGTGTGTGTGTGTGTGTGTGTGTGTTCGTTCGTGTTCGTTCACTCAGTCTGCTCAGATCTCTTATAGAAAATTCAAGAGCTTTACAATCCTCCCTTAAAAGCAAATCCCACTCCTGGATCCTATCATTTAACATGGTTTGTTTTAGTTTTCTTTGGATGTTTGCCTTCACCTCAGGGGCTAATGTAAAGGTGGTTTACCATTTATTGATCATAACTCTCCGGCTGAATTAAAGTGAATCTATACAATGTCAGTGTTGGGATCATAGCAGCAGGTTTGGCTACATAGCAGCAAAATCGAAACCGATTCCCATTTTGTAGTTTCGATGTCAGTCAGCACTTGTGGTGCTCACATAAAAGGATTCTTTCAAATTCCTCTTCAATAGCGCATCTAGAAAGTAGTGCGTTTTCTTCATATTGGTACTCTTTAAAGGGTCAGTTCACCCATTTTCCTTAAAAATAAAAAAATTGTTTCCCATCCTGTCATACTGCTTGCAGAAAGTCATCCCACCCCAATGCAATTAATGGAATAAATGGTGAATGGAATTTCGTTTGTGGTGCTCACAGCTTTAAAAATAACATTTAATGCACTCAGCAGCAACTTGTCTTTCCAGAAATAATGTTCCCATTGCTCTGAGTAATCCACAGAGAGTCCTGTCAACAATTTTCATGGTGACAATTTTTTTTTTTTTTTTTTGGTGAGAAAGTAGTTCCACTGAAAGCTGATCACACCAAGGTCTGCGGATGATCCCAAGTAACCAGGACATTGTTTTTGGAAAGAGAGGTTGTTGGTGAATATTTTAAAAGTAATGTTGTGAGCACCAAAAAGAAAATTTAATTCACTTGCTTCATATTGGGGTAATGGCAGAAATCTCAGAGATGATGTCTCAAACTTTCATCATATAGAGCTGAAACTGTCTGCATCGATAGTTACCACATGGGGTAAGAGTGAATGTTTTGCTTTTGTAGTTACGGTGAACCAACCGTTTAATGTGCTGTTCTTGTGAATATACAGACCTGACATAATGTGCACACACATGTGCATGGGTCTGTGTTTCTACGCTATTTTTGGTGAGTCTGTCTGTCTGTGTCTCTGGCGCTGCCGACTCCCTCTCCACAGATCAGTCTTCATAGAAACCTCATCAGCAGCCGTTCTCCCATTCCTCTCCTCCCCCCCTCTCCCTCCCCCAACTCTGCTCCTATCTCAGACCACTCCAGGCCAAGTAAACATGTCCTCCCCTCTACTGTATGTCTGTCTATCTGAACACCCGTCTTACTGTCTGTCTGCTGGCTTAGGACACTGCTGGTGATTTAAAGCTGAGCTCCAGGGGGTGCTGGCGTGGTCGAGTCCAGACCCTCTCCCCCTGCCTGGCTTGGCTAGCTCTGGGGGTGGGGTACAGAGGAAGGGAGGCTGCAGTGTGGGAGACGACAGTTTGTCTGTCTACAGGTCCACTATTAGGCCAATATCCTCGGGCTGGTTTAAAAGTTGTACTAGACTAATAAATCCCCCCTCTCTCTCTCTGATCACCTCCTGCCAGAGTTTCCCACCTGGACTTCTTTCAGACTTTCCAATAGGTTTCTTTATTCATCTTTTCTCTTCTCCGTCATTGTCTTTTTCTGCCTTTTGTGATATTAAGTGCACGCATGTGTCTCCTTTTCCATTTTGCGTGCTTTTTTTTTTTTCCTTCAATGTCTTTTTCTTAACTTATCTCTTCAGTCGTCTTTTCTTTCTGCTCCCTCATCTCCCATTCTCTGTCCATCTGTTATTGTCATTATGGCATGCTCTCTAAAGGTTTAGCCCAGCAGGTATACAAGCTGTGCGTTTTTATTTTGTAGCAACCCCTGTCTTCAGTGTCAACACAAAGCCTCATAGTATGGTCGGCTGTTTCTTCTTTAGTTGCTTATCTCCTCATCTTGGTTTTCTCTGCTAGACTGTGGCTTTGTACTGTGCTAGTAATGGATACAGCATTTGGTGACAGAAAAAAATGCTCACATGTTATTTTTGTGTTTCTCTATAGAGGAAATGGCACAGGGTAGAAACAGTGGGACTTAATGAGCAATGGGCTCAGTCATGAGAGTTAAAGTCGAAGAGTCATTGTCACTTTCAATTTGGGTGAAATGGCAGCTGCTTGTTAAGAAGGATCTCTGTCACTGGAGGGCGCTCACTTCTCTCTGGCTGAAGCCCAACAACAGCAAACCAGATTCCACTGTTCAAAATGTTGGTGATGAGAAGCCTGCAGCACTTGGCTGAAGTGCTCTGTAATCTTAAGTGTATGGTGAATGCTGTCATATGACATCACATCTCATAACACTGTGCAAATTCCTAAAGCAAAATGACAGGGAGTCACATTCAGGATAAAATAAATACACATGCATAACCCTACAAAGATGGAAGCAGCGGACGGCTTGCCAAATGATAAAATTGATTTTTACATTCCTCATTTACTCTGTGTTTTACTGTGTCAAATGTGACGTGACGTTCCTGTTTTGTCTGTCCGCAGGGAGTCGTGAAACAGCGTTCACCTATGCCATCAGTGCGGCAGGGGTGGTGAACGCGGTGAGCCGCGCCTGCAGAGAGGGGGAGCTCTCCAGCTGTGGGTGCAGCCGTGCAGCTCGTCCCAAGGACCTGCCCCGGGACTGGCTGTGGGGCGGCTGCGGGGATAACCTCAACTATGGCTACAGGTTCTCCAAGGAGTTTGTGGACGCGCGTGAGAGGGAGAAGAGCTACCCGAAAGGCTCGTACGAGAGCTCACGGCTGTTGATGAACCTCCACAACAACGAGGCTGGGAGGAGGGTAAGAGGCTGGAGGTGACGTGCAGAAATACGGTCACAAAGGGATCTTTTAGATGTCATCAGATAAGAAGCGAGCAGAGAGATTTAAACTGCAGGCTCTAAGAATGAGACCCAAGAGTGAATTTGGAAGGAGGAGTTTGGAAGTGAGACAATCCAGGTCAATCAGATAGGTCTCCGTTGATCATCTGTGTAACAGCTCTGTCTGCTCTCCCCTCCTGAGGCTTTGATCTGTGGGGAGATGGAGTCATTGGAGGCAGCTCTGGGGTTTCTTTTCCTTTCCAAACATCTTGAAACCACCTCAAAGGAAACGTAATACCAGATATCTGTTGCCAGGCTGTTCTCTTTCAAGTAGGACAAATGAGTGGACAACATTTTACTCAGTGCGCCACTGGAGTCATGGACAGGATCATTTGGTCCTTTATGGCAAAAGTAATGCCTTATGAGATCATGAGCAGCATATTGTGCAAATATTTATGCAGACAGGGCAAATTAGAAATATGAAACACTCTGACGTGTTATTTTTCTGTAGTTTGCCACATAAAAATAACACACAAGTTCTTCATCTGTTTAATGCAAGTATTTCTTTTCTGCCCCTTCTCCTATCCACCCTCAGACGGTGTCAGACCTTGCCCATGTGTCCTGCAAGTGCCACGGGGTGTCAGGCTCCTGCAGCCTGAAGACCTGCTGGCTTCAGCTGGCCGACTTCCGCAAGGTGGGCGACGCGCTGAAGGAGAAGTACGACAGCGCGGCCGCCATGAAGCTCAACGCGCGCGGGAAGCTGGTGCAGATGCACAGCAAGTTCAACGCCCCCACGAGCCACGACCTGGTGTACATCGAGTCCAGCCCGGACTACTGCCTGAAGAACCAGAGCACGGGCTCCCTGGGCACGGTGGGGCGCCTCTGCAACAAGACGTCAGAGGGCATGGATGGGTGTGAGCTGATGTGCTGTGGCCGCGGTTACGACCAGTACAAGGCCCAGATAGTGGAGCGCTGCCACTGCAAGTTCCACTGGTGCTGCTACGTCAAGTGCAAGCGCTGCACCAAAATCGTAGACCAATTCGTCTGCAAGTGAGAAGAGGAGCGTCGCCTGTGTGTGTTTGCTTGCAGACGATGGGCATACATCTGTGTGTGTATTCATGAGCAGAGGAGCAAAGGAGTTGAACACAGTGAGAGAATGGAAGAAAGAAACTATATAAATTATATTTATAGAGTTAAACAATTATGCCATTGCAAAAAGACTGACTTTTTTCAAAAAAAATCTTATGTCTTCAGAAACTGAGAGTATCGTGAAATATTTATTTTGAGATTGTTATGTTTTATTTTGGCCCAGTCATCACCGGCCAATTTTAACCCCCCTCAAGTGCCTAAAAAATGGCTTGGAAATCTTCCCCCACCCCACCTGCAGCATTTTTTTTAAATTTCAAAAAAAAAACATCACTTGCCTTGGGTCACAACCAATTGAGAAATTGGACTGTGCTCCCCATTTCCTAACAAGAGTAGAGTTTGATATTTGTGGCATAGTTGACTAAGAGGTCTTGATTTGTTGTTTGAGACTGACTGTGTTGAGAGGAGAGAACGCCTGTGTTCTCTAGTGTATGGATGTGTTTTCGTGGGCCCGGTCCCAAAACCAGCCTTCGCATCCTTACCGAAGTCTGCTTGTCCCCCCCCTCCCCTCCCAGTCACACGTAGAGTAAGGAACACTGTTGGTTCGTTCCGAGTTCTTGGAGAACAGTGGCTACAGTAAGAGGGCTGTTTTGGGGATTGGGCCATTTATTAAGCTGTCCCAGAAGCCTTAGAGTTCCCCAGGTGCTGCAACAAGCCCTCCACCATTATGCACTTTGATACAGAGGCTTAAACCTGTCTGTACGTGTCTGTTCAGCTGTTTTTTTTTTGTTTTTTTTTTTATTACAGTGCATCAGCAAATATATTAATATTATAGCCTTACATTCTTTTCCATATTAATTCAGATTATCCATTTAACATTATTCTACAATACTTAACATGGTTTGAATATATATGGGCAATGTTGTGGTTACAGTGGTGAAATTTTCCATGCTCTGTGTATATAGTATGTCTATCCAACCAATCAGTAAACTGTATTTATTTTCTTTAACCAGATCCTCCTTTAAGCTTACAACAGAAAAGCATCTCCATCAGAGGTCAATATTTAGTCGGACATCCCCAAGTTTCAGAGTCACTTTTTAAAAAGTTTGTTCTCACCAATGGAGCTCTTCACTGTTATTTTTTATTTTAAAGGGAAAAGCACCTTATTGTTTCGAAAACACACTCTTTCTTCTCACCCATGTTCAGCTTTACTGTTACACACACATATATATCACAGATGTTCTGACTTTATCATTGCCACAAATTTCCAATACCACTCAGTTAACTGCTCACTATCCCTGTGATGATTCTCAATAGACAAAACTATTTCTACCAATCCAACTATGTATATTTATAAGCTTCTCCATGAATTTGAGGTTTGTTAAACTTAATGTGTTATAGGCTGATATTTTGTTACTTTTTACAAATTGGCTCAATGCTCTACTTTGTTTCAATAAATATCAAATGTAAAACCAGCAGAGAAGTAGTTACTCACAGTATTTATTCAAGTTTTGTTTGTCTGTGCCTTTGACTTCAGTTTTTTCTTTTTCCTTTCTACATATATGTTGCTGAATAATTTCTTGACAAGTCTGTGTGCCTCAGTAGAGATCTGACTACTGATTCTCTAAAATAATACAGCACTTTTTCTTTTCTTGTAAAGTGAACAGCACTTCAGGGTTTTTATGAACCACTTACATTCCTTCATTCAGTCTCCTCACCCATGGGCAGATTTAGTAACAGACAGTCAAACCCACATCGGATGACAGCTGTTTTAGGCGTGGAGTGAACAAAGACGCGGAGAGTTTGCTTGAGAGCTCTGGAAGATGGTCTGGAGATTGGGTGTCTCTCAGGGGGATGGTTGAGGTTGTATTATAAGCGCCCCTCAACAATCCAATGACAGTGGATCAGTTAATGGAATGATTAATCATGTCGTGTCAGGAGAATAGGAAGAGGGGGATTTTCAATGTGGGGGAACGGGGGCTGTCTGGAAGATGACTGTGCCTTGTCAGAGACTGCCGGCGCTCAAGAGGAGATGCAGAGAACAGGAGAGAAGATTGGGTAATGAGAAGCGGGGGATTACATGAGGGGCTGGATGAGAGGGGAGTAATAAGCAGAGGGGTTGTGAGAGGAGAGGCCCAAGGGAGAGGAGCGGAGAGAAAGTGCTTTAAGGAAAGTAGAGCTGAAGGACTGCCATTACAGTGTAAACGCTCCTGACATTGACTAATATTTACACTGGTAAAATGATACTGACTTTAGGAGCACATCCCATATGTGACCCTGTCAATTGGCCCCATATGTGTGTCTGCATACTTGCATATGCACCCACTTGCACAAAATGTGTTACATCATGACAAGTGTTTACATTTCTGATTGGTGTCAAGCAGGCCAATAAGCAAAAGCAGGAGATACAAAGTTAGCAAAAGGGGAGAGAAAGTGAAGGAGAGTAAAATGTAACAACAGCAAAAAAAAAAAAAAAACGACTCAAAGGAGACCAAGGCCAGCGAAAGGTTTTTATATATTTGAACCTTCTGTCAACAGCAAGGTTTATAGGGATATGAAATCACCCTTAAACTTTGTATTTCTTACGTACATGAAGGTCAGAAACTACTCACACATGCTGGTTGAGGCTGCTTGGATGTCTGAGTGAGTGACTGACTGACTTCACACCAGCAGGACTCTTCTTGCTGTTGCATAAACAGAAAGCCAGGTGCGCAGCATGGCTGATACAGCAGGCGGGCGTAACCTAAAACCCACAGGTGCACAGGTATGACTGTACCTGTCACACTCATTTAGAGAAAGAGGCACAGATACTTCCAAAACGTTCAAACACACACACAAAAAAAAATACTCAGGACATCTGATTTTGGCAGGGCCTCTCTCCACCTGCCCCCAGTTCTCTGCTCCCACGTACAGTTTGACAGATAATGCGGGCGACTGCGTAAATATTTATAGGCCCCGTTCTGCAGGGAACAATAATGTCTTTTTGTGGCTGTGGTTGCAGGGTGATAAGGTTGTGATTTAGGTTTGCACACACAATTAACTGCTCACACTTTGTTGCTTCAAAAGTGTTCACACACACTTAGAGAAGGGGGTGCTCAGCAGATCTCTTTTGTCATCCTGCTCTTCACAGTTTATCTAAAAAACACAACAGCCTGTCTAAATGTAGCCTTCTTCCATCCATCTCGCATTGCTCTCATATTTTCTTCTTCATTTAATCTCTTTTTCTCACACAAAATAAACAGAAACAAATGTTTATAGAAAAGCCTTTTTCCCCCAAAAAAGGAACATTGATGGCTTCATATTTTCAAAGTGCTGAGATTTGCAAATAACTCGAGCATTTATTGTGCGTTAAATGCTTGTTTGCTTCTGTGTGCGTGCATGTGTGTTTGTGTAGTTACGCAAAGGTGATAATTATGACGATGGAGCGAACAGGCTGGATAAAAACTGAGGTTCACACAGCTTACTGAGCGGTTTCCCTCTATTCTTCTTCCACTGCATTAAAATTCCTCAGAGGTTCTTCAGGACGATTACGTGACAAGTTGTGTTTTCCTAAAGCAAAGCAGCTGGTTGATATAAGGCAACCTCCCTCTGCTGAAGCCAGATCTGCTGACCACAGCTTTGTAGATTCATAAATATTTTGTTGATTCTGTTCCTGTAGTGGAAAAGGCTGAACTAATGTTCTACCGTAGCTTCAATATACCAGGCTAAACATATTGATGTAATACATTTACACCACATTTTACCATCTGTGAAACAAAACCTCAGCTTGAACTCTGGCCTTGACTGTTTTTCTAACCGCACCACACCACGGACAGAGGAATTTTGGAGAATATAGAAACCGTCTTAGTCCTGTTCATATCACTATATCATGACTCTGCCTCGAGCACCATAAAGCTGTCACTGCAGAAAACACCTACAACTGGACAAAAACACATACCCTTTACTGATCAGCGCTAGCCAGCTTTGTGCTCTAAAGCTTCAGGAGACAGAATACATGAGCTGTCAGTGCAACAGCTCTGGCAAAGCTCATCTCCTCAAGCCAAAGTGGAGCTTGTTCCATTCCCCCGGCTCTTACTGTAAAACTCTCATAAAGCGACAAACGGGCCAAAATAAGAGCACTCAGCGGAGCTGCATTTAGACCTATTTGGGATTGTGGTTGTGTGTTTTAGAGAAAGAGGGCAGGACACCGCACAGTGACGTCGCAAACAGTCTGGACTGGATCAGAAGGACGGGTCGGTGCCACAGAATTACTGGGCCACCCCCAACCCCCTCTCCCTCTCTCACTGCCAGTTCTATCCCTGTGCCCCCCCCCCTCCAAGAAACCGCTCACACCACAAGTTGTTTCAATGGGGCACAACTCTGGGTGGAAATAGAAAGGTTAAACATAGAGGTCACAGTTTCTCAATGTGCATGACTGAGGCTTTTGTGTGTATATGCATGAGTGTGAGAGAGTAAGAGAAAAGAAGTGAGAGTTAGAGAAGAATGACTCCTAAGAGAAATCAATATTAGTTCAATTACTGCTCTTATCCTAATAACTTTTATACCAGAAGTTTATCTTACATTGTGTTGAACCGGTTACCATGGTTACTCAATTATAAATTAGCCCCATGTCCTATAATCATGATTATTAGACCTTTTAGTACTAAAAACAGTTGCAAAGCAGAGGAATTGAGGATATCCCCAGGGACAATTGCAAATGGAAAGGTAAACATAGCAGAATAGCTGTTGGTGTATTTGTGTGTGTGCTGCTCTGAGGTAGTACAGTGCACTGCAGCTCATCTTGCTTTATTGTTCACAGATGTGGAAACATATTCACCTTCATATGACAGTAAAGGATTACAATCTGTTATTCTGTCTTAAATGTCACACCAAATGACCATTTTACCAAATGAAAATTTTCTTCATAGAAGCTCTTTAATAGATTTTACAGAACTGTTCATGAAAAAGGTAAACAGTCACTGTGGAGTATTCCACTCTGACATTTGATCTGCTGCTCTTATAGACTCTGATGCTCTGTGTTTCAGACGTCTCAGTGCTCTGCTCTCACACAACTCCATTTTTAAGTCAGCATAGGTTTCATACACTCTCACTGTCATCGCATCTTTTATGCTATGGTTTCCTTTTAGAATACATGCAGTATATTAAACAATCGGACATGTTTACAAGCCCAGAACAGACTTACTTGTTTGTGGTTTGCCATGGGATCTCCTCTATCTTTCCTCTTCTCCGGTGGTGGTGGTGATGTATGTGTGTGTGTGTGTGTGTGTGTGTGTGTGTGTGTGTGTGTGTGTGTGTGTGTGTGTGTGTGTGTGTGCAGCTCTGCCCCACAGGGAGCTGAGTGCCAGGTCAGAGCCAGTAGCTGAGTGATTCTGTCAGCCTGTTAAGCCTTCATGGATTACACTAAAGTGGGCCCCTGGGGTTGCTCCGACATCAGTGAAGCTCTGCCCAGTTATGGTTAAAGTATCATACGGCAGTTATTGAGCTTCCTTTTCCATCTTCGTCCTTAGTGTCTAGCATTAAGTTTAAATCTACATCTATCATAACTCTGCACTCTATCTACAAGAGATGATTGAACTGACTCTAAAAAGTTGTACCATACAACAAAGCAAACAGTTTAAAGTTAATAGAGAAAACACCAATAAAACAGACTCCAGATATATTCAGGAACACTGCATGGTGAAAATTAAAGCACATAGGAAAGCTACAAGATGAATATAAGCAATGGGACAACACTTCTTGATTGTGATTGGACAGAACTCAAGTCAGTAGTTTGTTTGCTCATGATGTCAGCAAAATGTGGCTATATATAATTAAAAAAAATAAATTATATAAATAATATAATATAGAATAATTCTCTTTAAGGGGAGGAGTGGAGTTGATAAGTTTAATGCTTGTGTGTGTAGTGATCACTTAGGGTGATATCACGTATGTGACAAAGTGTATTTCCTTTGACTACTTAGTAACATTAAAGTTATTGTATTTTTTATGCTGTTGCAGTTTGAACCCCTGTAACCACCAAGCAATTTGAGGGAGGACGCCATAACCCATGTATACTCAGAGGCACATGGACATACCTAGGTCACCATGGTTTGGAACTTGGTATTTTTCTGAGGTGTTTATAATGAAAGTTGTAAAATAATTGTCTAAAAGAGGTCTGCTTTAGTGCTGATGCAAAGATATCACACCATGATTACCAACTGATTACCAGTGTCATTGTTTGTGTGTGTTGTGGGTAGAGTGAATGCTTTTCTTTAAATTCAGTTTGTGTAAACGATTGAAATGCATTTCGTGCTGAAATACTCTGTATTATATATTTATTTATTTTTATTACAGGTTTTTCCTAGCAGAGGCCAGTAAGAGTTATTTATATATCACATGACCCTCTGTTTACTTTCTACACTGACACAGACAGGAATGAAAAAACAAAATCAATCAAAGCTCAGCTTTCGGAAGGGAAAAGTGTGTGCAACACAAACAAAAACGGACCTGATCACAGTCAAACAATGTTGTCCTAATGCTCACAACCGTTTTTATTGTGTCTGTCCGTTTTACACACATATTTTCATGGAAATATCAACATTTTTCAGTAGCTTCTATGTCTCGTGACCTGGCGACTCCAAACCAATAATGCTTTTTTTTCAATACTGCTATTAAGACACTGGACAACGATGCCAAACGGAGCCTACCCCCCAAAGACGTGCGTCGTCATTGGTCACAGCCTTCTGGGAGGAGCGCAGAGAGGCGGAGAAACGAAATCGGGAAACGGATTTAAACCAAGGTTTGAACCGTTTCCTCGGTTTGTCAGTACTGTGAGAAAACCTTATTACCGAAGAAGCCTGGATGCTGCAAAACAAGATTTGAAGCTATTTTTTGTCGGACACAAGTGAGGCTGGACGTTGAACATACCTGCGCCGCGAAGGTAAGGCTAAGGAGGGAGCTAGCTAGCTAGCGGCTAGTGTAGCATTTGCGTTAGCGGCGAGCGTTAGCATTAGCCTTCTTTTCTAAGGACTTATTTTGACCTTAAGAGTGTGTTTGAGTTTCCGTGACTGAGGTGTCCCTGACATGAGTTGTGGACGCCCAACGTGGACAGGTGAAAACACGAGGAACTCTTGATAGTCTGTTTAAATCCCTGTTTACAGTCACTTTACCGACTTTTGCAGTCTGACTTTTACTTTTGCATCTCTTTGTAATTTTGTGTTCCATCCAGGTCATCTTAATTCAGTTTATAGCAGTCTATCACGTCGTTGTCATCGTTTAGTGTCTGTGGTAATTTTGTATTATGTTGCATCTGTACCTGACTGCTTTACACCTGGATGTTAGCGTTAACAATAGCAAATGTGAATTGCCACCAGGGCCACGCTCTTCCGCGAAAACTCAACCTTTTGATGACTTTCAAACACAACGGCGTTAACCGTATACTGACTCAGTTTGAAGTCAATATGATTAAATCTCGAGGAGGAGTGTCCCCAAATGCCGAAAACTTTCTGTATTAAAATTAAAATGGCCGACTTCCTGTTGGTTTGAGGTCATGACATCAAGATAGTATTAGTACATATCGGCATGTACCGTGCGACGCTGGTTATCAACTCGTTAAGTCAACCCAGGATTTCCTGAGTGAGTTCATGTGAAAGAGGCGAAGCTGTTAATTACAAGTAACGCTGTCAGAACCATGAATAAAGTACTTAATATGATAAGAGGAGAAACGCTGATACCTGCAGCTTACTTCAGTTCTAGCGTCGTCCAAAAATGACATTTAACAAGATGAAATGTGAACAATATGATCACATGACAGGAGTAGAAACGCTAGAAATAATTTCCAATTATCAAAGTCAGGCTGAAGATTTATTGTAAATAAGTACAAATATGACTTTCCTTTACTGAGTGAGCTTTAGTCTGATGGTGATTTAGTCAGAGGAATTGTGAATATGTGATGCAAATTAAAAGCTGTTTCTGCTGCGGAGAGGAAAGAGTTAATGTCTGAGGTTGATCTGACTAAAATATTCATTTATAATTGTGGGAAATATTCAACAGTCTGTGGATAAAGGCATCTTATTGTGAATATTTACTGTGACAAACTCTCTCCGTTTGTCAGAAGCTCTGTTGTGGGCGTATGGAAAGACTGGAACAAAACGATTCCACAGTGCTATAAAAATATCTATTGATCTTTATTATTTGTTGCTTTATTCGTAAACTCCTGCAGAAATGACGAATCTCATTTTTCAATTATGTGATTGCTCAGTAGTTGGGCTGTTGACAGGTTTTGATCGGATCCACTGAAGTTGGCTAACATGTTAGCCGTTCAGCATCAGTTACCATGGTGATTTACCCCACTAAGAAGTGAACCACCGTTGAAAGACTGAAAACCCAGAGTTAAACCTGAAGTTACATCGTTAACCTCAAATCCTGTTTTGTGCCTCAGGCCTCAGGAGTCAGGTCCCCTGTCTGCAAACTTAAGCTAACTGGGCTCCTCAACATGGGGAAGTGCTGATTTGATGGCACAGCTCATCACATTATCAAACGCTCTGAGAAAACAATACAAAGAAAATCTCTGTGAATTACAGGAATTTTAGGCAGAGTTGGAGAAAAAGGCCAAAGAACTCAGGTCTATGCCATAGGTGTAAGAGCGAGGATGTTGTTGTTGGCAGGTTAACTGGTGTGAGGGACAAGATCCAGGTATTGTTTGTAATGTTCAAGATGAGGACACTGTGTGGTGTCTGTAGCTACAAACTCCCTGTTATTTAAGTAGGGTCAATGCGACTGTTTGTTTTTGTTATTTGTTTTTATTTAATTAATTTTGTTCACCGATTAAAAGATACAGAGGTCCACACACTGCAGTTGCCACATACAAAGTCCACTGTGACATCCATCCATGCTTGTCCTCACACTAGCTGGTTGATATTTAGTGGAGCTGCAGTGTGTGGACTGTCGGTCTGTTTTCATCTGTTAGTTTTCATTGGTTCAGCACCTTGAATCTTGTGAGATGTGCGCATCTTGCACACATTTTGTTCAGCCCTTTATACTGAAAAAAAGTACATGGACAAAATTGTCTTTCAACCTGAGCAACTGATGTTGTTGCACCCTTTATTTATTTTTCTGATTTTTGTTAGTAAAATTGGCCTTAAGTTATTCTGAGTGGCATTAAAAAAGTCTTAAATCTAATTTGCCTAAAGCTGTAGGAACCCTGAATATAAAAGCAATGCAGAAGTAATAGTAATCCAAAGTAGAAGTAAAAATGTCACATTAGAGTAAGACATCAAAAAGTCATAGTATAATATGTGGTAAAAAAAAAATGTCAGAAATGTCTTGGTATAGTAAGACATAAAAATGTCAAAAAAGTCCTAGCATAGTAAGGCATAAAAATGTTTTGTTAAATGTTCTGGTTGCACTGTAATGTTGAATATTTTCTGTGTTTTCATTGTTAAACTGTTGATGAGGAATAGGTAGTAGTGTATTGATCATTTTCCTTTGTATGATTCTCTTTGATTTCCTCCAGGCGTCATTACTTTGTCTACGACATTGTCCACAATTGCTGAGACATCGTGCATGATCGCAGAGACATGGTCCATGATCTGAGGGACATTGTCGAGGATGAGGGACAGAGTTCCCCAGTGAAGAAGTTCTTTGAGACCAGGACTGAGGCCTCCAGGTAATTCACACATCTTTACATCAACTGTCCAACACAGAGCACTGATATTAAATTGTTTATGTTCAGTATTCAATTTATCAGTAAAGTGTAATAATAGAAGTAATCTGCAAATAAAAATAATCCATAAGTAATCAGGATTAATAGAAGTAATGTAAAAGTAATTAGCAATATCAGAAGTAAGATGTAATAGTCAAAGTAATATGTTACAAAAGTTATCTGTAATATTCTAAGTAATATGTCATCTAATTTTAGAGAAGTAATAGTAATCCAAAGTAGAGGTAAATATGTCACGTTATAGTAAGACATCAAAAATGCCACAGTAAAGCGTCAAAAATGTCATAGTATAATAAGCCATAAAAAGGTCAACTGTTATTAAGGATCAGTTAAAATGGGACTGGAAAATATCTTTTATTCAGTTTGATTGTTCATGATCATAAAGTCTTAATCTAATGTATGTGCTAGACATACTAGACTACACCATACAAAACAGTATCAATTCTAAAAATAAAATACTGGAGTGAGTTGTTCATGATTGTATTAATTTTAACTGTTGTTCAAAGGATGATTTTAAGAATATCTTTATAGTGTGTAACAGCCAATTCTACATTTATTTTATTTAAAAAAAAATTCACATAAGCTGCTGTTAAGACCTTTGTAAATTTGGTTGCTAGTCATTAAATGAAAACAACACCACAAAACAAAGACATTTTAAATATGTGTTCATAAGAAGAAGGTTGAAATAATGATTCTGTATGTGACCATCTGTGGTGGAAGAAATACTCAGACTTTTTACTGAAGTATAATAAACAACACAAGTTCAAATCCTGCATTCTAAAATTGACTTAACTGGTAGTGATTTATTATGGTTGTACAGTTCACAGTAACATACGACTGCTTCAGTGATTAGTTGATAGACACACAATTAGTAATCATTTTACTTTTTCCGAAATATTTGTTGTTGTTGATTCTTCAGGAGGTGATGACTGTCAGCTGTCCATTTTCTGAAACAGCCTCTAATGTTTGTTAAATGTTGTGGTTCACCTGTAATGTTGAATACTTCTGTGTTTTCATGGTGAAACTGTTGATGAGGAATAGGTGGTAGTGTATTGATCATTTTCCTTTGAATGTTTCTCTGTGATTTCCTCCAGGTGTCAACACTTTATCCACGACTTCATCCACGACATCGTCCACGATTGCAAAGACATGGTCCATGATCGGAGAGACATTGTTGAGGATGAGGGAGACATCGTCCTCGATCAGAGACATTGTCCACGATTGCAGAGACCTTGTCAAAGATGAGAGAGACGTTGTCCGTGATCAGAGACATTGTCCCATGCTTCGTAGAGACCTTGCGATAGAATCGGCGGAGACGGGGGTCACCGATTTGACGGCATTGCCCGCGATCATGGAGACATTGTCAATGATCACAGAGACGGCGTTTATGATCTCAGAGACATCGTCCACGATCGTAAAGACATTGGCCATGATCACAGAGACTTTGTCCATAATCTCAGAGACATTGTCCGCGATCACAGAGACATAGTCCACAATCACAGAGAGTCTTTGTACAATGAAGAAGTTCTTTGAGACCAGGACAGAAGCCTCCAGGTAATTCACAAACACCTTTACATCAACTGTCCAACACAGAGCACTGACATTAAACTGTTTATGTTCAGTATTCAGTGTATCAGAAAAGTGTAATAATAGAAGTAATCTGTAGTATAATGATAATGTAGAAATCATTTGTATTAATAGAAGTAATGTAAAAGTAATTAGAAATATCAGAAGTAAGATGTAATAGTTAAAGTAATCTGTTACTACATGTAGCAGTAAAAGGTATCTGTAAATTTAGAAGTAATATGTAATAAATGTAATATGTAATGGTAAAAGTACTCTAATATTAGAGGTAACAGTAAAAGTAATTGGTATGTAAAAATGTCACATTATATTAAGGTGTCAAAAATGTCAACTGTTATTGTTAAGGATCAGTCAAAGTGGGATTGAAAAATATCTTAACTTCAGTTTGATTGTACATGATCAGAAATTCTTAATTATGTGTATGTGCAAGGCACATTAGATTACACTGTACAAAGCAATATCAAGTGTACAAATAAAATATTAGAGTGAGTTGTTCATTAGTGTCTGTCATTTTAATTGCTGGTCAGCAGGAAATTTCAAAAAATATCTTTACAGTTTATAACAACCAGTTCTACACTTAGTTACTTAAAAGTTTTCACATAAGCTGCTGTTAAGACCTTTGTGAATTTGGTTGTTATTCATTAAATGAAAACAACACAAAACAAAGACATTTTAAATATGTGTTCATAAGAAGAAGGTTGAAATAATGATTCTGTATGTGACCATCTGTGGTGGAAGAAATACTCAGACTTTTTACTGAAGTATAATAAACAACACAAGTTCAAATCCTGCATTCTAAAATTGACTTAACTGGTAGTGTTTATTATTGTCGTACAGTTCACAGTAACATACGACTGCTTCAGTGATTAGTTGATAGACACACAATTAGTAATCATTTTACTTTTTCCGAAATATTTGTTGTTGTTGATTCTTCAGGAGGTGATGACTGTCAGCTGTCCATTTTCTGAAACAGCTTCTAATGTTTGTTAAATGTTGTGGTTCACCTGTAATGTTGAATACTTCTGTGTTTTCATGGTGAAACTGTTGATGAGTAGGTAGTAGTGTATTGATCATTTTCCTTTGAATGTTTCTCTGTGATTTCCTCCAGGTGTCACCACTTCATCCACGACTTCATCCACGACATCGTCCACGATCGCAGAGACATGGTCCATGATCGGAGAGACATTGTTGAGGATGAGGGAGACATCGTCCTCGATCAGAGACATTGTCCACGATTGCAGAGACCTTGTCAAAGATGAGAGAGACGTTGTCCTGTGATCAGAGACATTGTCCCATGCTTCGTAGAGACCTTGCGATAGAATCGGCGGAGACGGGGGTCACCGATTTGACGGCATTGCCCGCGATCATGGAGACATTGTCAATGATCACAGAGACGGCGTTTATGATCTCAGAGACATCGTCCACGATCGTAAAGACATTGGCCATGATCACAGAGACTTTGTCCATAATCTCAGAGACATTGTCCGCGATCACAGAGACGTAGTCCACGATCACAGAGAGTCTTTGTACAATGAAGAAGTTCTTTGAGACCAGGACAGAGGCTTCCAGGTAATTCACAAACACCTTTACATCAACTGTCCAACACAGAGCACTGACATTAAACTGTTTATGTTCAGTATTCAGTGTATCAGAAAAGAGAATAGAAGTAATCTGTAGTATAATGATAATGTAGAAATAATTTGTGTTAATAGAAGTAATGTAAAAGTAATTAGAAATAACAGATGTAATAAAGTAATCTCTTACTTTATGAAAATGGAAACTGGCCAAAAAAGTCATACTATAGTAAGGCATGAAAAATGGTAAAAAAAAAAAAAAAAAGTCACAGTATAGTAAGGCATCAAAAACCATCAAAAAAGTCATAGTACAGTATGGCTTCAAAACTAGTCAAAAAATGTCATAGTATAGCAAGGCATGATAAATGGTCAAAAAATGTCATAGTATAAGGCATCAAAAAACACCAAAAAAGTAATTGTACAGTATGGCTTCAAAACTAGTCAAAAAATTGTCATAGTATAGTATATGGCATTCAAAAACCATAAAAAAGTCATAGTACAGTATGGCTTCAAAACTAGTCAAAAAATGTCATAGTATAGTAAGGTATGAAAAATTGTCAAAAAAAGTCATAGTATAGTAAGGTATGAAAAATTGTCAAAAAATGTCATAGTATAGTATGGCTTCAAAAACCATCAAAAAGTCATAGTACAGTATGGCTTCAAAACTAGTCAAAAAATGTCATAGTATAGTAAGGTATGAAAAATTGTCAAAAAATGTCATAGTATAGTAAGGTATGAAAAATTGTCAAAGTATAGTATGGCTTCAAAAACCATAAAAAAGTCATAGTACAGTATGGCTTCAAAACTAGTCAAAAAATGTCATAGTATAGTAAGGCATGAAAAATTGTCAAAAAATGTCATAGTATAGTAAGGTATGAAAAATTGTCAAAAAATGTCATAGTATAGTATGGCTTCAAAAACCATAAAAAAGTCATACTATAGTAAGGCATGATAAATGGTCAAAAAGAGTCATAGTATAGTGAGGCATCAAAAACCATCAAAAAAGTCATAGTACAGTATGGCTTCAAAACTAGTCAAAAAATGTCATAGTATAGTAAGGTATGAAAAATTGTCAAAAAAAGTCATAGTATAGTAAGGTATGAAAAATTGTCAAAAAATGTCATAGTATAGTATGGCTTCAAAAACCATCAAAAAAGTCATAGTACAGTATGGCTTCAAAACTAGTCAAAAAATGTCATAGTATAGTAAGGTATGAAAAATTGTCAAAAAAAGTCATAGTATAGTAAGGTATGAAAAATTGTCAAAGTATAGTATGGCTTCAAAAACCATAAAAAAGTCATAGTACAGTATGGCTTCAAAACTAGTCAAAAAATGTCATAGTATAGTAAGGTATGAAAAATTGTCAAAAAAGTCATAGTATAGTAAGGTATGAAAAATTGTCAAAAATGTCATAGTATAGTATGGCTTCAAAAACCATAAAAAAGTCATAGTACAGTATGGCTTCAAAACTAGTCAAAAAATGTCATAGTATAGTAAGGTATGAAAAATTGTCAAAAAATGTCATAGTATAGTAAGGTATGAAAAATTGTCAAAGTATAGTATGGCTTCAAAAACCATAAAAAAGTCATAGTACAGTATGGCTTCAAAACTAGTCAAAAAATGTCATAGTATAGTAAGGTATGAAAAATTGTCAAAAAAAGTCATAGTATAGTATGGCTTCAAAAACCATAAAAAAGTCATAGTACAGTATGGCTTCAAAACTAGTCAAAAAATGTCATAGTATAGTAAGGTATGAAAAATTGTCAAAAAAAGTCATAGTATAGTAAGGTATGAAAAATTGTCAAAAAATGTCATAGTATAGTATGGCTTCAAAAACCATAAAAAAGTCATACTATAGTAAGGCATGATAAATGGTCAAAAAGAGTCATAGTATAGTGAGGCATCAAAAACCATCAAAAAAGTCATAGTACAGTATGGCTTCAAAACTAGTCAAAAAATGTCATAGTATAGTAAGGTATGAAAAATTGTCAAAAAAAGTCATAGTATAGTAAGGTATGAAAAATTGTCAAAAAATGTCATAGTATAGTATGGCTTCAAAAACCATCAAAAAAGTCATAGTACAGTATGGCTTCAAAACTAGTCAAAAATGTCATAGTATAGTAAGGTATGAAAAATTGTCAAAAAAGTCATAGTATAGTAAGGTATGAAAAATTGTCAAAGTATAGTATGGCTTCAAAAACCATAAAAAAGTCATAGTACAGTATGGCTTCAAAACTAGTCAAAAAATGTCATAGTATAGTAAGGTATGAAAAATTGTCAAAAAAAGTCATAGTATAGTAAGGTATGAAAAATTGTCAAAAAATGTCATAGTATAGTATGGCTTCAAAAACCATAAAAAAGTCATAGTACAGTATGGCTTCAAAACTAGTCAAAAAATGTCATAGTATAGTAAGGTATGAAAAATTGTCAAAAAAAGTCATAGTATAGTAAGGTATGAAAAATTGTCAAAGTATAGTATGGCTTCAAAAACCATAAAAAAGTCATAGTACAGTATGGCTTCAAAACTAGTCAAAAAATGTCATAGTATAGTAAGGTATGAAAAATTGTCAAAAAAAGTCATAGTATAGTAAGGTATGAAAAATTGTCAAAAAATGTCATAGTATAGTATGGCTTCAAAAACCATAAAAAAGTCATAGTACAGTATGGCTTCAAAACTAGTCAAAAAATGTCATAGTATAGTAAGGTATGAAAAATTGTCAAAAAAAGTCATAGTATAGTAAGGTATGAAAAATTGTCAAAGTATAGTATGGCTTCAAAAACCATAAAAAAGTCATAGTACAGTATGGCTTCAAAACTAGTCAAAAAATGTCATAGTATAGTAAGGTATGAAAAATTGTCAAAAAAAGTCATAGTATAGTAAGGTATGAAAAATTGTCAAAGTATAGTATGGCTTCAAAAACCATAAAAAAGTCATAGTACAGTATGGCTTCAAAACTAGTCAAAAAATGTCATAGTATAGTAAGGTATGAAAAATTGTCAAAAAAAGTCATAGTATAGTAAGGTATGAAAAATTGTCAAAAAATGTCATAGTATAGTAAGGTATGAAAAATTGTCAAAGTATAGTATGGCTTCAAAAACCATAAAAAAGTCATAGTACAGTATGGCTTCAAAACTAGTCAAAAAATGTCATAGTATAGTAAGGTATGAAAAATTGTCAAAAAAGTCATAGTATAGTAAGTATGAAAATGTCAAAAAATCATAGTATAGAAATAAAAAATGTCATAGTATAGTATGGCTTCAAAACCATCAAAAAAGTCATAGTACAGTATGGCTTCAAAACTAGTCAAAAAATGTCATAGTACAGTATGGCTTCAAAACTAGTCAAAAAATGTCATAGTACAGTATGGCTTCAAAACTAGTCAAAAAAGTCATAGTATAGTAAATGAAAAATGTCATAGTATAGTAAGGTATGAAAAATGGTCAAAAAGAGTCATAGCTTAACTTTTGAGTTGAGTTTCTCTATATTAAAAGTGAAAGTTTGTAATGTAGAAATGCCAAATATTGTCTACTTGCTGCAATTAACGTGTACAATTAAGGCTAAAAATATTCACTTTCATACAATATCAAACAGACTGGCAAAATATTCTGTGTTCAGAAGTATTTATTTGAGTAAAGAAAATCCTTTATCAGTCCCACAGTGTGAAAATTCAGGGTTGCAACAGCAAAAATAGAAAAGGGCATTATATATATACATACAACAATATATAAACATTAAACACAATATGAATATTATAAAAAAGACTATGTTCACAATAATATATTGTATTTGAGTATATTTTTGTATGAGATATTGCACTGTTCAAAATAGCAAAATATCAAAATGAAAATCTAACCTAACCCACAATGTGTCAGTGGAAAACAAAGGTAAGGTTTGTCTTAAGCCACATGTCATAGTACAGTAAGACATCAAAATCTGACAAAAAAAGTTTTTTTTAAATGTCAGAATAGTATGTCATGAAAATATTTTGAATTACTGATCAGTTTCTGTGATTAACACATGTTCTTGTCTCTGCAGGAGGAGAAGACGACAGCAGCTGAAGACCTGCAGTGGATGAAAGAAAAAAAAGTGTTGCAAAGCTGTTAATGAGATACAAGACTTCCACCATGTAAATGGTGCTGGTTTCCTGTTGTTCAAGTGAAAACACTGTTTTTCCTCTACCATCTATAATGTAGTCATGGGCACATTTTCCAAAGACTAAACACCTGTGAGAACATTCAACTGCTTATGATACAATTATTTAATTAACAATTGTACCACAAGCAGTTAAATGATCACAAAGATGCTTAGTAGACATGTTCATCTTGGGAAAATGTGCTCATAACTACATTAACCCTAACTCTAACAAGTGTTTTCTTGTGGTCAAATGTCTGTCATTATCTTTGCTGTGATTTGTTAAATGTTGTCTGGAATAAAATAATTAAGTGTCCTTCTAAACTTTTTAGTTGTATTTCTCTATTTTGAAAGTGATGTTATACAAATAATTCCATTGCATTTTATTATAAGAAAATGTCATGATTCTCACATTTTTATTTTTTAAGGTTTTACACTTACTGTTCAGACATAGTTTTTGGGTTTTTTTAAAAATTGATTTTCAAGAAGTTTCATAGTTATGTTTTACGCTTAACTTTCTATGGGTTTAAAACTTATTGTTTAGACATTTTTTAAGGTTCTAAATTTATTTCATAGACCTATTTTAAAGGTTTTAGATATATACACTTTTAAAGTCTGTCTAAAGCACTTATACTCATGGCATTCTGACTTAGTCACAAAACAGAAAAATGTGCTATTAACCACCCAGCTAAATTTGAATGGTTTAAAAAATGTTTGAGCCACTGGCACCTTTTGTTTTTGTTGATCAAATGGCCTGTGTTCAAGGACTCAAGAAACAAGTTGCATTGTTTATGCAGTTGTGATACTGCCTCACTCTAACCAGTATTTTCTATCATAATGTTTTTGTAGACAAATCTCTGAATTTGTTTTACACAGACTTTAAAGGTTTTAACCTTATTTATCAAATGTTTTATCCTTATTTTTAGACCTATTCCTTTAGGGTTTGAAATGTATTTTAAAATGATTTCATACTTACTTTTTAGAACTATTTAATTACGGTTTTAAATGTATTTTTTAAAGTTTTATACTTATATTTAAAAATATTAATTAAAAGGGTTTCTATTCTAAACTAAGGTTTTATATTTTCTGTTAAATATATAGTTTTCCATACTTAATTTTGCAGCTACATTGTTGAAAAATACTAATTAACGCTAATTACAACTGATCAGTTACAGCAGCTTTAATTTGTTGCTATTTGTTCCAGACAAGTGTCAAACTGCAGCTGAGATAATGACAGAGTCACTGAAAAGAATAAACTAACACTGACCTTCTGGAAATGTCTTCACGTCTGTCTCTTCTCTGTGATTTAATGGTTCAAGTTTGAATTCTGTGGAGAAAAACACAACAAACATTAATATAAAGATGTGACTTCACACATCAAAATAAAAGCACAGAGAGTTTCTGGGTGTTGAACTTCAAACTGTCAAAAGACAGAAGTAAAAGACACTAAATCTACAAAGAAACGAGTGTGGACTAACTGGTTCTGGACTAATCAGAACTAGTCCAAGAGTTAAATTTGCTTTATACACAAAGACAGAAGAAGCTGCTCTGGAGAACTGACTTCACCAGCTCCTGATATTCACAGAACAGCAGTGGATGGAAATGTTTTTTCTCCAAAGTCAGATCAAATTTGAATTAAATTTGGTTGATAGAAGACACAATGAAGCAAAATGACTGTTTCTGGTGTGACACTGAACTGAATAAGTTTTTTCTGATTTACTGTACTGATGAGAAAGATGGAGAGAAAGTGAGTGAAGGGGGGGGGGACAGAGAGAGAAAGCATAGGGTGAGTGAGAGAGCAAGGAAGAGAGAAGGCAGAGAGAGAGGGGGAAGGAGACAGACAGAATAATAGTGTGTGTAAAGCAGTGTATACACCAAAAGATAATTGGCCCGATTATCAGCCCAAAGCCCCCCCACCCCCAATCAAAGTAAGCAAAGGCCTGATTATCGGTTGGTTCTAAAGATTATTTTGTCAAATTCTCCTGTGCTGTGAGATGTGTTCAGAGTGATTTTACCATCCCTAATCTGCTCCGAAGACAATTGGAGCTGCCTTGATAAAACACGTTCAATATTTGTGACCAGAAATCCTGTTGTGAGGAAAGCTGAGCATGTACTCTGTGGACTGTCATGTGGAACAGCCAATCAGGAAGCAAGCTGACTGAAGATGGAAGCACAACAAACGAGACATTGTTGTCTGCCACGTTTGTTTACTAAAGTTGTGAGATCTGGAGTTCAGACTCTGGTTGGTGGTGAATCTGTTTGCGTTGTGCCGTGTTCGTCTTCACGTTGCATATCACACACTATAAGAACAAAACAACAAAATCTGACAGAACAAAATCTGACATTATTTGTTGTCCTGTGTGTGGTCTCACATTTTCTACATCAGGTAAGATTTTAAAAATATTTTGGTGTGTGCCAGGCTTAAGAGAGTGAGATGGAGAGAGAGAGAGTGAGTGAGAGACAGAAAGAAACAGAGAGAGAGGGGGAGAGAAAGAGCGAGGGAGGGAGGGAGAGAGAGAGAGAGAGAGGGAGAATTTTTTGAATTTTTAAAATATAAATACCAAATATTAACTCCTCGTTCTCTACTGAACAGATGACATCATTGTAACACTACTGTCGAGCAAACATGTTCAAACTGTTCATTCCCTTGTGAGACCTAAAATCTATCCAGACCCTGACTCTGACCATTGAGACAAACACACTGACTAAATCCTGAGAGGGAGGGAGAGAGAGAGAGAGAGACAGAAGGAGGGAGTGAGAAGGAGCAAGAGTGGGGGAGAGAGAGAGATGAAATTCTTCATTTTCTTTGAACAATATATTCATGAACTATGTAAATAAACTTAAGTAATGATTTGTCTTTTTGAGACAAATCAAACTATTCAGACTTCAATTACTGAACATTTGTAATTTAATGTCAGTTCTCTGTGTTGAACAGCTGATGTGAGGCTGTTTGTGAATTACCTGGAGGCCTCTGTCCTGGTCTCAAAGAACTACTTTATTGTACGAAGACTGTGATCATGGATGACGTCTCTGTGATTGTGAATGAAGTGGTGACACCTGGAGGAAATAAAAAGAGAAATACACAAAGGAAAATGATCAGTACACTATTACCTATTCCTCATCAACAGTTTAACCCCAAAACGGATAAATATTCAACATTATAGCTGAACCAGAACATTATCCAAACATTAGAGGAGTTTCTCAGAAAATGGGCTGTTTCCTGTCACATATGACAAGAAAAAGCATCATATCTTTAGCAATCAGTACCAATAAATATTTGTGGAAAATTAACTAAAATGATTATCTTAACTCTTAAATTTCTATATTAATTGTCAACTACAAATCACTTGAGGAATCGTGCATATTACTGTGAACTGCATAATAAAAACTTTCACCTAAGTACATTTTTTTAACTTGTGGTATTTTTAATTATACTTCAGTCCACAGGCAGAAAATTAACTGAAAACTATTTTGAGTTTTTAAAAATTATTATAACTAGTACTATTTTCTGACTATTCATAGACATGATTAATCAGTTATTATCATATTCAATACTAAACTCATTAAATACCAAAGATTTAAACAACAACACTCTCATCAACACTGGGTGGGTAAATCTTGGACAAATACCTGTTTGGTCTGTAAGGTGGGAGCTGCTGTTTCTGTCCAGGCTGCAGCAGCTGAACGAGTAAACCTGGAAAACACAAGTACAACATTTGAAAAACAAATAACCTCATTTACAAAGAAAAGTTCACCTTCAAAACCTAAAACGGTGTAGAAAAAGACAACACTGAAAACTAAACACTAGAATCTTGACAATCACACTTTGAGCTTTGAGGAGAATAAAATAATTATGTTACTAGAATATGACTTCATTGATCACAGAGAGAAGGCAATTTTTTAAATAGTTTTTATAATGACAGTAATCTCATACATTGTGATCTACTCTTGAGGCTTAAAACTTGTGGAAGAGTGAAGAGTTAAAATCAAGTTTTCAAGGTTGTATTTAACAAAAACTGAGCTCAATAAAGTCTCATGTCTCTACGAACAAATTTCTAATCCATAATGTACACAACAGAGGATCAATGGATGTCTATGGACAGATTACCACCACACCGCTACAAAGACAAAATGACAGAGGCACAAAACTGAGTCGCGAAATGATCACAATGAGATGCTTAACTGCCACACTGAAACACAAAAGAAAGGTTAAACGACCTGGGACAGACACAAAACTACAACTGCACAATACGATGTAAAATGACCACAAAGAAGCTGAGCATAAGTAGATGTTGCCAGCTAGAGACGCAATACCACCACAAATAGACACAACATGATCCCATCGACATGATAATTCGCCAGAAACCGACTTAAAATGACCAAAATTGAGCACAAAATTACAAAGAAGCAGTAAAATGTCTGCAAGGTTATTGTAAAGAACTGCAAGCAGAGTTGTAAACAAACAAACTAAACAGTTACCACCCTCCACAACTCATGTCAGGGACGCTTTAGTCACAGAAACACAAACACACTTTAACCCACACAAATAAAAACGACGCCAAAAAGGAAAAAGCCCCAAAGGCAGATAAGGCTAATGCTAACGCTCGACTCTAATGCTAATGCTCACCACTAATGCTAAAGCTAACGCCCAGGTGTAAAACAGCCGGGTAGAGACGCAGAATGATATAAAATGACCACAAATAACCACATAAAAGGATTTACACAGATTACCAGGAACGCCTGAGTCACAGAAACGCAAACACAATCTTACCCACGCGTTCTAAACGACTGAAAATTGAGTTAAATGATATCATTACGAGGTAATGCTAATGCTAACGCTCTCCTAACGCTCTCCGATAACGCTAACGCTAGCCGCTGATTGCCTTACCTCCGCGCCGCAGTTGTGTTCAACGTCCAGTCTCACTCGTATTCGACAAAAAAAGGCAGCTACAAAAAACTGCTCCAGAGTTTGTTTTACCATCCAGGCTTCTTCTGTTGGGACGTTTTCTCACACTACTGACAAACCGAAGCACCTGTTCAAACTTGGTTTAAATCTGTTTTCCGACTTCCTTTCTCCGCCTCTCTGCGCTCCTCCCAAAAGATCGTGGCCAATGACCAGACACGTCGCGACCAATGACGACATGACGTCAGCTAAGGCTGATACAGTCATTTCAGATTGTATAAAGATAAGGCTACACGGATCACAAACAAGATAAATGACCTACGAATTTAAAATACCCAGGAAACGGGTGTCATATCAATCCTTATGAGGTTAATATATGAATTTATTTTTTTATTTTTTAATGAACAAAGGCTAACAAGTGACTGATAAATGCAACGCTAAACCACAAAATCGAAATATATACTGTTTTATCTTTAATTTTACACATCACACAGCGTCCCCTGTAAGCTAGCAAGGATCCTCGTTCCCGAGACACAACATGACCGCGCCTTGAGTGCTAGATTGCAGTGATCAGGAGGCAACATAACACAGAAAAATGTTTAACGGTAAAACCTGGAGGGAGCGAGGAAGCGCCGTCAAATTCGTTGTGGCGAATAATAAATAAATAAATAAATAAATTAAGTAAATATTATTATAAAGTAAATGTTGAACTGTGGAACAGCCTATTGGCAGTTCTGCTCCTCTCCCAGTGCCTGAAAAGAAAAGGCTTGGTAATTTTTTTTAATAAGGCTTTCAGTTTTGTAAATATTGGCTATGGTCTTACTGTTAAGTTCAAATTTTGAAAATTAGGCTGATCCAATTGAGAAACTGTGTTATGGTGTTAATTATTAAAATCTGGATGAGGGATCTTTTATTTTTCATTTTTATTTTTTATTTTTACCCCTGAGGATTTGCCACCTTATCACGGTCAGGGGGTTTGTGTGCCTCAGTGACCCTAGGAGCTATTCCAGCAGTCTTCAGGTGGGACACCCAAGTTGTCATAGGGTACAGGCCTGACAAAGTGTAATCCACTTCTCCAGGTTGGGGGCTGGATACATAGTTAATGACCCAATTCCACAGAGAAAACACTGTCATAGGGAAAAATGCCCTCTACAAAATGTAGAGTCCAGACATTTCAGACTTGGGGCTAGGCTAAATTCAGTCAATGGTACTGTGGAGTACAGCAGAGCTTTGGATTTTATATCTTCCCTTGATTGTGCTCATATGTGATTGTGAATGGCTAGGTTATCTGTCCTTTATCCAGTCTAATTTATTACAGGTAATTTGGTGTTTACTTTAGCTGGAAACTTTGCAGTACTCTGTAGTAACTTTGATTGAATTCAGCTTTTCAGGTTTTTCTGCAAAATATTCATATAAATTAGAAGTTGCACTTGAATCCAATACATCAAGTTGTATCCAGTATGGTGATACAATTCAACATCAGTCTGTCTGTTTCTGTGTCACCTTGCAGATCCCTGGTAAGCAGAGTATCAGTGTGATTGGGAGCACCCGCCCAGGACCTTAGATCTGGCTGTTTCAGTCCATACTCTCCCTCTCCATTCTTCTTCTGCCTTGTTAGTGTAGGTTTTACACTTTACAGCACTCTCCACTCATTACTCAAACACCTGTCAATCTGCTGACACACTATTCACACTGACTAACACACCTCATAACATAAAGAATGTTGTTTTGGTTAGTGTTTCAGTAATAAATTGGTACACATTTCAGGATCTCTCTTTTGTCTTTTGTCTCTGCCATACTAATTAGTACCTTTGATTGAATTTGGCCCAAGGTCTGAAAAGAACTGTCATGAAATTGAATCCAGTTTATATTGCACACTGTTTTAGTTCATGTCAATAAGAAACACCAATACAGTTGCTGTATTATTTATGGAAATTCACAGTGAAAAGTACATGTAAACAGTAGACTGAAGAGGCTAATTTTGTCTTGTAAAAAATGTAAAGACGGTGTTTTTTTGTTTTTTTTTACCTGACATGTTTCAACTGCCAAGCATGCAGTCTCCATCAGAGGTGCTGAAGCTTCCTGTTCAGTTGATTTATGCAGGCATGGTTGTCCTACCTGTTACCACATAAATCAACTGATGGGAAGCTTCAGCTTCAGCTTCAAGACTGCAGGCTTGGCAATTGGAGCATATCAGTTTTTTAAATAAAGAAGATATCAACTAACCATATAAACAAGTATGCATGCCAGTATCCACAGTTTACATGCTTTCTGTCTTCAAGCTAAAGTGAAATTATGAATTTATGTGTTGAACATCTTTTATTTAATCACATCAGTGATGAATTGTAATATACCTTTATCTCACAATTACCTGTTTCATGACAGTTGCAAGTTACAGTCCCATCAGGTGAGGTTCCCAGGTATGGTCACCTGGGATTCAGCCAGAGACAACTTTCCATATAGAAGAAAGTGGCTAACCCTTACCTTATATGTCTATACCTAATGTTGGCCCTTGTGCTAGTCTTACCCAAAATCATACCTCTGTCTTATCCTAAGTCAAATCCTAAATTGCTTATTGCAACTGTGGTCAGCTTGTGTGCCTCTGGGTAGCATATGGACTTAATTGGGCTCTTGGATGGTTGCACAGGGTTAGTCTTAAAAATGAATTTAAGCTTAGAGGTAGTGATGCATCCAGCTCTGTGTTGATATCAAATTCTGGATGCAACCTGGCTTTGAGTTGCCTTCCTCACAGCCTGGACTTCAAGACTTCATCCTCTCCTCTCAGGCAATGCATCTGACATGGGCTTACCTCTTTGAAGCAAGGTTAACTGTAGGAGCACAGGAAACAGACACAACATTGTTTTAAGCACTAGGGCGGCCTAAACAGAACAACAAACCATAATCACAACACCTGTAGCAATTTGGTTGACAAGATTTTAAGAAAGAGAGGTTTTTAGAGATGGTTTTAATCTGACATAATCTAAGGAAAAGAAAAATAATTTGACCGCTCCTCAGTGGCTATAATCTGTGGCCGACATTGTTTGAATGTGATCAGCACAGGTACATAATGCTAACCACCACACAGGAGCTGTTGGTCACACTGCACTACAAACTGTTTGTCTCTAGTTACCTGTACCACGCTTCAGCAGATTCAGCTTCCTGTCCAGTTTGTTGACACAATCAAAGCACCCCTGTGTTGAATTAAAATCTTATTCACTTCATCCACCAACTATGCCACTGACACACAAGCAATGACGCCGGTGCTTAGTCAAGAAAGTTGTTCATCGTGGCGTTGTACAATATCTTTGCAGCACCAGATCAGACTTATTTTAGGCAGTTACTTCATGACTTACATGTGTGCACATGAGGTTACCAGGAGGATGCATTTTGGTCATTTTGCTGACAAAGGAGGTGGCTGGTAACAGGGGTACAAACTCTAACACAGCAAAGAAATAAGAAAGAAGAAAAAACTTCAGCTTTACTGTTACAAAGTAGCCAAAGGAAACAGTTAGCTACATAAACATAACCACATTGGTTACATTACCTTTAAGGATGTGGTCACGGTAAACACTGTTTTCTTTAAATTGTTGTGTTTTGTGAAACTTCCTGTTTTGACCTTAAGGGCCACCATACTTTTATATTCATTTAAACAAGTTATGTCAACTTACCTCAAAACTGATTTCAGTCTCAGTATGACCATTTTAAACAAATCTATTCCTTTAGTTTCACCTTACATGACCCTCTGCCCTGCTTTTATTATAAAACAAGGCAAAGGACAAAAGGACAAAAAGAAAAGCTGTAACAATTCTCGCCAGATTCATACATTACAATCAGCTGAACACACTCACTCTCTTCGCAGTGAGGAGTGAAAATGTACAAAAAAGAAAAAAAGAAAAAAGATCACAGTGGGGAAACAGCAGAGGAAGCATACAGACAGTGACTGATGCTCTCTTGGTCTCTAAGATGAAGTCATTTGCTTTAATGTTCATATTAATGAAGCGTATCAGTGAAGTGTTGAAGTTCAGGTTTAAGAGGGATCATGGTGAGTCATTGGCCACCGGTGGCAATCAATCAACTGAGAGCCAGTTCTCACATAGACTCTCACACCCCCCACCAATCTGATGTGAAAATGTTCAAAAATATTTTATACAGAACAGAATAACAATGTGGCCATGGACATGGAATTGGTTATGCTGAATGAGAAAATAAATATGGATTAGACATGATATAAAGAACTGGAACTATAAATGACAGGTGTGTAGCCTGGGACGCAGCCTTTTATACAATGCATGATGGAGAACATCTGATACTCTAAAAGGATTAAAACTTAGTGCCAAGAATTAAATCCTGAGTGAAGATGAGCCACTGTCTCATGAAAAGTCAAACGAGTCAGAAAAACAAACTTATTAATTTGCTGTGATGAAAACAAATATTGTAAATGTACCATTTTATTACTGAAAGTGAACATGTGATTGTGAAACAGAGAGGACTGTGCCACTGCCAGCCTCAATATTAGCAAACAGCAATGTGAAAAATCCCCCGCCTAGGTCGCACAGGATGCGCTTGGACTGAGAACTAGAAAAGAATTGACACACACACGCACACTCATCATAACTTTTACCATCACAGGAAAAATGTAATAGACCACAGAAAAACATATTTTTCCAACAGTTTTGGCCATTTCTTTCCTGATGACTGACACCCCGGCTAGTTAGCGCCCTCATTAAAAAGCACTTAATGAAATAAGGTGTTTAAACAGGGGTTTTACACTGAGGTCTTTGTGGTTAATGAATCGACACAGTGCAGACGGAAAAATGGAATAGCTGGATATGCAGGTAATGTCCTGCTAGATCCAATAAACCTAACACCTTTTTAAAGGTGAATATCCCTCTGTAAGGCCCTGTGTCTGCTCGTGGAACATTCACACTTCCTATTGGCTTTGACTTTACTCAGAGGGGGGCTCGGAAAGGCCGCCTTATTCCCACATATTATATGTCGTGTTTATTTGTCTGATTTGGCAAGGACTGAAGCTTTTCTAAAATATTGCAGTCACATTTTAGTGGTAATTTTTTTACTGTCATTCTAGGACCACACCCACAGATAAACACTGAAAGGGAGATTTTGAATTCTTCATACATGATCTGTTTTCTAGGTTCTCTGAAGAAGAACCTAGACAATCTGAGCAACAAAATGGAGTTGGTGGACCCACTGACTTGTCTAGCCGCACTGACCTCAGAGAAAGATGAATGCTCTTTCTCATCATCACTTATTGATTCTGTTTAACAAGCTGATAGAGGAGCCGCTCAGAAACATTCCTTGTGATATGAAACAGAAAGAGAAAAAACAAAAAAACAAAAATAACAGTAGATAAAGAAAAAGTGAGATAGAGAGGGACCAAAATCAAAACAAAACAAAAAGGCAGCCAGAGATATGAGGTGATGCCGCAGTCCAGCATTTTGTTAAAATCATTTCCTCCTCTAACAAAATCAAGGTCAGACAGCGGTTAACAAAACTATGGTTTAGATTAGATCGAAATACCACAAGTTTTTCCTTCATAATTCATATCACATTGAAAATATCCAACAACTGTCGATCAGCACCAGCGCACTTATCAATGTCTGTTGTTTTTGAAACATGAATGTTGTTTTTAGTCGACCAAAATCTTTTGCAATGAGCATTGCACAATCCGTTGTTGGATTTGTGCTCTGGTGGTGTGCATGACAGTGTAAATGTGAGGTTTTTGTATGCGGGTGCCTGCGGGTATATATGTGTTACGAGAATGAGAGCGAGGGAGAGAGAGCTGGTCTAACCTGTCTATGCAGATGAGAGTTGGCACACTACTTTAAAACACGACATAATTCAACAGTTCATTGCCTTTGCCTGTTTTCCTCCAATGTAATCAATCTCTCAGGCCTCCAGTGCCATAAAACGCTATATTTCAGTCTCTTCAACATGATGAAATTTTGACAAATTATAGCTCAGCATGTGGAGCAATAAAAAAATGTGTATTTATTGCAATGTTAATTAGGTAGAGTTCTATAAAGCCTCCAAATCAAACAATTAAGCCCACTTAATCATATTAGAATACAAAATATTTCAAGCGTTAATTTAATTTTATAACAAGGAGCATATGCAATGGAAACTTCAATAAAAAATCTAAAACCTTACCCTAAGCCATGTTTTGGAGACATTTACTATTGGTGTGTGTATGCACATTCTCAATGCTTATGGTAGCTCACTGACCCACTCAGTGTGCTGTGTAACTCCTGTGCTGAGGGGCCACCCTTCTTCAGCCATTTGGTTATCCAGCTCACATCAAAGCTGATGGAGGGCTGGCTCGTGGCCCAGCACCATGACAGACTGGCGGGGAGCCCGGAACTCGAGCCCCTGGATTGAGGCCTACAGGCCTGGGGCTGGAGGTTGACAGGGCCCAGCTATGAGGGCCTGATGAATGGGTTCTGGCACTGAGCTAGTGATGTGTGTGTGTGGGTGTGTGTGTGTATGTGTGTGTGTGCAAGCACATGCAGTGGCTTTCAGGCCCCCCTTAAGCTTGATCTGAGTTACAGAGGCAACCCAGGGAAAGGTTATGATTGGCCACAGCGTCAGGCAGAATGAGAGGACCAGCTTCAGGTCTTCTTACACCCAGATATTTGCTTCTCTGGGGTCTCTCAGGCTCTCAGACACATGCAGAAATGCATGCGCATACCCACCACCTAGCACATATTTACACACCCCGTTCACATGCACAAACACATACCACACAACAGCACACATCGTTACATGTGAAGTTCTCCTGAGCCTTCAACCTTGAGAGATGGAAAACATTATTCATTACTGACACAGAGAATAATAATGCGCTTCAACCCAGAGAGCTCATATACTTCAACTTGATTTCATATAGTCTGACTTGAGTTCAGCGCTTAGAAGGGCCTGTTATCTCATTTATGGGAAATACATACCTCATATTCACTTGGAATCGCTATCCGTTTTCCACTCTAGCTCACATGCCAAAATGGAAGCTGATTTCACAGCAAACAAGATGAAACAGTAAATGGCATAGAAATCATGTTTGACATTTGAATTCTAAATGTAAAATGCATGAGACATATTATATTATCCCCTAAAGCATAGTCAACTCTACTGGTTTTAGGCTAAAACTTAATGTGGCACTAAATCCAATCTTCTTATTGATTATTAAAATGTATATTTCTAATGACTGCAAAGAAGAATGTAATGATGACAAATCTAGAATGTATGCAAAAGCGAATAAGATAAAAACCTGAAACCAGCAAAGCTCAAATATACAACACATACAAAATATATGCACCCTTGCAGCAAAACAGGGGAAATATGGCCAGTATTTCCCCTCACTGTCTCTCTTCTCCTCACAGCCCCTCACTTTTCACACTATGTGCTTCACTCTCACACAATCCAATGTATCAGTCTCCCCTCTTTCTCCCCCTGGCTCTCCCAAGCTTTCTTTTGGATGTCAACAAAGAGAAATATGATTTCCTGTTTATACAGAAGACAGCCAAAAACGAAAGTGAGAACAGTGCTGTCCCCAAAACAATACATTGTACCGGTCTCGTTCCTGTCCTCCGCAGAACCTTGTGCACGTGCACTTCTTTTACAAGCAGCTACATCAGGTGCTACAGCGTTAAAGGTTGGTGTTGGATGGGGCCCAGTCGTCACTGTCTATGAAAGCTATGTGTGTGTTTTTAACGCTCTGATTCCCGGCCAGTCTCCAGTTTTGCCTTTAGCTCATCACTCGTGCTGTGGTTCTTAATGACTGCTGGAGCTCTGCAGTGTGCCGTGTGCCTAGGAAAACAAGCTAAGACTAACTAAGGCCGTGTGTTAACCTGATGCATATTGCCTTCTGCCATCAGCCTCGAGGCCAGGCTAATGAGACACGATTAGATTATAAAGGTATCCTGCTGTGCCACCTCTTTTTTATACGGTTTGGATTGGGCCGTATTAAATGGCAAGCACCCAAAACACACATATTGGAATTTGTTTGAAAGTTAACTAAACTCTAGTCTTGAGGAAGAGAAACTGAAATATACCAGGTGTTGCAGTTTGACTGACCATGCAAGTACTGAGCTTGCTTCTGTGCATTGTGTGGAAATCTCAGACTTAATAAATTTGAAATTCAGTCTGAAGACATCCTGTGCAATCAATAGGATTTTTTAGTAAGCCACACTAATGAGGAAGTTGCCTTCAAGGCCCCACATACAGGTCTGCCCAGGAAAACTGTTTCCACTGCTACGCCCGATCACGCTGTTCCGCTCACTTTGCTCCTCTCCCGCGGCTCATGCTGAGGGGAGCAGAGGTAGACCAGTAAAACCAGTCACCCATCCCAGTGACAGTCCAGTGCAAGCATGCAGACATGCTGCAGACCTGTACAAATAACTCACTGTCTACAGAGGAGGTTTTTTTTTCCTCCTGAAAGTCTGAAAAGGAGCAGAGGGGAAGTTTCTTTGGGAGTGTAGAGCATTTTTGGGTCTTGTCCATCTCTATAACATGTGGATAGTATTTCACTGCACTTTACCTATTGAAGGCAAAGATAGAAAAAAAAATGTTGCTGATGTTAGAGAGGGTTAGGCAGCCATGGAAAAGATGACAGAACCTATGTAGCATATGCAATATTTGTATGGATTTTTGCATTGCTGTGTGTGTGAGCACAAATGGCTTTTATGCATATGTGTGTGTGTGTGTGTGTGTGTGTATGTGTGCATGTGTGTTTAGCCTATGCCATGTGTGTTTGTGTGAAAGCGTACATTCATGAATGTGTATGTTGGATCAGGATGTTGAAGCTCTCTGTACACTGGCCTCTATAAGGTGCAGGTGTTTTCAGTCAGACCGTGGTTCCTAAGTCCTTACCCGAAGGGTTTTAAAAGACTGACATTCCTTTTAGACCTGTCCCTCTGCTATGTAGCTCTGGGGAGAGTGTGTACTAACTTAACCTACTGCAGCCACTAACTCACAGACTTCTTTTACTGTTCATTTTCTGTGTGATTCTACAGAAAGTTATTTCAGAGATGCACCTTTTTTTTTCCACGAATATACCTGTCATAGTGTCATCAAATGCGTTCTGCAGCCTCTGCCGTAAAAGTCAGACAGCGTAACATTCATGGTGCAATATTTTAAACACATAGTCTGCCGTTTCAAGCTTATACTGTTCTGAGAAAATGAGTAGGGGGCAAAGAAAATGGTTTGGGGGGGGGGGGGGGGGCGGAGACAGGAGGAAGACATGATTGTCTTCTCCACCATGGTAATATATGGCTGCTCCCCTGAGCACAAAGGCTTTAATAGAACACAAATCACCACCCTGCATGGATGTATGTGAGCATGCACACACACATGCACTCAAGCTATGAAGATGTGCCTTCCAGCTTTAGCAAGGTTTAAGATGAGCCTATGAACCTGATTAGCCTGTAGAGGCGTATCTAAAAGTAACAACCCACATATATGAAGTGAAGCAGACTCAGGCAGCAGAGGTGACAATGGCAATTTTATCAAACCTCTCCCAGTAGTTACATAATGCCACTAGAAAATTATGCATTTTGCTTTGTGGGATTCAGCTGAAGTCATGGAGAGGATAAGTGGCTATCTAGTACTGTTGAATAATAAATGAATGAGAGACAGTAGTAGGAGCTGTCAGTGGTGTCTGGGAGTAACATGATCTCTCCACGGGGGAGATCACTGCAGCCTCGCACAACCTGATCGTTTAAAAACCACAAACAGCAGTGCAGATTAAAGTGATCAGTGCTGGCTTTAGCAGACTAGCAGTTATGCTATAAGTCAAATGGTACACAGAATGATAGATTCAATCTGACAGGGGAAAAAATTAAATGAGGTTGCCACGTAGAGTGCCCAGATAAGCTTCAGACCACAGGTATACTTTTACACACATTAAAAACTTTGAACGTTTAATTTGCTTTGATTGCGCCTTAGAAATATGAGTGGGTGATGAAAGTTGTATGTATTTCTCAGAAAATTCCAACCCTTGTGTATTTAGTCTATCTGGTTTTGTTTTGGGAAGCCAAAAAAATGAGTGTACAACTAATGTCCAAAGAAAAAAGATTTAAGTGTGAGATTTAAGCTTTAAAAGTTTTCAAGGAGAAACAAGTATAAACTTGTCTGTGGACAAACCTTTTTTAGTGTTCTGGGAACTCAGTCATCAAAGGGTCTTAAACCATATATCTGCTATGATAAGAATTATCTCTGCACGGGTGTAGATCACACTTAAGAGTTACTATACTCGCACTCTGTTTGCCTGACTAGCTCAGACATCCACTCCTGTGGCTAACAAATCAAGTTATGTAAATGCCATGATACGGTGTGAGTGTAGGAACACAGAGCATATTCAGTGCTCACATTTGTTTTATTGATAGAGACCTGAGGTGAAAATTCCATATTTCTTTTATTACATGTCGAATTGCTAAGAATGTGAGCTAAAACATCCCATATGCAGGCGGCTTTCATTTCTTTTTATATAAAGTGCTTTTGATTTATGAGCCCACAATGTCTTTTTCCTGCATGAAATAAATTATGGAGGTGAATTCCAAAAAAAAGAAAGAGAGAGGGAGACAGAGAACTACAGAGAGTGCAGGGGAGAAAAAGACTAGGGAAGTCCTCAAACCGAAGTCAGACCGATCTGCCAAGTTTGGAGTGCGTATCGGCCCTCCAGGTTTTTATAAGAAGGTATGAATATGTGGGTGAAAAAAAAAAAAAAAAAAGCGGGACAGCTCAGCTGCTTGACTGTTTATCTTTCTCGTGCTTAGCTGGGAGATTAATGAGGGAAGTGGGTATTCATTAAACATTTACAAAAATAAACTTTGGTGAGTTTTATCATAGAACATAGTTCATGTTATGAAAACATTACATTTTAGGTGTTCAGCTGACACTCTTATCCAGACTGGCTGAGCGCACCAGTAAAGTAAGCTTCAATTCTCTCTCATTACACCTGTAGGCAACCGTTAAGATTGTATCTTTTTGTTTTTATTTTTATAATTATATATAATATTTATAATTTTAAGTCTGTGTGACCATTTTCTAAAGGCTATTTGTACTTTTTACCCAATATATCTATTGCTTCTACCATCATTGCTTGATCTCGTTTCCTTCAATAGACGTGTGTCAATATTTGTGTGACTTGAGTTTTCTATGGTGAAGTTTTTTTCCCTAAACTCTTGTGAAACGTCAGAGCAGATTATAACTCTACAATAACATCTGCGGTGGATTGTTTGACTTCATTTTGCTCTGTCCCAACATTTCTCTCCCTGGATTACAGATGTGACTACACAAGCAATATGACACATCATGGACACAATTGCAGTATATATCCATAGCAAGAAAGGAAGAAGAAGGAAACCAAATCATGATGCTTGAGCAATGAAGTGTTTTGATGATTTCGATCCAATAAAAAAACAAGAACTTTGTGGATAAACTGCAGTAATAAAGGTGACATCCTGCAGACTTATCCTCAGAAATGACCTCAAAGTGCTGGATTGTCAATTTCAAGACTGTTGGCAACATAAGAGGGTTGGAAGAGGTGAATAATGATCTATTACATGGTATATCTGCACAGAGGAGATCTTATCCAACAACATATCATCAGCTAACTCACATTCTCACTCTGTTCCAGCTGCCCCACCCTCAACCCACACAGACACGCACACCTTCAACTACTCAGTGACTCAGTGACCCGACACAATGGACGACCACAGCTTTCTTTGTTCCAGGAAAATCAGATTTAAGCATTAAGTTCAGCTTGGAACCCTCTGTCTCCAAAACAGGTGTGTTTAATATTTAGAGGTGGGCCTTGTTAGTTGTCAACTGTGATCAGTGTGTGACAAGAGACACACTTGCCTGCTGGGTCCAGTTTGTGCAGCCCGCTGACTACCTATGACAAGATGCACACCTGGCAGTTTACATGCACACATGCGGCCGAACACACACACACACACACACACACACACACACACATAGTTGTGTGTGTGGTACAAACACACCTGCTCCTGTTGTCAAAACCGGTGAGAGGAGACAGGGTGCTGGCCAGGAGGTCCACCAGAACGGGAAAATAAACCTAAAACATAACAATCCTGGAGTAAAAAGAAGCAAAAGAGGGATTCAGAACATGTGCCTGTGCAATTTATGCCAACTTTCACCTTCAATTCACCTTCACCCAAGGGCGTAATTTACATTTCAACTTTGGAGGCGACATCTGGGAAATACTCAAGGCTCCTCAATTATAGTCTAATTCGTGTTCATAACACACTGCACCTACTACGTAACCCTTTGGCACTCCAGACAAATTAGTAGCATATAAACACAATTTCTAGGTGACAGAGCTGCACTTAACTTGACATCCTGCCCTGGATAGTGTATAGAGAAAAGGGAAGTAAACTGTAATTCTGCTTTACACAGTAGTGTTGATCACATGATAAAAAAGCCACTTTGTCATTAATGATGAATAAATTATATAATACATAAATAATCTCTTAATAAATAGTCATAATTAAACTGGAAATAAATGTGGTGTCAAAAATCGCCAGCTGTTAAAATCACCACCTCCAGCATTGCAAAAGACCAGGGAAGTTTCTTGTCTTTTGATTGGACGTTTTATGACTAGCGCCCCCCCCCCCCCCAAAAAAAAACAGGAAAACATGTTTTTTATTAAGACATTCCTTTCAAGTACCAGATGGGATTTTAAGCCACGACCTCTTTTTAACCAAACCTGTTTCTTAACCAGCTGAGCTATCGAGGCTTTCTGAGCTGCATCAACTCCCACAAAAAATTAACTAGAAACAGAGTTCAGGTGAGATCTCCTGGCTGATGAAGACGGATCTAGGAGGTCTCCTGAGGGTTGGAGCTGAACTGAGACGCTGCTGAGTGCAGGAATATGGGAGAAGTGGTATGCAACTTCCTATTTCCAGGCCCACACACATTCAACGTGTCGAAAATCATGCCAACGAAGTTCATCTCCAGCATTAACTGAAAAACAGACATAATAGGAGACTCTTTTTGGATGGAGGTGCACATCACGGAATGGCTGGAAAGCTGTAAGTGCCCTTCACGTCAGTCTAGTTTTCAGTGAGAAACAAACACAAGTGCTCAGATTAGCTTGCTAATGTTGAACATTTTTGACTACAGCTTGTTATTGTGCATACAGAAAGTCATTATCCTTCCTCAACATATACAGCATTGTGTTTAGTAAGAGCATTATTGAGGGTCCATTCTGAGGTCTAAGAAATCCAAACAACTGAAAATATGTTCTCACCTATCCCAGAATAATCAGCCGCACATTTGTTCTAGACTTGCATAGTGCAAATATAGCACGGAATGCAATTGTTACACTATGTTCTTACTCTTTGCTGTTGTGTTTTTCTGTAACATTACAGATTTTACATGTATTTGGCAATGAGGCTATTTCTTTCTCTTTTTGGGTGTTACTCTCCTTTAACAATTCTACTTTTCACTGTTGCACATCAAGCTGTAATCACTCTAAAAACTTTATGCACCAGGTTATCATTAGGTTTATGTGTTCACAGCAATGCAGTTTCTTAAAAGTAGCAGAGATCTGATTGTTTAATGGAGCAGGCATTTAGCGCTTGCAAACCACACACATTGTTTACACCAGGGAGATTGTTAAAAAAGTATATAAACACATGCTGGCCAAAATTACCATTCTGACTCAAATTGTTACCCTCAGTCCATAAATACATAGTTTATTAGGATCAGGCCCATTTCTTCTCCATCAACACAATGGCAAGGCGTTTGGCTGGTGAGACTGGGTTGGGCTGGTTTGAACGGCTTACAAAGGAATTATTTTCTCAGATAAACAGCTCCAGGACTCAGAGCTGATTGGGAGGCATGGCATGCAGCAGGAGCTCCATCCTGTGTCCTTAACTGTGGCTGCGACACTGGCAGTGAGAGTGGTGTGATCGGCCTAAAGGCTGTGAGATGTTTATATGTGTGATTATACCTTTTTATGTGTGCTGAGATCACTCTCTGGGGATCTATGAACCTGGATGTCTGAGTTCAACTTTAAGGATATGCTTTTGTGTGAAGCATGTATTCTTAACGGGGATAAAAGGAACTCATCACAATCACCTCAAAGCTTGAAGGTGGTTTGGGGTGCAGTGAGAAGAGGAGGATATATGGGTCAGAGGGGAGAAACTACAGCAGAGTAAGAAGATGAGGAAATGAGGTCCAATAAGAAGGGGAGGAATTAAGGTCCAGGGAGAAGGGAAGGAAACAACAATGTACAATAAGATGGGGGAGGAAAGAAAGGTCAAGTGAGAAGGGGAGGAAATAAGGTTCAATGACAAGGAGAGGAAATAAGGTGAGAGAAGGGAGTAAGAAACACTTAAAGGGAGGAGAAAATGTACAGTAAGATGGGGAGGACACAACACCCAGCATGAAGGTGAGGAAATAAATGTCAGGGGGGGGTATGAGGTCCAGAGGGGAGGAAATAAGGTAAATTAAAAGAGAAGAAAAGGAGGAGGAAAAAGTCTGGTAGGGGAGGGGAGGAAATAAAGTCCAGTGAGAAGGCAGGAAATAAGGTTCATCAGGAGGGGGAGGAACTCAGCTCTGTTCTTCCAGGTAATCCAGGGAAGGACCACATCAGCAGATGCTGTGATTTGAATTTGGGCTGAACCAGGGAGGTTTGCAGTAGCACATAAAGGTCACAAGAGTGCAATGTCTGTGTATGTAAGTGTAATTTATTTCTCATATTGTATAAATGATGACAGCATTTCAGGAGAATTACTGCAATTCTCTACACTCAAAAAAGCACAAATGAACCATTTCTTCCTATGTGTGTGTGTGTGTGTGTGTCTCTCTTGACACCAATACATAAGGATACACAAACACTGCTCTACCATTCTCATCCCTGTTTCTCCTTTTTGTTCTGCTCCCTCTCTGTGTCTGTCTCTTGCTGTCTCAACTTCTTGTCCTCTTTCTGTTGTGGACAAATCAGCTTGTGTGTTTGCTTCCTCTTCTCATCTCCCGGTAATGACACACTCCAGGATTTTTAGATTACACAGCTCATTAATAATATACTCCATACACCCACTAATAAGCAATATGAATCACAAACACTCATATATCCGCCCACAGACATGCAGCCATAAACAGATGCACGCACACACACACACACACACACACACACTATGCCTCCGAGCTATGACGAGATTATGTCCTGAGTATATTACAGCCCTGATTATTTTTAATTACAACATGGCCTTTAAGTGTGGAACTGCAACAGTTACATAAATGAGAGCCCTAATCAACTGGCTCCTCAGGCCTCCCCTCCAACTGCAGATCTCAAAAAATCAAAAACAAACAGACGGCGTCACAGCCCTAGCTCGCTTCTACCAGCAAAACACACGTCAGCGCCCAACATTACCCCGCTGTGATGTCATGTCCTTTAAATGCTCCAGACAGTTAGGGTGAGAGAGAGCAGGAGGACCGCATGCAAACACACACACACACACACACACACACACACGCACACACAAATGCATACAGTACGCACGGGCACAAATGTGTAGTACGAGTGCTCATGTGCACGCCGACACACAGATCAGAGATAGAGAAAAGGGGCGTGATGGTGGTTAGAGTGAGAGAGAGCAGGAGGACGTAAAGGGCTGTGGTTGATGTCAAGAGCAAGGCTTTGGATATTCCTTCGGTCAAGAGGGTAATGATGGGTGAGAGCAGGGTGAGAGCAGGGTGAGAGAGGGGGTGAGTGGGGGACACTAGGGCATATAAATGTCACATCGCTGTAGCGATTTTTCTGTCAGGGCCTGTGGTTGTAACCTTAGCCTTCCCTTTCACTGCTCTGCTATGTAAAATAAGGGTGCTGAAATCCCAGGGCCAGGCATACGCAGAACATGCGGCTCATCAGTCTGGCCAAGCGTACACACACACACGCACACACGCTCACACACACACACCTTTGATTAGGCACTCACACAGTATGTAAACATAAACACAAACTATATTGAACATAAATGCACACACAGCGTAGTTATACTCTGTTTCTGCATTTGTGAATGTACTGTACACTGCTTGAAAAAAGTGAAAAAATTAAAACCAGCCTGACACACACACACACACACACACACACACGCACACACACTAATGTGCCAATAAGAGCAGCCATTTAGTCCTGTCCACACTGAGTTCATAGAGGGTTAGTGGGAGCAGCTCTCCAGCTGGGGTATAAAGATACTAATCAAACACGACAGATGGACACACACACACATGCTCACACACACATGCACAGACCTCTATAAAAGTTTGATGTAACCGCACCATGCCCAGAGACGCCATGTACAAAAAAAAACACTGCATCAATTATCACATCAACATTCAGCCTTCATCAGCACAGCAGGATTTATAACAGGCGGGGGGGGGGGGGGGGGGGGGCAACAGCAAATAGTCCCTAACGCATTGATCAGCCCTCTGTCCAAGACAAACATGCTGATGCTGATGAACTGTGATCCGAGGGAACTCTAAAATGCTCTCAATGCTTATAGCGGTTCCCGATCCCAATCCAACGCAGAGACCTGGGGACAAACCGGGGCTGAGAGCCAATGGTGTTGCTTTGCTTTGAGCCATGATACCGTGAGACCACCTACTCCGCTGCAATCAGCCCGCCTTTTCCCTCCATTGCCTCCCTGACCTCCAATCTAGCTTTCCTCCTTCCCTCTCTTACTCTCCCCTCTCTCTCCTCTTTCTTCACTCCTGACTGTCCATTCTGTTAAGCTGGCCCACGCTCTAAAAACAGCCTGGGTGCGTTTGAGTGGCAGAGGCAAGGCAGGGGGCTCCTGGGTCTCCATTTAGCCACTTCCTGTTTGAGGGAGCCAATATGTATGCCCCTCCAGGCCATTGCTTAGCTTTGCCATGTGTAACCCCAATGAGGCTTTTTGGTAGACTCCGCGAGCTGGCAGAGCTCAGATCGCAGCTACAAAGACCCCGCTGAATATGCAAATGTTGAAAAATCTCCCTCAGCTTGTTTGCACAAACACAGATTGGAATGCTAAATATATGCATATGATTTGTTATGGTTTTGTTATTCAATATTTGGCTGATGAGAGTAAGTAAGCTGCCTGTCGGACAGAAAACTGATGAAACTACAAGCTGGGGAATTACGTGCATCTTCCTCCCAAATATATACTGTATGCTAATCCTAATCAGAGCACAAAAACAATGAGATATAGTTTCTCTGTTTGGATGTGCACACACACACACCTTCCCACACACGTGCGTGTGCACACACACACAGACACAAACACACACAGACACACACACACACACACACACACACACACACACAGACAGTATTAGTTCAGCTGGCTGTCAGGTCTTCAAGCTCACCAAGAGGTCCATAAGTACTGAAGGCTTTTCTTCCTGTCACAGCATGGGGTACACAACTAACTCTGTGTGTGTGTGTGTGTGTGTGTATGTGTGTGTCAAGAGTGTATGTTTTCAGCTGGCACCTCTCAACTTTGGCAGCGACATGTCTCCTGGCACCCGCAGGAACAAATTTGTCTTTGGGGTTTGGTTTGGTTTTCGTCTCCGATGTGTGTGTGTGTGTGTGTGTGTGTGTGGGTATATGTGCATGTGTGGGTGAGGTAGTCAAGAGGTCTGGTCATTATCACCACTACAGCCAGTGAGCATGTGGCCAGAGCAGCAGGGAAAAAGGTAAAGCAGGGTGGAGGAGGAGGAGGTAAATAAGGACAGAGCTGAGAATTGATGCCTGAAGGCCAAGGGGTGAAAATAATGAGCATGTTTAAAAAAAAATCCAATGCGAACACATAATTCACACAATAAATCATAAAATCATAGTGAGCATGGTCTTTTTTTCCCTATTGTTTCATTAAAATTAGATCCTCACTACTGTAAAACTATCCTCGCGGCAAACATAAGAATACATGCACTCAGTGAGTTGCAGGGTTGATATTTCGCTAGTCACCCCGTGGAATGCCGGCAGAATCGTATGTGTGTGTTTTCCCAGCTTGTCTTAGCTGTGGCGTGTTGTGGTCACTGGGCCTGTGTGTGGTCCTGGTGTGGTTCAGCTGCTCAGAATCATTTCCATTTAAACATATCTGTGGTCTTCAAAGCAAACCACCAATGTTATCCACTCCATTGGAGGTAACACCAAAAAGCTTTGCCCTCTTCATGACCGCTTGCTTGCATGCGTGTGTATACGTTGTGTTCCTGTGTGTGTGTGTTAACATGCAGTTAAGACTGCGGCTGTATGCGCGAATGTTTGAAGGTGTGAATATGTGCGTGATTCACTGTCATCCGTCTTCCGGCTTATTAGCGAAGGGAGATTTCTCATGTGGTCGAGATAATGGCGAGCAAACATTGTTAGAGTAGTGCGAGTGCTGATGGATGGGTGTGTTTTGAACTGCAGGGGCCCTGGAGGGCATTGTGTCCCAGTGATCAGTGACTCCTCTCTCAGGGGTTCCTTCCCACCACAAACAACAGCAGCACATCAGATCATTGGGAAGGAATGTGGGCGCCTGCTCATAAAATACCTTCACTGATGTTTCACTCGCTTGCTGTATCTTTGAATGCGTCTCTTTTGATGGACGGGGGTTAAAGGTGAGATCAAGCTCGTCCATGTGAATCTTTCTGCGCTGAGCCAAACCTGCAAAGACACACACATTTATGTTTACATAGAGAAGGATTTGTTTTTAGAATAGATCTTCAGCATGTACAGGTTGCCAAGTTAAATGTACTTTTTTTCTTTCTATTTTCAAATCATCAAAATACAATTATTGTTTGATAACAAGCTGAATCTCACCATCACCTGTGTATTGACTGGATATGAGTGAATATGAGCCAAGCATTGTGGGAAATCTGTGTGCTTTTTTTTAGCATCTTCATGGATTCCCCCTACCTGTGAGTGGGGAAAACAACTTACACAAAACAGAGATAAGCATTTATCACTCACAGGACCACGAGGTGGCAACAGGGGCTGCCACTGTGGCATCTCCCCAGAGAGAAGATTGCTTTCCCAAGTCTGGCTTTTGTGCGCACACTGAACGCACTTTCCCATAACTCATCTGGCAAACAGGAAGGAATAGCAGACCGGATTAGATCCGTGTTGACTCAAAACAGCTCCAATCCCATTATGCAGTGATAAATGACCCACCAGCGAGTCAGAGAGTCTTTGGACCATAGAGAGAGGAAGAGCAGGATGAACTGAGAATGATTAGAGAGTCACACAGTTTTGCTCGAGGGACAAGATCAGTGAAACAGCAGAGGATAGATTAGGCCACTAGGATGGTGAGAATTACCTTGTCAGTAGAGGAGGAAGTGGGGTGTGTGGGGGGAGGTTAGCAGAACTGGTGAGCTGAGAGGTGGAGAAAGAGATGGAGATGAAACATGTCCCGTTGGTGACCACAGGGACCTTGGTGTTGATGTGGAGACCACAGCAGAGTGGCCTCCTGCTGGCACTGACAGAGAACTTTTATCATTATTTTTTTAAAAACCAATGTACGCACACACAAACATATAAGAATTGGTCTAGCATGGCACAGCGACCCTGCATCTTGCATCTATGTGCACATGGGTATGTTTGTCAGAAAATTTGATTGTTTGTGTCTATTTCCTAAACAAATACAGATGTAAGTTGTGGTTGGCCTTCGATTCCAGTGTCATGGTCTTTATTGTCTCTCTTTGTGTGGGGGATAAGCCTCTGGGGTAGAGGCGTACATGAATGACAGAAGAGCAAAACACCAGATGCTCACACACACACACAAATACATGCATGTGTACACTAACACACGCACACACAATATCTTAGGCCTGCCACATCTCACATCTCACATCACATATGGAGGCCAAAAAAGCAGGCAAACGTTTCCCTAACCATTTAAGCAGATACTGTATTAATCAGTCAAACCTGCCAGCAACAATAGAAAAACCTATAGGGATGAGAGCGGATCTTTCATATGAAGTCTATTGTTCTATTCAAGGTCTTCTTTGCTAAGGAGCTTTTCATTAAAATGGCTTTCAACAACAGCATAAATTTTAAACATCATTTTATTTCAAAAGTACACAAACAGGACCAATATCGCTCGATAAGGCAAAGCTCAAATATTAATAACCACTCACGTCAGAGGACTCAAAATCTCATAGTCACAGTTTATGGGTACCACTTGCAAATCATAAATAAAATTCTTTTTTTTCTTCATATATATATATATATACTAGAACTTATTTTTTTCTCAACATGAAAAAAAGATCATTAGACAAACATTTCATTACAACCCCAGCCACATATAATCATCTTCATCTTCAGTATGTTTTTTTTTTTTTTTTTTATCTTTAATCTTCAGAATCATTATTGTCCATGAAAAGTCAGAGTGGGCCGAGGAAAAGGTGCGCCTGTCTTTCTCCACATTGGTGTTACGTGGCTCTAATGCCCAGTTCCAAACCCAGCTACAGAGCCCAGCCCTTAGCTGCTACCTGAAAGGACTGAACATAGTGGCGAGTGTCAGTGGGTATTACTGGACCACTTGTGCAGTTTGTAAGCTACTAAGTGCATTGTTAGCATATTACTATGTTCAAAACTTTGTATCGCCCCAAAACTCTCTCAGTGCAGCTCATGTGATATTGCTAAAGCACCTTAATGATCACTACTTAGCAGCTGTAATAGTTATCCATTATCAATCCTTTCAAATAAGTGTTTTGTAGGGGACGTACCTCTGGGCTAGGGGCTTTGTAGGTGGCGGGTTGAAATTGGGCACAATTCTATAAGGAGTGTTTTTTTCTGTGGCATCGTCACAATTCTTTTGTATGCCGAGCCAAGCCGATCCAAGTCGAGTGCTGGATGGAGAGGCGTGGTCAGCTCTGGTCACCTAGGGAACAGCGCCAGGAGGACGCAGAGCAGTGTCGCCACAAGAGACGGGGTGAGGCCAGCGGCTCCTCCGCACTCCATTGAGTTCTCCTGGAGACAGAGGGAGGCATTATATGGACAGATGTGGGATATTTTACTAAAACACAAAACCAGAATCAGCGGAGGATGCATTTATGAAAGAGAGTATTGTGTGTTTGTGTGTGGGGCAAGTACCTCAGGGTGAAAAGGGTGACAGGTATCTGGGCGCCTCCTGTCCTTTTGCATCTTCAACCTCTCGCACTTAAGAGATTCATTATGTGCAGCTGAAGTCAAGGCAATAATAGACAATGTGTACCCTCTGCAGGGTGTTTTCCTGCTGGAGTGTATTTCTTGTTTATAATGGAAAGGAATGCATGTTTTTGAGTGCGCCATGGAAAGAGGTTCTTCTGAAGGCAGAGATATTTTTCGCACAGCAAGACGTACAAAAAAAGGAGCCGACTTTGAGCAATGTTTGATGAGTTTTCTTTTGTTGCGTAGCAACAGAATAGCAGGCTTTATGCTACAGTAAGCACTCCACAACAAAATAAACAGTGGTGGACGTGTATATACAGTATGACTGCGCTGCATAAAATTTTCTGAGAAATGCACACTGTAGGAGAATCCAGCTCGGGTGTGTGGTGACGAGCTAAGTTCCTTTAGTCTGAATCCACTTTGAGCTATGTCTGCTATTGATCAGTATCCAATCACAGCATGGGCTACACACACATACACACACACACACACACACACACACACCGTGAAACAGACTTGTAGTAGTAGAGTGCTGTCTTGCAGCCTTTGCTTCAGATCTTGTCCCACAGAAGGCTCCCATCTCTTTCATTCACTGAAAGGGGTAGAGGGCAAACAAACTCCCCAAAGCTTCCCCACAAATTTAAAATGCTCACCATTATTCCCATCAGAGTTGCATCAATGGATACACGCTGGCTATAATGATTCGAAGGAATGACACTGGAAGGAATGAGCTGGAAGAAAAACAAAGTTAAGTAATATTGTTATTTTCCTCAGTGAGGAGAAAACAGTCTATCTGGGATTGTTGCAACAGGTTAAGATCTCCCTGAAGAGCCATCAATCCACTAATTCGTTTATTCATTTGTTTGTTCATTCATTTGCAATACCCAGCATGTCTCGGTAGAGAATTTTCGAACTGTTGACCTGTGCTAAATCCCCATCCCCAACTCCCTCACTTCCCCAGTCTTTGGCCAGCGAAGGATATACATGATTTCGACGGGGTCCATGGTGATTGGCTCGAACATGCTGCAGTCGCACTTGTTGTCCACCACCACCATGAAGAGATTACTGCTGGGGATCTGCTGGATCACAAAGGACCTGCCAATCAACAGCACAGACAGCCAGAAACAAAGAGATGAGGAAGGAAGAGAGGGGAGAGAGAGAGAGAGAGAGAGGGAGTGAGGGGAGGTCGAGAGTTGGGATTGGCGACTAGACAAGACGCATGGGTATGATGTAAATTTCCATGTGTGTCAGAGGATTTGTGTGTTATGAGTGTTTGCATTCTCCCCTGGCAGAGGGGGAGATGCACTGAAGAGACTCCACTGGATGCATGTCAAAAGGACGACTTGTCTCACCGCCAGCCGTCAATAAACATGCAGAGAGACAGACACAGACACATACACACATACACACATACATACACACATACTTCTCTAACTCACTCCATCCCTTCTTCTTCCTCATCCTCTTCCCTTCTTTTGCCTTTGTTATATCCTATCCAAGGCGAGCACCAATGAAGTGTTGCCGAATATAAAACACTCCAAAGGGAGACAAATGGGAACCACACTTTTGTGCTCATAGCTTCCCATGGCTGTGTTTTACTGGCCTGAAAGATCAGGCCTCGCCTCGGCCTCCTGGCCAGTGATTTATGACTGTGGATAAGCTTTATGAAGAAGAGAGGTCATAAAGATGATCTCTTCTTTCTGTCACCCTTTCTTTCTTTAACTCTTGCCTCTCACTCCCCCCCCCCCCCCCCTCCTCTGCCACAGCTGGGTGATTTATCAAGTTCACCATATGAGAACGCGCACGTGTACCTAAGTGAACACACACAGACGCAAAAGTGCACATGCACGCGCTTTCTCCGATCTCTGTGAAGGAGGACAGGAACTAAGATAAAGGGGGAGAGACCTGATAGATCAAAACAAACCTAATATCTACAGGAATATCTCCATCCTTTCTAATTCAATACCATGACCAATTTAATCTGACCACAAACAGACTCCAATCCCTGAGTAGCACCAATCCACCGCACTCTAATACAGTTATCCCACCGTGACCAACCAAACCCAACCAAACCAGCCCAGCAAATAGGCCAAGCCATTTCCAATCAGGGTGAATTAGGATCTGCTGATGTTTAATAATCCGTGCTCACCCCTGCACAGCGCCGGGCCGGCCCACCTCAGCCCACTGATAGAAAGCAGAGCAAGTGTTCTTGGAGAAAAGACTTAAACACATCCTGACAGCACAGCTGCTGGCCTTGAACATACCCAGTGCTGGGAAAGGGGAGCAACTACACCACATATGAATACACACACAAACACACACACACACATACAAGGATGTGTGCAATATGCACAGAGATTCACAGAGACAGACATCAATGCATACTCTCTTGCACAAACAACGGTATAGACAAACAGATGTGTTCCTGACATGGTCTACTAGTGCTGTGGCTTCGAGTTATTTGGGCCAGCAAAGAAACGGACAACAACTACATCAAATGTGTTCCTCTGAGAGAAGTTGGAGAATGACAGAGAGACAGGCGAGAGACAGAGACAGAGACAGATGACCCTTTGAGTGACACAGAGCAAGAAAGATAAACCGGTAAAAGAAAAAGAAATCAAGAGTTAGATAGATGCCTAAAGCTGATGTGCTGTGGCAAAAGACAGACACACACACAGAGTGATGTGGTGACAGAACGTGTCTTCTTCTCAAAGTTCTGACAAAACATATCACACAATCTGTGGCTGAACCTGATGAAAAGTAGCAGTGCTTATCAACACTTTCTAATCTTGAAGGAAAATGTTTAATCTTTCCAGTGTCATCTTCACTGAATCTCATTTTAGGGGTTAGAGCCACGACAAGATAATACTGTTTCACAGTACATTTTTAAAGTTTGCATTGTAAAGTTTTTCTACTTTTCACTGTGAAATTGTTCTGTGTTCAGTTTTGGCTAAATCCAATATTTTTGTGTGCCCTGTAGAGAATGTTCAAATTTTTCCAGTGAGTTAATCATTGCATAACTTGACCATAACCATAACTGCATGCACTGTATGGTTTTCAGAAATATCTGTCATCACAGTTGGGAAATGTGACCGGTAATTACTGTGTGTAATTTAACAATTACTAATTCAGTGAGCTGAAATTGCTCCAATAAAATCTTAGCAAACAGACTGGCGAGTTTTCAGAGCAATGCTGTCGTTTTTATTTCCATTTCTCTTATTACTTTGGGGGAAAATGGGCACTATAATCACAGCGTGCAATTTATGTATTCAAAGGATTAGGCAATATAGATATAAGAGATTTTTTTTGGTTAGATTTTTGCATTTTTACCATCCTGTTTTTTTTTTTATCTATGGGTGCAAATACAGCTGACAACAACAAAAACGTCCCGGCCCAGTAACATTAGTCATGAGAAAAATCATATGGTACATGGTATCAAAAATGTCACGAGGACTTTTTTTTTTTTTTTAAAAAAAAGGTCAATTTATTATTATTACTTAATTTAACATGTAACTCTCAACATAAAATAAAATAACAGATATTATTATCTTTAAAAATTATAAATATTGGTTCCATAAAGATTGCTGTACCTATTCTGTAGCATTAAAATTTATTTTAAAAAGCTGCTTTAAAGAAATGAAACTTTCATTATAGCACGTTGAGAGTAACAGCTTCATAATAGAAACAATTATCTCAGCAATGCCACAACTACTAGTGTTGCCCCAGAAAAAGCGACAGATGTATCTCAAGAATCTCTAACAGATGAAACCACGTCTACATGTCCGACTGCAGAGCAGAGGCTGTAGCTCACTGCAACTTTGAACCTCTCTCTCTCCCTTTTCGGGACATTTCTCGTCTGGGACGGTCAAGAGAAAGAAAAAGGAGCCTGTGGAGCAGTAGGATATATGGCCGTGAGTATTGTCACTAATAGTCCCCTTGAAGACCTTCTCTGGTTAGAGACATGACACACTCTTTGTCCTGAATCTCATGTTACAGCCTAGAGAAGCTGGCAGTGCATTAATGGAGGTTAAGTCATCCTATAGGGCCACTTAAACTATTATATCACTCGCAAGATTTCAACATTTCTTGTGCTCTATCACTCTGTTTCACCCATCAGGAAGTAATGGACAAATACAAATACCCACATTGCACACACACACACATATGAACACACACAAAGTCAAACGGTACAGTAAAGAGAGGTTTAACAGGCAAGAGCTTAGGGTATATTTCCTAGAGCATAAAGTACACACACGTGTCCCAATGAAAATATGAGAGAAAGACCTCAGTCAGCCTGTAACGTGAAACAGATGTTTATCACCAATATCCTCTATTACTAATATGAGCTGTAAAGTTCCATATAACCGAAATAAAAACTCCATTTTACTTTGTCAAATTCATTGTGCTTTAAAAAAGATTTATTTAAAGGCGACATGTTGCTCAGAGCGCAAAGCCCTGCCCGCTAATCCCTGCTCTGGTGTCATCATTGGAGATGAGGCCATTCTTCTCTGAAGCACACTTATGTCATGTGTATATGTGCGCTGTGGGTGTGAGAGGGTGCTGTGTCTATATGTATGTGTATGTGTGTGTGTGTGTTTGTGTGCACAATGTGTGTGTGTTTTGGGGTCTGACTGCATCCCCAAACCTCATTTTACTCCTGGCACCCAGGGCAGTGGTTACCCTGCTGACCTTGTGGGGCTGTACCGGCAGCAGACACACAATGAAAACACACACACACACACACACACACACAAACACTGAGTTCTGAGCGTCCCTGGCAGTTCCACAGCTGGGAGCAATGAAGGGCCCATTGGAGGGATCCAGAGAACACCCCACAATTGCCTGACAGAAAAGCCCAAATAGTTAATGGGGACCACACTCATTTTCCCATTTTTAAAGGAAGCCTTTTTTTTTTTCCACCTCTCTCCCTCATCTCTAAATGCCTCGTATTTCAAACTGCCGGAGGAGAGAGTGAGTGTCTATGTGTGTCTGCATGTTTATCTCTGATGGATTGCTTGGATAAAAGTATTTTCAACAGACAACAAATGATTTAAATGTGTTCCTCATTATCAGGGATTATAGAGATAAAAAATATTTCGCCAGGATGAGAGTTAACAGGATAATTCATTTTTCACTGTGAGCTTGTTTTATACAGCACAGTGGCCAGCTTATATCCAACAAGTTTTACTCCACAATAGACAGTAATATATTGACGTGACTTTGTTGTCAGTTAATATTCACATGTGTCTGTTTGTGTGTCACATACTTGATGCAGCCATCGCAGTCAATGTTGCCCGTGTTCTCTTTGATGGTTCTCTCGGACACAAAGGCTGGATACTCCGTGTCACATGGCACCTGCATGGTCCGACCTATCCTCTGAGCTGGGCGGGGGTCAAGGAAGGGAGAGAATGAGGTAAGGGAGGAGGAAAAGAAGGTAGAGAGAAAAAGAAAGAGACAGAAATAGAAAGATGGAAAGAAAGAAAAAAAAAAGAAAATGAGTCAAAGTTGGTGGGAAAGTCATGGAACATCCATTTCAAAGTCAAATATGTTTTTAAAATAGTTATGCAAATATATTGCAAGCAAACAGTTAAACACACCACATCCTTACAAACATACACGTTTTGAAAGAAAGCAGCATTTCTGAACCAGAGCTGCCTCTTGTCCTGCTGGAGATATTTCCACTTGTAAATCTAGGCCAACTGTTCATGCAGCATTGCTTGAACTCTCCTGCCACCCAGAGGTTTGAAACAATGCTACAGGATGGAAATAACTGAGCAGGCAAAAATCACACACTTTTCTATTTAGGTTAATATTTTTTAAAGCAGGCTTACGAGAGCAGGAGCTAATATAAGCCCAATTTGCATATTAAACATAAACATTGAAATAGTTGTGGTTTTATTTTGTAAGCTCAGTTTTATCAGAGTGCTCTACACACATTTTATTTTACAACACAGATTTCTAAAGATGGTGGATTATGTGTGTAATTCGAATAGAGTGGTTTAATTACTAGGTGTCAGCAACAAAGCAGGATTGTGTGAAAAAAAATACGTGTGTGTGCAGTTGTGTATTAACCATATGCATGTGAGAAATGCAGCCTACATCTATACACGCCTGGGATTAGTTCAGCTCGAGAAGCTGTGTAGATTGGGTTACGGGCTGCTAAGTTGGGGTGTTTCTGCTGTGTGTCACAGGTCTGTGTCTCTATTGTAAAAAGATATAGAAAGTGCTTCTAAGACCTGAGGCCAGCCAGCTGTGAAATTGTCTCGACTGCTTGGCGAGCGGTGATGCCCAGCCTCACTTCATTCGGGATAAGAGTGTGCAAGGAAAGCATTTTATAGACTTTCATTTTGTGGTTCTCTCTCTCTCTCTCTTCCCCCTCTCTTGCATTCACATATGAAATATTTTCATATTAGTTTTGGCTGGAATTAATACTACAATGTGATGCTGCATCGTGGGGCTTTAATTTCAGACAGGCAAACAGCATTCAACACTCCATAAAGCATTAGGCATCGCAGCATTCACAGCTTGGCTGCAATCATATGAGAATGTGCGTGTGTTCACGGAGGAAAGTGAGACAGAAAAAGAAAGGAAGGACATAAAACCAGAGAAGGAGAGAAAGAGAGATAGACTGAGTGAGAAAAAGAGCGAGAAGCCTTTTTTCTCCTGTTACAAAAGCGGATATTGCTTCCCACCGCTACCAATATGACACACATCCTTACAGATCATAAAACCATCAAGTGTAACCCCTCTGAACGCACAAACAAACACTAATGTGTGCAGACACATACACACTCTCTCTCTCACACCGAGGTCACTTGAGGTAATCTCGTGTTCTGCCATTTTTACTTTTAGGTTTTGGATTGCGCCTCTTTATTCTGTTTTTCCAGTGGTCACACTGACTCAGACCGAGAGGAAATGGAGGGGAGATGGCGAAGATGAAGACAGGAGGTCAGTGCTGAGGACACTGGTTGTTTATTCTGTACGCAGTGAACTTTGTTCCATGTGAACTCAAACGTAAGTATGAAAAAACAGACTTGATCGGGTCAGTCTGTGCTTCTTTCTGTGGATTCTTCTATCAAAAATACAAACTACAATATTTAATAGAACCTTCATTTTATTCAAAAATTTTAAGTTTTTTTTAAATATATTTTCTTTGGCCAATGTTAAGTTCCATTTTCTGTTTTGTGAGAGGGAAAAACTACAAAATACAAAAATTGTTATCTAAAAATTGCCATTATTCTGAAACTAACTTAGTTTTATTCAGGTTTTGAGTTTAGAAAGGATTATGATAAGGTAAATATTTAAGACAGGTGGTATTTGGGAACTATGAGATCCTGAAGAATACCTGTCCTTGTCCAAATACAATATATGAAATATAACTTGAAATAAGAAGAGAATCCAAGAAAATATTCCTTACTTCTTACTACTTACTCTTACTGTCTGTTGTTCTATTATTTTCATGTCATATTTGTTTGAGAATATCTGCCATTTCTAGGAATGGAAACAAATATTTTGGATCTTTTAAAGAAAATCTAATCATTATCAAGTAATTTAAGATCTGTAATAGGTGCTGCTAGTGAGGATAATAGTTTCAGTTATGAATGTATATTTGTGAATTATATACATACCTGTATACATTTAACAGTTTGCAGTGAGAGTTAGTTGTATTCTAATTATACAAAAGTACAGTGAAAATGATAATCCTGATTATTTATCTAGATATTGTCATCATAAATTCTGTTCAGAGGTATTAGTGATAATTATTTGAGGAACAAAATTAGTCTGAACTTTATGCATCTTATTTATCACTGAGGCTATTTTCAACTACAGCATACATTCAAAATAAAACATGGTATAATGTGTGTGAGTATGCTTCAGAGAGAGAGAGAGAGAGAGAGATTGAGAGAGAGAGAGAGAGAGAGAGAGAGAGAGAGAGAGAGAGAGAGAAAGAGAGAGAGAGAGAGAGAGAGAGAGAGATAGAGAGAGAGACAGCCAGTATATCCTAGAGGAGTGTGTTCTTACCTTTAGCTGTGAGGTCAGAGTACCACCAGCTGTACAAGTTGAACTCGACCAGGAATCTAAATATGGAGAAGATATTGACCATAACAATACACTCCAGCTCATGCTTATATAAGACACAGTGTAGCACTCTCTACTGCAAACTATTTTTTACCAACACGATCAAAGTTTCTGCGGACACCCAGAAGAGAAAAACAAATGACAACTAATTTGGCTGTAAAAGGAACCACAGCACAGATATGAATCTTTGCACAGCAGCCAGTTAGTCTCGTTGCAATTTCATCATCTTAAGCTTCTTAGACGCCTCTAAAACTTTGAACCACTCAATCATAAGAGAAACAAGTGCAAAATATCTACTGGGAATTCTTATTCATTATTATGCCTTCCAGATCATGCTATTTCTGACTCTTTTCATTTGAGTAATGTGAGAAATTATCTTGACTAACTTGTCAGAGCAGTATCTTATTGATCTCATAATTGATCATTTATGTATACAGATGGTTATCATTACTTTCTCACTTCAATGCTAATCTTATACGATTGTTGAATAATTACCATCAGCCTATATGGCATCAGCAGTAATTATTTTACTGCAGCAGTAAAATAAAAACAACATAATTAAAAACTATTCCATAAGTAGATTTCCTAATTACATATGTCTTTATGCATTAATATACATACATTGTAATGGCAATTTTTAAAATGACTGTAAAATGTTTATTCTTAGGGTAACATGCTTTGTGTGAATTTCAAGTGCCACTTTTCAAGGCTTACTATACTGATTACCTATGGTGTATGTTCAGGTGAAATGTATCTAATATGATGGGTGTTTAAGTTAAAGTTTTTTTGTGAATTTTCTGTAAAGTACATTCTTTTTTGTGAATTATATACAATTATTTCTATCTTAATTTGATGAAACACAAGTGAAACATTAGTAGGACATAAAAGACAAAAAAACAAAAAAAAAACAACTAAAAAAATACTAATATTTCAAAGACAAAAAATTGACTGTGCTGTGACAGACTGGAAAATTACAACTGACAACTCAATCCTCCCATGATGCACTGTGGCGACAACAGACCACCCAGGAAAACTCCGCAACGTGGCATCACAGGAATACCCGCGCACCAGGAAACATCAGGTAGCCATTACTGCTCATGATCACTGATGATCACATTGACGTACATGTGAAGGCACTCGTAAACAAACATACAGTTGATACATACTCGCAAACACACACTTACCCTTGAACAGGAGAGGCCACCGTATGGCTCCTCCAAAACAAATGTATGCAGCATGCGCATGCTACTATAAACAGATACAAGAGACTCTCGCACACACAGGACTCTTACATGACAAGCTCGGTCAGGATCCACTTCACGGCTGAGAAGAAAGCAAAGTAAGGCTGGAGGAAAAAAAAAAGAGAGAGAAACGACATTGATCAGACACCAGTAACACATAATACGTTGTCCCCACTTTGCATCACATGGAGTGCAAATAAGAAGGTTGAACAGTGTGGAAAAAATGCAGTGCTCACATCCAGCAGTGTGTGTCCACTGTCACTGCTCTCTGAATAGACCCAACAAAGAGCCTGGTAGTCATACAGAGTGACCCTGCGGAGATAAAGACAGAAAAGAGAAGACAAAGAGTGAGACAAAGACGTCAGAAACAGAGAGGAAGAGATAGATAGAATGTTTTTCGTTTTGACTTTTCAACAATAATGCTTTTGTCAGGTCGATACAGCCTGGATAAGGTGATATAAGTCTTGATTCACGCATGCTCTCTACTATTACATGCCTGCGGGGCCATTTGGACCCGGCTGTGTGGGAGCAGGAAGGAAAGATCCCACCTCTGCTTTAACTGCCGCTTTACCTACGGATAATATATTGGATGGATGTGGCAAGAATGGGAAAAGGAAAGCAACTGAAAGCCGAGAGCTTCCCGAGAGGTTCCTCAAAGTGATGTAGGAAGGTGGGTGTGTGTGTGTGTGTAGATGATTTGGGGATATTGGGGGGGATATCAGAGGATTTAAGGGCTTAGTAGACCCTTAGGGTGTGAGGTCTGGGTCTGTCTGGGCGAGGTTACTGAAGGGGTTCCTAACACACACATATACACACATACACACATACACACACACACACACACACACACACACAGGACACCCATTCTCATAGCCTGCAGACAACTTCCTATATTCTTGACAATACTTTGTGTGTGTGTGTGTGAGCACGTGTATGATGGCTGAGTGGGCCCAGTCTATCCGCAGCCCTGGGCGATGTTCAAACCTCAGTCACAGCACTGGTGACACACAGCTCCAACACACTGCCAGGAACCAATTAGTGCTAAGCCAGGCCACATAATGGTGTTAGCAGCAAACTTCAGACCAATGTAATATTTGTATACGAGTCTGAGTGTGTCTTTGCTTGGGTGTGTGAACGTGGCCTTCATTTGGTTTGCATGGGTGCACAACGTCACTTTCAGCATGTTTATTGATTTCTTCTTCTGCTGCTTGTTTAAAGAGGACTGATAATCCAAAAAGCAACTGAAAATAATTTGCCTACATTTGTTTTCATCTACGATCTTAATGCTGACAGATAAATTCAAGCTGCCAGCTTGTGCTGACTTTAAATGGTGCCCCTTAAAACGTCTTTAATGTTTTTTAATCAAGACAAAAATTGTGCTTCAACTTTGCATTAATTCGCTGCAGATGGTACTGGGTTAATACAGATCGTACTGGATTCATTAGTGTTAAGATCTGTGAGCTCCGTTGCTCGTCATGCTAATACTTCACCAACACAAGACATATTATTCATTCATCATGCGTCGCCCTCAATTTTAAACAATTCCCCCCCCCCCGTCATCTGACATTTAAGATTCAGTGAAAGCCCTTCTGTTTTTATGAGTGGGACTGTGAACCATTTGCTGTCAGCTTTTGAGGTTCATCCCTATGATAAACATGCGTGGTTGTCTACTTTTGCGATAATTTGTCACCCATGATTTTTACATGCTAAGACAGCATGGCTAAAATCTCCTCGCCCACATCCTGAAAGCAGAAGTGACTGCTGGGTACAGTCCTGCTGCAGCGTCGGAAATGTGGTTGTAAGCTCCTTGTGCGATCTAAATTTACACTTAACCGTGCAACTAAGTTACGTTATGATTCCACAAACATTTGACTCCACAGTCAAGCTACAGTGTGCGCCTGTCAGTGTCTGCTTCTCTGCATTTCTGCTCTGTAATTCTGGGAAAGGTATCCTCCTGGGTTAAATTTCCAAATTAATTGCAGAATGGCGCCACCCACTGCTCCTGGCGTTTTCCAGGAGACACAGCTCTGAAACAAGCAGTATACGCGCGAACACTGTGTCTACATGTGTGTGTCCGCACATGTGTGACTTCAAGTTTCTCCTAATTCCTTCATTTCAGGAAAAGATTTGCTATAATCCCCTAACGGAGAACTCTGTTGAGCGAGGGGTCGGAGTTCAGCGCTGAATAGCTCAACACGATTGGCCAAGTTAAGAGCTGTCAGCACCAGGGGAGACATGCTCTCATTCTGCGGCCTGCCTGATATTATGTACATACATTTACACACGCGCACACACATTCATATGAACACTTGTGCTGGCACATGTAAGTACACACTCATACTCATACACACACACACACACGCAATTTGAAATCCTTACCTCTTGAAAGAGCCCATCTGCAGAAGCTTACTCATTACAGCTCCCTCTGCTTCTCCAAAAAATTTCCCTGTCTGAGAAAGAAGGCAAACAGATTTTCTTTAATAAAGCAAGTCATAATAAAAAGTGACTAACTTTAAAACATAACAGTGTTTGCATGGCTGGGAGGCCCCCGCAGGTACAAAAATTGACACGTGCACTGTCAAGATCATCCATAAGAGAAACCCTAAATTACCCAACCCCAAAGCATGCAGAAATGACCAAGTGACCCTGGCCAAAGAAAAAAGTCAGTGTTACAGAAACACCTTATAGGAGCAGAACTAAGAATAAAACCTCCCAAAGCCTGTCCACCATCTCATGTTCCAAAAACACACAAATAACCTGATGACATAGCACAAACACATGGAAAGCAGTTTCTGCAAAAAGGCTAACCATCTCATCTCATTTAGCTGAGCTAGGGAGCAGGGTTTTTTTTTTTTTTTTTTTGTTGCCAGGACTTAGTTTGGTTGTCTCCACTGCAGATTCTGTGATGTCTTCAGAAACTACATCCTGTACTTGTTCTCACAGTGACACTTTCAAAATACCTGACCAACAGTCCAAAACCAAAAGTTATTCAATTCACAATTATATCAAAAAGACAGAGGCAGCATGTTTATCATCAAATTGGACAAGCTGCAAAGGCATGTCTGGAATTGTGGCTTAATAAAATACCCCTATTCATTTATTTTCTATCAGTTGGAAAATTGTTTCAGCTCTACTCACTGTGCTTCAAGACTCTGAGCACAATAAATTGTAGTACTATGGCATATCTCCTTCCTTTCCACACTACCCCAAGCCAGGTGATGCCACAGGGATAAAAATTATTAACCATTAGCATCTATTAGCCATATCAGAGAACTACACCCTCCATCTCTCCACATCCTAATTTTCTTGAGGCAAAGAATGCAACCTCAGCTGCATCTTCGCCCCTGTAACCTCCTCCCAGAAACAGCAAAACACAGCCTGAGATGACCCAGCTCGGTGGATCCTCCAGCTCAGCCGGACAGACCTTTACTCAAGACCCCTCGTGCATTTAATACAACACTTTAGACACATCACATTCAATGTTACGTTGTTAGTGGATGACATTTTCGCTGCATAACAACAATGAGGTGAAACAACTTGACAAGCGCAACCCTAAATGCTCCGTCACCTCCAAATTAAGATCAAATAAAGGATTGGAGGCGGGCCAGAGAGAGACGTATGAAAAGAACAAGCAGGGGAGGGGAAGGGCAGTGACAGCCAGCGGACTGGCTTCTAGATGAGCCAAAACCAGAGTGACAGCATGTCTGGTGACAGCTAGGCAGAGGGTATATGCTAGGGCAGCACCATGTCTCCTTGAGAGCAGTCTAAACAAACAATATTAAGCATGAGATGCAGAAAAATTATGAGAAAACAGAGAAACAAATCTAAGCGGTAAACACGCACCATTTATAAGAATTTCAACTCAGTTTTGGATCTAGCTAAGAGTTTAATACCACTGCTTGAATTTAAACACCACCTGGATTTCTGTTTTCTGCTTGCACAGACAAAAAGACCTGTAGGTCTAGGTAGAATAACATAACAGAATAAACAGGCTATTATGCAATCCTTTTCATTCATCTCACTTTATCTGGTTCTACGTGTCTGTGTGTGTGTGCCTTACCAGAGTATAGTCCTCTGCTACCAGAACGAAGCCATTGTTGTCAATGAGGTAGCAGTTAATATTCTGTTAGATAGGAAACAAAGTGTTACAGCAGCCATGAGGCACAAAAGAGACAGAATCACAGAGGGTTAGTTGAGAAAAGGAAGGCTGACCAACCTCATCATCACAGCTTATGGAGCATTTCCCATCTAATGCTGCGCACTGTAAGATTAAAAAAGAAAAAAAAAAATAAAGATATCTGCTTACTGTACCTGGATGTCACACCATTTATTTAGACTGTTTGGTCGAGAACATAGATGTCTTCTGTCAGCTTAAAGCCTTTACTGTCTTCCAAACTCATTTTTATATAAATAAACAGAATGAAACACACTGACAACCTTCAAGTTTTAAAAGTTCTACCAATTTTCATCAGTCATTAAATATTCATAACCTGTGCCAGAAGTACAAAAATAGCAGAAAACAAAGGATGCTTTATGAGAACGCAAATATGTGTGTTACACATTCAGCAGCTGGGAGAAAGAACAAAGTGGTTAGTGTTTTCTCTTTTGACTTTACTCACCTTTGTGTTTAATTTGTATGTAATTTCAAGCTACTTTGGGTTAGGCAGTGTAATCGGTAGGTTACAATAGGTTATTTTAGGTTTACAAGTGTGTTTGTGTTATACGTGTGAATGTGTAAACATGCAGGACGTGTGTTTGTTCATGCGTACCTGTCTGCTGGCTGTCCAGAATTTCTTCTGAAAGAACTCCAGTTTCATCTGGATGCCCACAGCTGAAAGAGAGACACGGTCACTGAGGCGTATCAACAGGACGTGTGTGTGTGTGTGTGTGTGTGTGTGTGTGTGTGTGCACTCTCTGTGTGTTGAAGTGTAAGACCACTGCGATCTTTATCACAACAGAAGTCATTTTAATTAACCCCAACTGAGGGAAAAGTAAACCAGTGCTGGACAAAATGAGCCATACGGGCAATTACACCATGCATCATACATGCGTCAGCTTATTTTTCTGGAAGGCTAAACATGTGTGTGTATGTAATACTGTACTATCTGCACACATTTGCACAGATGCTGCTAACCACACTGAAAATGCAGTTTCACATGATTCTAAACCAGACTTCTCTCTCTGTGCCCACATGAAATCCATCCCATTCCTCAGTCTGCCTCCCTGTTGTTATCCCAACAGGCATTTCCACAGTTGGTACACAGAGCCGCTCTCACTTCCATAAGCCTCGTCCCAGCAGGTCCCTAAATGCATAGATCTGACCAGAATTCCTCACTTGGAAAAAACAGCCGCTGACACTAAATATGTCAACTTTTTCAGAGTTGGCTGAGGAAAGATTGACACATTCACCGCAGGCTTTAACTTCCCTCCTCTCCTTCCCCGTCCTCGCCTCCAACTACCCCCTGCCACTAAGACTCTGAGGACCCTAGCTTTCTCTCAGTGGGGGTTTGCCATGCTTCGGGGGTGTGTGTAAGTATTTCCAGGAGCAAAATTTAGAGGTTCATCTAAATGCAGAGCAGCCACAGGTAGTAAACTAAATGGATGAGAATGTGGCATTTGGATGGATTTCACAGCTGGGACATTAAACTACAGCGAGACAGATCTGCAGTATTGATTGACCTTTGATTAGAAACAGGGGAAATGTTAAAAATGGCAGTGCAATACAAAGTATTGTTTCAAAAGTGTGGCCCTAAAAAAAAAATAAATAAAAAAAACACACACACACACAAAAAAAACGTGTAGAGCCATTATGCAAAACAATGTGAAATAGCTCCATGCAAATAGCTCCAAAAAGAAAAGTGTGCCAGTGCAACAGGCAAAATATCCAAACAGACAGCAACAGATTTATTCATTTATGAGATCTGAAGGTGAAGGTCTTTGACAATATATGCATAGAATATATTTGGATTCTATAAATATAGTTTTACTATAATATGCTGTAATCTAGAATAAGTATTAGCATTATTATACTGTAGGTCATTAGCAGTAGTGTATATATTATAATAGTTGTAGAAGTAGTAGAAGTAAATGTAAACTGACATTGGTTTAGAATCTTACGCAGTGTTTCAGTAAGGGATGCATTTGTGTGACTGGATTATTTGTATGACTTCATATGTAGAGAAACACAGTAATGAGTTACTGTAAAAGATACAATGAAGTGAGTGTGCGCACCGCTGGAATCCAAATACAAATAAGAAGCCTCACTTAAAGCTGTAGCTGGGAAAAATAAAATACTGAAGACCTCACTGGATGTCAACATCTGAAGGGAACATTATCAGTGGGAAATATTCCACCGGTTTGCACTTCTTTTAGTGTGATTGCATGTTTGCGTGATTGTTTAAGTGCAGCGGGGTGCTGCTGTGGCCTGTTTTAGCCCTTGCCCAGAGAAACAGGTGCAGATTATCCCATCATAAGCTTTGCCAGATCCTTTCAGCAGCCCACCATTTCTACACCCACATGGAAAACCCAGGAGGAGAGTCTAATTTAAGATGCTGGGCAACAGCAACGGAAACACACATGGTATAAAACCAGGGAGAACCTAGATCATTACGACAATAAAAGATACAGCATCATCTACTCTAAATAAGCTGTAAAAACAAGGGAAATAGTGATTGAGAAGGAAAAAAGATTGGGAGGTCAAATTAAGTTGTCAGGCAAAAATAATTTGAATTTTAAATAATAAGAGGAAGTGAGATCTGAAAACACAGCTCCTCTCAAAGTTGAAATATTCCATTGACATCAAATGGCAAAGGGTATATCTGCTCAGCAAGGACAATAATTCATGGAAACATAAATCCAATATGAGCAGTGCAAAGGCTTGCTCTATAAAATGGTATTAGTGGTTAGAAGTGCACTGATGTTGGCTGGTACCTGGAAGTCGGCTCAGAACAAAGACAAAAGCTCAAATCTGTCTCACTAATGCTTGGAATTTTCTGTACTATGGGGGGAATATTTAATTTCCCTAGGTATGATTTAAGAACTTGGGGGTATTTACGCCCTGAGCTGCTTTTATGAGTCCAAAGATGAAGAGACATCAAATCCACTCAAAATCCCACCACCCCCATCACCAATCTCCTATCACTGCAATCCCAGGCAGGGAGAGATGACAACCACTTTAAAACCTACAGATATTTGGGATTCTAATAAGGATTGCATAAATGTGCACCTCCTGAGTATGCACGTGCTCATGTATTGTACGTAGTATGGGCCATCATGAGTATGTACTGTCCATATGTGTTTTTTTCCTCTTTGTTTTCAGTGTTTTGTGTTCATCAATTCAAATCCGAAAATGCTTCTTTGACAAACATAACCTCACATACGAGTGTCACACACCAAGCTGTCTGAGAGACACAGTGATTTGCAAATTTGGTGCTGCATTTGCCCAGCAGCGTAGCTCTGTGGCAGCTACACAGCGCAGGGGCGGATCATGTCAAGATGCTGAGCAACATTCAGAGGATGAGCAGAAGAGGAGGCTGTTGTTAAGGATGCCAGCAGTCTACAAGACTCAGGCTCCTCTGACCTTTCCTTTCCTGTGTGTTCTTGCTGATAGAAAACTGAGACTAAAACAGATTGCTGGTGCAAAATCCAGACAAAAGATTCAGATTATTTAAAAAACAAATCAGGCAATTCATCATCTTATAGTTGAAAAACTTTTTTTTTTCCAAATCAATTTGTGTTGGTCAAATCTCAAATAGCTATCTGACAGAGCTGGAAGATGTGATACAATCGATCACATCCAAATCATGCAAACTATCTTTGTAGTTTGCCTGTAAGGCTTCCATGCCACATGCATTGAATGCATCACAGGCGATAGATGAGTCACATGGTGGTAATATATATAGCATTCAGGTTGGAGGAGGAATAGTAGGACATGTTTTCTCTCTCTCTTTTTTTAACTTGATGCTTAACACTTTTAGACAATGTAGCACAAACACAACAGACTGTCTGGACACATCAACCATATGGGCTTTTAGCAAATACTAAGGTGCCATCACACATTTGAGGATGTATTTGCCTGTGTAGGTACACATGACCACTCAAGTGTGCATGTGAGTGCAGATGTATGTGTGTGTGTGTGTGTGTGGTGTGTGTGTGTGTGTGTGTGTGTGTGTGTGCTTTTTTATGTTATTTAAAGCTTCTTTATGCATTAATTGCTCAAGGCTGATATCTTCACACATTTACCCCGATAAATCAGCTAAATATAGGCTGGTGACACATACTGACTTCAATTTTTTCTATATGTGACAGAATGAAAATAATTGTCATGCCCTTCAGCAGAAGAAAGGATATGAATATGGATGGACAGGAGGGCAAATACCAAGCCAAGGTCAGCTTGTGAGCTTAATCATATTCATCGTTAAAAATGATTCAATCATTAATCTCTTTCTGTCTCTTCTTTTGTTCATTTTCTGCTTCTCCTTGAAGCGACCGATAGGCTCATATGAGCTTAACAGTCAATCCATTTGCATGGGAGGTAAAAAAAAAAAAATCCATGTAAATTTACCGCAACAGCTTAATATCCTGCTGTGTGCGTGTGTGCATGTGTATGTGTGCATTCGTGCGTTCCGTGTTGCTGTGCTGGGGGCGTGTTCTGTCAGCCCTCCTGCCCACGGCTCCTGCATAATATCTTCAGAGCATGCCACAGCAACGGGCATCCTCCGACTGTGTTCACTGTGTTTGAGTATTTGTTTGGACACACTGCAATCCAGATCTAATTCTGTCTTGTTCGGCTCTTGCCAGAGCAATAGGAGGTAACGTGAATGTCAGTGAGTGTGTGTGTGTGCTGTGATTTAAGAGGCACAGCTGTCCACTGGGAGATGACACACCATCACACTCACCAATACAACAGGGGACAGGGGGAGCGGGCGAGCAAAACAGAGAGTGAGAGACAAACAGAGTGGGACAGAGTGTTGATTTGGATTCAACAGAGGAGCAGAAATTAGACAAAATCAAACAAGAGAAGAGGGGAAACAGAAACACAGGCAAAACAAGCATGAAGAAAAACACAGGAGACAGAATGAGAGGTTGAGAGACAGTGAGAGAGCACAGTGCTAGAGAGAGAGAGAGAGAGAGAGACTGAGAGAGAGACTGAGAGAGAGAGAGAGAGGGAGAGAGGGAGAGAAAGAGAGAGAGAGGCAGATCTCCCTAACTCCAGTGATTCCCAGACTGGCTGGCAGTAAGCTCTGTGCTCTGATCTGCCCGCTCTGATGGGGTTTCATGCCCGTTCAAGCAGTGTTGGGGATCCTGAGGGCAACACAGGTTTCTGCTGCTGATCTTGGCCTCTCTGATTCCTACCTATATTGACCATATCAGCCTGCACAGATGAGAGTCAGGGCGAGCTACTGACGGCTAATGGATCATCAACCAGTGACAGTCACTAGAGTCCAGAAAGGGAGCTAAAAGAACACCAAATGCAAGCGGCGGCCCAAGGACGACTGGCAGATATGAGAGGTAGGAGCTCCATGTGTCAGCATGGATACATTTGTGTATATATGTGTGTGTGTGTACTTGTATATGAGCATAACTAGGTGGCCTGCTATCAGCTGCTGAGACTAGTGTGTTGTGTAAATTGTTGTATAACTGAGTGTCGATAATGCACTCGCTTATGACAGTTCCTGCGTTAAAACAGTTAGATGCAACACACATCAACTTTACATTCACACTTTTCTGCTTTCTAGCTGTACATTAACGTTGTCTTTAACTGATACAAATAGGTATCGACATTGATTTAAAGTGGTACTTGCTTTGGGTTGTGTGTGCATGTCATTACAAGCTTCTCTGTGAGTACTTTGGGGCTGGAGGGAGGCATCAGAGCAAAGAGCCATTCTCCTGTGTTGACCTCATTCCAGAGTTGCTGTTACAACGCTCCACTGAGCAGATGCCCTGTTTATGTGTTTATATGTATTTGTATGTATGTATATGAGCTTGTTTATGCATATAGTAAATGCACACATGTGTAAGATGCATGTGATTGAATGCATTCGTGCATACACACACACTCTCTCTCATTTCATTAACGAGGATGCAATTAACACAGGGCTTTGCACTGCAGTGCGCTAAATCTCAACCCAACCATGCTCTGATGCTTTTTTTTTGTTGAAGCAAGCAACATAATATCATAACAGCAACACCGCCAAGAGCCACTGTACCAAACTAACACCTGAGATTAGACCTTGGAGCGTCTGTGCCTCCCAGGCTATTAGTAAACCTGTAAATTACAATCCTCTGCAAGACATCCTCATGCCAGGCAAAGACAAAATAATGTTTACATGCTTTTAAATGAAGACCGTCACTCTAATTTGTAAACTGTCACAATAGTGTTTACTGACAGAACAGGTGGGCAGAAGGATAAAGACTTTGTGATGTTCTAAATGATACAGCTGGTTCACTAAATGTTAAATGACAGTTGTGTGAGCTGATTGTTGTGTGACTACAGAGTTTAAACAGTTAGACACTATCCCTTTCATATTAACATCTCTCAATGGTTATTTGATTTTCACTGTTAATAGCTGCACAGTGTTTCCAAATATGATTCTGGAAATAGGTATCAGGTTGTGAGACTCAAAGCTGCCTCATCACAAATGGATACATTAGGTGAAGATTCTAGCAGGATATGAGAGAAAATGAAAATGAGAGAATTCCCATTTGAGAAAACATGACATATTCTCAGTAGGACAAATGACTACCGAACTGACAACATTTTATCTGCCTATGGAAACAAAAACACGGCACAGCTTATCTATCTGTGCGGGATCTATGAGTGTAACTTGCAAGTTAGCTACATTCCCAGGCACATAGTCCGAGCTTCATTTCATTGAGCCTCGAGCTAGTCCAGCCAATGCTATAAATACTACTGTAATGTTCCAGAAGGAATGGACATGTGAAGTCATCTCAAAGGGAACCAGACACCCAATATCTGCTGTGTATGGATTTGTGTGTAGGTGGAGTGTGGGTGAGGGGTTATGAGGCTTTGGTGAAGTCATCAAGGGTCACTGTCTAATGGGGGGTGGGAGGTGGGAGTTGGCACATTAGTAATAAGTTTACTTTCTTGTTTATTAGACAAAGAACAGAGCTATCTGAGGGGAAAGCAAAGTGGACTGCATTCGCCAAAACAAACAATCATAGAATTTTATTTGATCGCTTACAATAATGTCTCTTTTTGGTAACTAAGGCATTTATCTGGTTCAGTGACAGTGGCCATGGTGGTTGAAGACTGTGGTCTGAATGTATGCAATTATGTAATAGCAGTCCACTGCACTGCTGAAAGAGATCACATCTTCAAACTTTCAAGAAATATATGTAGCTGTATTTTGTCATATTCAGGTGCAAAAGTCAAGCTCACAGCACTTTTAGATGTCTAATTCAGTTAATTAATTCTAATTATGTCCCCTTGTCTCCACAGTGGTACTTGTGTGTGCCCTCCTATCCCTCTTCTCTTTGTCACATGCCTGTCCAAAGGAGTGTAGCTGCAACAGCAACACCAAAGTAGTAGACTGCCGGGGTCAAGGCCTGTATGATATCCCCCGACGACTACATCCAGACACCCAAGAACTGTATCTCCAAGACAACCGCATCAGGGGGCTGGGATCGATGGCTTTCAGAGAAATACCCCTTGTCCGCATTCTTGATCTGTCTAATAACTCTATAACATCTGTTTCACCAACTGCTCTGCTGGGTCTCAGGACTCTACAGCGCCTCAGCCTAGCCTACAACAGCCTGAGAGAGCTTGACAAGCGGTTGCTCGGACCTATCCGCTCGCTCTCGCACCTTGACCTCTCGCACAACAGGTTGAGCACCAATCCCGGAACAGATCAAATTTGTATTTTTTGTCCTTTGTTGAACAATACTCGCTGTAAACTCAATGCTGCATAACTCATTGTATCTTATCTATTTTCCTTGCCATGTCCCTTCCTCTCAGCCTGTGGGGTTTGCCTGGAGCCATGGGGGACAGTTTGAGGAACCTTAGCCATCTGGGGCTAGCACACAACAGGCTAACACGGTTGGACCGCTCCCTGTTAGAGGCTCTGACCCGCCTGGACAGCCTCACGCTACGAGGCAACCCCTGGAGGTGCGACTGCCAGCTCATAGGCCTCAAACTCTGGCTGGAGACCTACCTCTTTAAAGGTTAGACCACTAGTAGCTCTAGGCAGTGGCTGGAGAATGTGGAATGTTTCTTACGTTTATTCATCACAATGCCTTTACTGCTGGGCATGATATTAATTTATGGTAATATTCAATTATGATTATACTGACCTTTAACACAAGCAAGTATCCTAAAACTATGAGAGCAGAAATGGCTGGACTCTTGAAATGACTGGTTCACACAAAGAGGGGAAGGCCTCTTTTAGCGATTAAAAAAGACTCACCAACTCTAAATGGATTTACTTTTGCCCTTGGAGAGACTGTCACAGTGGGGTTAAGACAGAGCTAAAAGGTTTGTCCAGTTATTAAAGATGGTGGAATATAATTTATGTGTCTCATGTTGTTTGGTGTGTAGGTGTGGAAGTATTATGGGTTGTTTTGGCTTTTATACTATTATAAACATCTGATGAGTACTGTTTGGGCAGGTGGCCACATGCATGTCAGACCAAATGTTATGATGAAGATTTACAATATTTACAGCAGTCTTTATTGTGACTCTTGGTTCACTGATATTGACTGACTCTAAAACTTAGCACAAAGTGCCATGCATCAATAAAAATGTCCTGAATAATGTTGTGATGTAAGGCAATCTGTGCAGCAATTTTTACAGTTATGGTGGTCATCTCCACAACCAGAGAGTCTACACGGGTGGTTAAGAGTTAAATTGCCAACCGCATTATTTTCCATGCTAGACCAACCCCTGCGTGCATTAGATAACAAAATAACCACTGTGCAGTGAAAGCTAGGCTCGCATGGAGTTGGCTGGCCCGCCTACATTCCTGTGTTACCCTGACACAGCTTTCGTCTCAAAGCCTGAAAATTCTAATTACTGCAAAACCAGAACAATGGATCCAGATACAAGGATGAACACTTAATAGAAAGCCAGTGGTTAATCAGGCAGGCAGGGAGAAGTGTGACAGAGTATGCTCGACATGAATACAGGGGGAGATGAATAATAAAGAGATTTATGGCACACATGGAGGACAGCTGATGAAGTCGTAACCCAGCGCTTTCTCCAACAGACTTGATTTACTCAGCTCCTGTGATCCAACAGAGACTTTATTTGAGCTGTTAATCATGTAACACTTGCTAATATGGCCCAATAAAGTAAGCCATCACACCCTAGATTAATAAATATCTAAAGTAATGGTTTGGTTCAGGCTCAGCTATCATGATTATGATTGTAGCCTCCTCTATAGAAAGCTGCCAAAAATGAAATGGACAACTAACAGTAATGTGCTTATAATACAAAATAATTCACACCTGCCACTCAGTCTGTCTTTTACTGTCACGCTCTGCTTTAACTGTGTAACTGTGATCTCAAGGTGGAGTGGTGGACGAGGTGCTTTGCTCCCAGCCGGAAGAAATGAGGGGCAGAGACCTGCAGAAAGTCCCTTACCAGCTCTTTCATGCCTGCATGACCACAAGCTACCATTACCTGTTTGCCAACATACACCACCTGGAGTCTGAGAGGCTACTGCGAGGCCACACCCATGGCAACCACGCTCATCCCTCCAGCCATGCTCTCCACATCCCCATGGCAATGGGGGAAGGCTATGGTGGTGGTGGGGTAGGAGGAGGAGGAGGAGGAGTAGGAGGAGGAGGAGGAGGGAGTATGCCAGAGTGTGAAACTAAGCAGAGGCAGCGACCTGTCAACTTGCGCCACGCTATCGCCACAGTGATCATCACCGGGGTGGTGTGCGGAATCGTGTGTCTGATGATGCTGGCTGCAGCAGTGTACGGCTGCGCCTACGCCGCTATCATGGCCAAATATCAGCGGGAGCTAAAGAAGAACGAGGAGCTGGCAGCGGTGCAGGGGGCAGATCATGCCACAGCAGATGAGAAGGAACCACTGGAGAATGCTATTGCCTAGGAGATGATAACATGAACCTTGGACTTAAAACCTGGGCCTCAACCCTTTAACCTTTAATTGTCTCTGAATGCCACGTGTGCGTGCGCTTGTGCATGTATGTTTGTGAGAAAAAAAGATGAGAGAGAGTGAGATTCTTTATGTGTGTGTACCGTATGTTCACCTCATTTCTGAGACTTGGGTAGCTAAATTCTACAGGTATTTGACTATGCACTGATGAGAGTATCTTCTACTGTACGTGGGGGTTTGAGGGGTCAGGCCAAAGAATTCAAACGTATCAATTCCATTTTGTCTGAGAAATGCATATCACAGATAGGAACAAACTGCTATATATTTATAATTGTGTATTTGTAGGTATAGTAGTAGAGCTCTGGTATTTAAAAATGGATTTCAGAATTTGGTTGTCCTTTGGTTGTTGTTCATAATTTTGAGTCTGATTTTGAAAACTCATAGTAGGCAGCTGCTGTCATTTAAGTTCTGTTCTAAGTTGCTTGTATCATTAACGTGACTGTATGAGAACCAGAATGAAAGTGTTTGTGTCAGTGTTTCATTTATGCTTGAGTGTGTGTGTGTGTGCGTGTGTGTATGTGTACTGTATGCACATATTTATAGAGAATTTAAGAGTCTGTGCCTAATATAACATGATAGAGTTTTGAGGAGGAAATGTGTTTTCGTAAAAAGGATATTTTTCTGACAGCCGAAGTGAAGATGGGAAATTCGTTGAAGCAATAATGAAACAAACTAAAATGAAAACAACAACAAAACCTGGACTCAGCCTTGTTGTTTTTCTATGACTTTTACAGGTTCATAAGTCTGAATTATAATAATCCTGCTGCACACAGTCACACCCACACACACACACAAACTTTTAGATCTACAGTTTATGAGATCAGTTGAGTCTTGTTTGTGAATTAATGCTGATTACATAATGGTAGTCATGTCCTTCAGTATGTATTATATAAAATAAAGGGAAACATTTTAACTGATTATGTATACTGGCAATTAATCTGGGAAGACATGCATCCTTTAATGTAGAAAGTAAGAAAGAGGTATTTTGTTCATTTTGGAGTGAATTTTACTGTTCAAGTTTATTGTTCATGTGAGGAAACAGTACTACTGTAAGTCACATCTGATGCCATAAAACAAACAAACAAACAAACAAAAAAGTTAGACAGACTGGAAAATGAACTTATAAAAACATACATACAAAAATAATAATAATAATGATAATAATTTTAAAAAACAGTATACCCTCACTTAAAGTTGCAGTGGTAATCATGAAATTAGTGGTCACTACATGGGTGTTTTGTCCCTCTCATTTCAATTTGATGTTGGCATAGTAACATGTTATCTTTGATTTTTAGGTAAATGAAGTTGAATCATTTTCATGACAAGATAAAATAGTGAAACATACACATATTTCAATGAGAATACTGTGGATTATACTTGGCATTACTTTAATTATTTGTTACTTGGAAGAGATAAATTTCAATATACGTTTGTGTCTCTGACATTTTCCCTCATGGATATTGCCCAGCCTTTGTCTGATGGAGTTCACTGGTACCATTACAAGGGAATTTATAAGTACTGTGTTATAAAATGTTATATCAGGTGTCTGATAAATCTAAGATTGTGTCTATTTTATTACATACAAAATGTCACAGACAGGATGTACAGGCAATGTTTTTAGGCTATATTAATTATGTTAATGTAGCTTTATGTGTACATTACAAACATCCTTTACAATAATTAGCCATCACAAGAGATTTTTTTGCTTACTCAGTGCAGCATGGAGGCACACGAATGTAAACAGATGCCTTTGGTCATAATGCCTGACCTGACTTTTATGGCTCTGTGTATATTACGGCAGCAGACTCACTGCACGTGGCTCAGGATGTGACCACAAACACTGACACACACACAGACACGCGCGCGTGTGTATGTACGCACACGTTAACATTGTGACTCAAGCGATGTCTGCAGGGCTCGTGGTGTGTGATGTCATCAGCCTGTCCTGTTAAGTTAGTGTATTAGCGTATTCACAAGTCTACAGCTCAGTGGAGCGCAGGGGCAGTGAAAACTGGCCCTAACCGGCCCACGCTAAATTTGCATTCTAGCCTACATCTCTCCTCCCATCTGACTCTCTTATATAAAATCATCCTTACATACATCCCCCGACCAAGTATGATTGCCATCACTGTACATCAGCACCCACTGCAACAACAGGGTCTTCATGAATCCTTGTTACAGATTAGTCATTTGGATTGCTGCTGAACAGGATCTGAGAGAACGATATTATCTTTAAAGAATAATGATCAAGTCAACAGGGTCAAATAATACTGTGGGCTGGTGTAAACTGTGGGCTGCTTGTGTGCCGCTTGGCTAGAAATCTGATGCATACTCTACATGCGTGTGTGTAAGTGTGTGCGCGCCATGGCACCGCACAGACTCTCCCATCTCTGTCCTTCTGCTCCAGTGGTTTCCCCCAGGCCAAGAGTACCCACAATGCATTGCTTTCATGTCAACGCATTCAGGCACCGTGAAATAATTTTCTCTTTCTCTGCCCTTTTATTCCCTCTCTTATTTTATCAGTGCATTTTGAAGTGATTCTCCTCTTTTTTCCTTTTTCTCTCCTATGCCCACATATTTCTTTGTGATTCCTCTTCTGGCATTATTAACCCTCATCTGTTGACAGAAGAGCTTACACAGATATTCATCTGAAGGTTTTTTTTTTTTTTAATATGAGGCAAAAGCTGTGCTCTGCATTGGTCCTTGGTGCATATGTTGAGAGGTAGAAAGGACTCCAATACGCCACACACTCTGCACACTGTACTGTAAACTGTATTTGAATAGAGCAATTTGTACTGTTTGATTACTAAAGCTCTCAATGTAAAACACAGTAGGAAAACAGGACTTTCATAAGCACACAAGCAGAGGGTAAACATGAAGAAAATTAGAGGCACCCTACTACAAAGCATAGCTGCCTGAGGAATAGCACTCAGCTAGATACCAGATACATCTGCATATTGTAGCAACTTCATATGGTTTTATTTTACTCAGTGAATCCATTTGGAGCTTTCTACACATCATAAGATCTAATAAATATTCTCATTTTTCCCATTTTACAATTTTTGTCATGTCCAAAAAACTTGCTTGGACACTTGCTAACAAAAATATGAGTGTATTTCTTAATTTAGCATCTTCATCTGCACAGCACAACAGTAAATTAGTTACATAATACACCGAACAATGTCATCTTGTGCCTTTGGGGAGAGGTGGGTAATCAATGATGTCATATCACCACTTTCCTAAAGATAATGCCATAACTGCTGTGAAACCATATGTCTCTATTTCTAACCTCATACTTTCCCCCCATTTCTTCCACTTAATCTGTTGTTCCTTTCCTCTGTAACCAAGATGATGGCTAACAGAACAAGGGCCGCACTTCATACCATCAACTTGCTGATTGCACCAAGTTGCATTATATGGGCGTGACATTGTGGGGCTTCTGAGTCACCAGGACGTGAGATGAGGCAGGCCACAAAGAAATCCTCTAGGCCACAATATGCCTTAAATAAGCGTAGGGGCAAAAAAAATGAATGCACAAAAGGCGTTTATGAAACTGGCTTCTATTAATATATTTGACCATAAACGTCCGTGCTATGTTGCACTCTCGCCTTCCTCTGAGCATACGTTCGTACAGGGGCAGGCGCACTGACAGAAAAAACAGCATAGTCAGAATATGTGGGCAGAGAGAGTGTGTTTTAACTCAAAAAGAGGAAAAGAAGTCGGGGTAGACAAGTGTAGACCAGGAAAACAAAGCCTAGCATAACATAACAGTGTAAGGAAGAGAATATTCCAGCCTCTGTCAGTGTAGAAGTGTGTGTGTGTGTGTGTGTGTGTGTGTGTGGGAGAGGGAGAGAGAGAGAAAGAGCCTCTTGAGTTCCCCACTTACCCGCAGCTATGGGTGATTTCCTCTCATCCAGAAGCTGAATGGCAGTGCTGGCCAATACAACGCTCTTGTTTTCTGATCCTAAGCCACACACATAAGTGCACACAAACACAAAACACACAAGAGTTCAAATCACAGTCATGTCACAATTTCTTATATTAGTTCTGAACTGACCACAGGGTGATTGGAGAGAGAAACACTGAACATAAATACCACAGAGTACTATTTCATGGCTACAGCTAACTGCCACAGTCCTGAGAGGAAGAGTGCATCCAAGGCAAGTCCGTCGAGTAAATAAGAGGCTTTCAGATCACTTGTATTAGCTGGCACTAATGGAAAGCCTGAGGCTGAGGACAGATGAGAACATATTCTCCCTCTGGAGGAGAAACCATTTCTTAGAGACATAGTTAAACTGAATATGCGTGAGGTGCCTGTGTGTGTGTGTGTGTGTGTGTGTGTGTGTCTTTTTGTGTGTGTGTATTTGTATGTTCTGGCCAAGTCACTATGGAAAGGGCTGAACCTCTTCCTAACGTATCTTATTTCAGCCCACAGCAATCAGTCCTGTCCACAAGAACACAGCCCAGAATTAATAAGAGAGGAAGGGGAGGCAGGGATGCATGGCGAGAGAAAACGACCAAATATGGGTGAAAGAGTAAAAAAGGGGATGATGGATGTTTAAAAAGGTCTTTGTAACACAAGTGACTACATAACTCACTCTGTCCTGTAGCATTTGACAGTTTTTGTTTTTCAGTAAACACTTTACAGCGTACAGTGTCTATAAGTTTCATTATATTACACTTGTAAAGGCTACTGAGTGGAACTCAAGAATTTAAATGTGATATCTGCCTTGGACTTTGTGAGAATAACTGATTGATCATTTTTTTAAAAAAGTCTAAATGTCCAACTGACCTGTGTTGAAAGGTAGAGAGTAGACAAAGGTACCAGGAACTTGTTCTGCCGCTCTCTTATACCACAGCGGAAAGTGATCGGCGTTGAACACCCCCTCTTTGTCTTCAGCTGTCAGGAAGTCTCTTGAAACAGACAGGAAACAGAGGCGATGATACAAATGATGCATATAAAAAACATGGGATGTGAACTTTGGAACCAGGAACAGAACATGTGTGTACACTCAACAACTGACATATGTGCATACATGCATATAGATTACATACATAAAGTCAGCATACTTACTGGTTTGTAAGCTCGTCAGGCACCACAAACAGGTTAATTCTGGATAAGCCTGTTCTTGTACCCAGGTAGGCAATCTCCACTCCTTTGTCTGAGTTCCTGTGTATTATGACAAATAGATAACCTGAAATTGCACACGATTACACAGTCTATTGGCTATCAGCAATATCAAAACAGGCTAGGATTTGTGGTTTTCTGTAACCTCGAGCTGAGTCCTTCAATAACATTTTCTGTTTTGTTAATAAGAACATGGAAAAAGAAGAATGACATACTCAGACTTATTGAGCACGAGGCTGGTCCAGTAAGCCTCCAAAGGGGCAGTCACGACCGCATCGAAGAGGACCTCCTGAATCAGCTCCTTGTCACCTAACAAAGCAGAAGATGTATATTATTCATACATAAATCATGCTCTTTAAGTGGCTATTGACCACAAAACATAAAAACCAAAACATCAGTTACGGTTGTCGTAGATGAGTTTAACTCACACTGTAGGTGAGGTTCATGGCCACTGAGGTAGAGTTTGATCGCCTCTATCTGGGATAGGTAGCGGTGCTCTGGGTGCTCATCTGTGTTGCAGTATGTCCTGTCATATAACAAGATTGGACAATAAAGACATTTGTTATGGTGATATAAATTTATATATAAAACACAGTCATAAATGGCTCCTTTCAAAACCGATTTCTTAACTGAATCCTGATTATCTTTTAACCTCAGTCATACAATCCAGCTGCTTTTTGATCACAAGGCATGTACAATGAATAAAATGTGAAGTAAAACAAAGACGCTTTTCCCATTTACATGCATTAGCTTGAAAAGCGTTTACTGTAATTTGTTTAGATGTTGGTTACCAATCCTGGTGACCACAAGTCATCAAGTGACATATCGCATCAAGTCAAAGTCCTACAGATCCCGAAGCTGTTGTGTAACTGTTGTATTGCGGTGAAGTTATAAAATTGTTTTCGCAACTTTGATTTTATAATTTGGCAGTCTGGCACAATGTGACTTGAATAAGGGACGATGATATTGTCAGAACGAAAACATAGAGCAGTGTTGATATATTCTTACCACTCGTCTGCCAGTGCAACATCAGGATGCTCCAAGTCATGAAGTCCTGTAACAAAATAAGAACTATATATCTTAAACTAAATAAGCGAAAGCACTCAAAATAATAGGGGTAGGCATCTACACCTCAACTGCGCACTCACTTAAACATACACACTGGGGGTGAAAAATGTGTTTTTTGAATGGATGTGACAGGCCTGATTAGATCAGGAAGAGCCAAGTCATGCTCAGAGGGCTCGGCATGATGGACATGTTTAGAGAAACACACAGACACAGACACACACACACACCACTGCCACATGAATATTAACATGCATGAGGTTGGACGACACGCAAACACAGAGGCGCACATACACACTGTCAAAACAAGGACAAATACAACACACCTAAGGAGCCACTAAAGAAATATTTAACTTCCTGTCCAATTGTGGCTTTCAAGTTCATTATCACTACATTATTACTGTATCTGAATGTGAGTGTGAGGGTGAAGACAGATGAAAAAAAAACATGAAAAATTATACATAGTTTTGCATATTTTAGTTATGAATGATGAAGACTAAGAACATTTATTCAAGTATCGCTCTTAACTTTAGTTCTGAGGTACTTGTACTTTATTTGATTTTCATTATTTCATTGTTTTCATTTTATGCTTCTTTAAACTTATTTTCCACTGCATTTTGGAGGAAATTTGTATTTCACTACAGTATTTCAAAAACTATAGTGTCAAGTTACTTTACATATATGATATATATGCATATACAGTAGATAAAATAAGTTCCACTTACAGGTGCAACAGATAAATGGCACTTACACTTTAATGCATAATAATAATAATCCTATTACATAATCTGAAGATCTGAAGGGGGCCATTCTGCTGGTACTTTTACTTGCAATACTTAAGTAATGTTAGTGTGGCTCTGTCCATCTTCCCACTCAAGCTATAGAGTTCAAGCAATAAGTTTAAGTGTGCTCTGTAGTCAGTGCTCTTCATTTTAACCCTTTGTTTAAAAGATACCACATGGAAACACAATGAACAAGTTTAACACAACAGGCACGACAAACACTAGTATGTTCTCCATGCTCCACAGCTTCGACTAAATTAACTAACAAGTCCAGTTACATCTTAACCAATCAGAGGCCACAGCCATAATCGGTCCTGATTAAGCACACTGCAGTGAAATTATAAAGTTGCTTAACCAGAAATTAAATACTACAAAATATTAACTGTGGCTATATTTGTATGGCTCTAACAAGTATATTTTGCTGATAATGCTCCTGTATTTTACTCAGTAAAATTCAGAAAGCAGTACTTTTATCTGTAACGGAATATTATTATAGAGAATTATATGTACAATGTGGTATTACTATTTTTACTTCAGTAAATGAGCTGAATACTTCTTCCAACACTGCAGCTGAGGTAAGAAGTGCCAACTGAGTGACAGACACATTGTGGATACAAAGACGATGAAAGACAATGAGGGAGACAGAGGGGGAGAGAATTATAGACAGACAGAGCAAAACAGATGAGACAATGAGACAGATAACAGTAGAGTAAACGTGAGTGACACAGAAAAGGAGATGGGAGGATTTCCTACCTTCCTCCACTGTGACATTCCCTCTGAAGAAAAACTTCCCGTGGCCTCTGGAAAGAGCTACCCCTAGACTAAAAATAACAACAACAACAAAGTTTCTAAATAAATAACTCACCAGCCTTTTACTGCGCAGCAAAAACTGAGAATACTGATGATTCACTGCTCACATAAATGTCTTCCTACCTGAAAGGAGTCCCCTTGATGTCTGTGTAGTAGTAATCATTATGCAACACCAGTACACGTTTCTGAAATAAAAGAGATTAATAAATTCTATTATACGCTACAGTAAACAGTTGGCAGTGTGATGGCGGATATCTGATGTGATTCCCTGCACTCTGGCTCCATCTAGTGGTGCAGGGAGTACATGCTTTTGGTTAGCAGCCTGTCACACGACCTGTTACTCTGCAGATGGATGTGTGCTTTTGTACAGCGAGAATTTGAGTAAGGACTGTGAATATTCATGCTCGTGTATATTTTAGTGTGTGCACATGTGTGCCTGCAGATACGTATTTACATATTGAATGCTTAATAATCAGGCTAATGTATAATGCTCTTGCCTAAGCTTTGAAAATGCAAAGTGCACAGACGCAGGCACACACCTGAATGCCTCTCTCTCTCTCTCTCTCTCTCTCTCTCTCTCTCTCTCTCTCACTCCCAGACAGGAAAATAGTAAAAGAGAATCATCGGGCTGCTGTCTCTCCCATATTCAGCAACATGTGCTCAGTGGAGATAAGGGGCTCACACACAGGCAGACACACACCCATGCATGCAGAGCAAACCAAATCAGAAACAAAATCCCCTAGTCAATCCTGTACATAACTGTGCCAAGTGTAACAGCCCCTTGGCAGGGTGGATTCTCCCTGCTGAGTATTTTCTCTGGCTCACCCTTCAGGACCATCCGCAAAAAAGTGCTTGTTGATGTGTGTTTGTGCATTTCTGAATGTTGGACTCCTCACCCCTTTGTCGACACTCTTCTTCACCTCCATGGAGAAGGTCCCTGTCTTCCTGTTGACCATGGCATTTCGCAGCTAGTGACACAAAAGCACATAGCAAATTTCACATTTTCAACTACGGATTTTTATGGAGAGGGGTTGCTGTGATTACGCTTAATGTCTCACCGTGTCGTCCTTATCCTCCCATTCCACCTCAGACAGATCCACACTGCTGTAGTTCGGCTTCCTTCGCTTCTTGCCATCCCCATACTGGACACACAAGCCCATGTAAACACACATGCATGCACAGACATAGAGAGATACTGAAGAAAATGAAATGAGTATACCATTCTACAGGGCTCATTTATTAATATTATTAACAATTAATCTATTCTATTATTTTTTCTTCATTATATATCATAAATAAAATGTCAGAAAGCTATGAAATAGATTGTGAAAATGTCAGTTTATTTTGAAATTGTTTGTTTGTTCAACATTAAATCCAAAACCCATTTGATATAAGCAGCATTTGAAAAGCAGAAAAATAAATGCTTCAAAAAGAGCAGAAAATAAATCACAAAAGAAAGTTTATTTTCTATCAGTACGGGACACAGGAGAAGGGAGACAGAAAACCGTATCATAAAGACTGGAGGCAGGCGGAAACAGCTAGCCTGGCTCTGTCCAAAGTAAAAAATAAATAAAAATATAAACACCTACTAGCTGCTTTAAATCTCATTAACACTCATTAACACATTATACCCCATTTGCTTAATGTATGCAAAAACAGAAACGTAAAGACAATTTGTGGTTTTCACGGAGAGTTACACGCTGTCACACTATTTCTTGGCGGGTGCAGGGACTTCCCGGAGTCTTATCATCACCATGAGCTGACCAGAAAAGCAGGCTAAGCTAAGCTGATCATCTCCTGACTTCATAGCTTCATACTTAACAGGCAGACATAAGTCACTCTTCTCATCACTAGGCACATAAGTATTTGAGCGAATTTCCCAAAATGTCAAACTATTCCTTCAGTCAGTAACTCTGTGTCATTTATCCACTCCTCTCCTCTCTGACCACCTGGCTGACCCACAGACCCTGTTTGATATGGACATTAAATGAAAGGTGACACAGGCCAGAGTACTGGGCTTATTAATGTGTACTACAATATGTGTTTGTCTGTGTGTTTCTGCTGTATGTGTGTGCTTCAGAGCCCCCTCCCTTCTCCATTCATCTGTCAGTGAGGACAGCCTCCCACCTCTCATTAGTTGTTAAACACTGTTCATTAACGTCTTTAATTAGACCACCATTAAACCATCTGTCTGTCTGTCTCACTGTCTGTTCTCTCTTCTCCTCCTCGTCTGCCCCCCCCATCTCTCCATTTCCATCCGGTGTTGCACCCCACTCTGCACCTATTCTCACATTAAGCAGGTTCCTTGCTTTCTTCAACAGCCCCACACCCCCTTTCCCCTCCCTTTCTGCACACTCTCCCCACATCCTCTTGTGAGAGGAGTGAGTGAGTACAATGGAGTTAATCACAGCCATTCAGAAGCTGTATCTCTGTCTATTCACGGCACAGCGGAGGCCTGGAACACAGTCCCCTCATCTACATACCACCACGCAGCCAACACGCATGCACGAAGCGCACGGCACATAGGCACGGAGCACCCGCACAGACACACACAAACACACAAATTTTCTATGTCAAGCGGCATCACAATGTAACAACGAAATCAGTAATTGACTTGACATGAACTCAAGAGTTAGGATTCCTCAGTCGTCTGTACAAAATAAATTAATACATTTGAACTTCAATCTCTGCGCCGTAAAAGGGATTGTTATGATAATAAGGTTCATACTCAGTTAACTCGCCACAAAGCGTGTGAATGGTGCTGGAGGTAATACTCACAAGTGGACGCAGATCTGGGTGTGTAAGGATGTAGCCGTTGTTGGTGATTGCAAAGGCGTAGCCATGAATGCCCAGCTAGGGAGGATACACACAAATACACACACACACACACACACACACACAAAATGGATGCATAACAAATCTGTACCTCATTGTAAATCCTAGTTAATCAAGCTCTTTGTAATTTCTACAGGCAGAATCTTTGTCTTTGTGCTGAAACTCACAAAACTAGACACAATACAAGGGGATGGCGTCATTTGTCCATGTCTGGACAAATAACACACTTTCAAAGCTAAAAACCTTACACATGACCAAGGATCACATCTACAAGTAAAAGAAATGAGCACACAGGATTTGGCGGGGGATACTATCAGAATGCATTAGTATACGTAATGTGCATAATTTTCTTGTCATAACTGGACACGAGGAATGAGCTGTGAATAATCAGTGTCGAAGCTTCAACAAAACCTCTGATTTATCTGCTTCTGGATTTGGCATTCAATTACCGCTCTGTGGAGCTGGACTGGCACACGCACAGAAATGAGTAAAGAAAAAAAAATCCTTTCATTTGCTGTAGTTTTTTTTTTTTTTTACTGACTTAGCATTCAGGTGAATAGAGCATTCAAAAAACTCAATAATGTGGTTAAAAAGACATCCAGGTTTGGCTCTGAATATAAAAGGTGTGATGGTGTGGAGGGGTGTCTCATATGGTCACTCAGATCTATAATTACTTGCAGGAATAACTGAGTGATATTGGGTGTGGTACCTTATATTTGGGGATGGTCTTGAGCAGCTCAGAGACGGGCACGTCTGTCCCAACCACCCCTAGAAGGATGCCACGGTTTCTCTGAAAGCACACACATTACAAATACTCATAAGTTGTGTTTGAAAGGTCACTTACATAACACAGCCTCTGACAGATCCACTGCTTATGATCTTATGAAAAATTTCAGTCTACAATATATATTCGATTAGTGACGCTCTACTGTGTCCCAATTTACAGACTCCAATCAAACTGACATTAGTGTCCAACAAATACAAACATAATTATTTCACAATTTGTGTCTATTCTCTGAAAACCTAATTCCTCTCGGGTTATACAGGAAGTAATTGCAGAGTTTTTCAATTAAGCTGCAAGTTTGTTGGAGAAAAGAAGTCCGCGTTCGTGGCAATGAACATGCTATCGATTCCACAGCACTTTGTGTGAACTTACAGTCTCATTCTTGGTACTGAACACTGGCATTGCCACTGTGGTCATCAGAACTGGACCTTGACCATCCTCCAACTGAGCGAATCGTGAGACAGGAACAGTCAAAGATAGAAATGGAGAGGGTAAGGGAGAGAAAGAGAGACAGAGGGAGGGAGAGGAGGGAAGCTAGTGATGAAACATTGTTGTTATAGTTACACAAGAAATGTAACTGCACAGCACATTGCATGGCGTCATGCATATTATATGAGACATCTTGCTTAGTAACACTGTGTGAGTGATTATTTCAAGCTGCATAACACCCGTTTCTTTAGTCGGGAACCTCTGCAGCAGACCTAGTCATATTATCTTCTTGAGGGACCTACAAAACTTCCATGACATGTTTTATTCATGTTTATTATTTGCCTTAAAATGTATTCAATCACAGCCTGCCTTTGATCTCGTGCAGAATAAGCTTATCCAAAGGCAGTGCTTCTAGTTTGGATCTGGGTATCTTCCCTCCCAAAAGACTGCTGGAATAATTATGATATTTATCTTTCCGGCGGCTGTCTGTATCTGACGATGATATCCATTAGAGATGAAAGCTTGACGCCGTTATGAGGAGACCGGAGGAAGGCTTCATACTTGGCAAAAACTGGCTTGACCTTGTCCACTTATAAAACATCAAAACTGTCAGTCGCTTGTGCAGTTTATGTTCAAGTAGCCACAAGTAACTGGTGCATTAAGCACAATATGAATCGGAATATGAATATGGAACAAAATCCGCAATGGATACATCATGTCACATGTTTCCGCTGCAGCAGTCAGTGTTATCAGATTCCAGCATAGTATTATTTCTAAGGGAACTACCCATTTAACTAATCCCCTTTACTGAACATTACATGCCTCCTGTACATGCTGCTTCCTCCAGCCCCCCCCTTCCCCACCAGTAATAATAGGTAATGACAGGAAAATGCTAGCATCCATACAGTCTCCCTCAGACACTGGGGAAAAAAGGGGGAATTGGTGACCAGAGCTCAGACAGCTGGTAATAGCAATCCAGAACACAGTATTGGACATCAAAGAGTGAATAAAGCACACCTAAGTACAGCTGCTGTAACAATGGACAGCCCTGCTGCTGGAGAATGGGATCGATCAAAGGACAGGGGAAACGAGCGAAGCCTCATCTAAAAATACAAAATCTATTTCCAAGCTCAGGTCTATTGGATCATATATCACTGGTCTGTAAACATATGGACTGACATCTATCGTGCAGCCCCATGAGCTGTTGTTGAGCAGTCCCATCGAATGGGCACTCTTTGTACTTGAATCTCAGATGCTTTATTTCCGGGATATATGTGCATTTGGTGAAAATCTAGCTTGCCCAGCTGCTCTTGGAAACGACATACTGTAATCAAGCAGATAACAAGAGCTGCACAGAGAAGGGCAGCCAGCAACTGCATCTGTTGGATTCAAAACCAACATCGCACCACAAATGATCCTCACTTGCCCTACCCAGGGGATGAAAGCCCTTTAAACCTGTGCTTCATTATCCTAACCCAGGAGAGGATAGAGGCACTTCCTTGAACCCTAAACGAGCGTCCTCCAACGTGCCCATGACCCCCCCTCAGCCCCCTACGGGAGTGCTCTTTATCTAGAATTTGACTTCTCATACATAACCTGCGACCTCTAACGCAAGGTCAGGACTCAATGCGCATTTGGGCCGAATCTGCATCATCATTGCCTCCGTGGCTTTATCTGTATCAGTCAGAGTAAATGAGGTGTATAAGTCCTTTCCCCAGCTGTGGGTCAGAGAATGAAAAAGAACCCCACTGGGCTCCAACACACTCGCTCCCCACTGACACAAATACCCACACACCAACACCCCTCAGAGGGTACGGATACACACCCCTGCCCCGAGTCTGGTGTCTCACAGGACACCTCGTAATCTAGGTTGCCGTGACAAATTGCGTGCTGCTGGACGAGGTGACCCTCGTTTCCTTGGAGACTGAGCTTAATGACGTTGTGGTGGTGTGTGTTTGTGAGTGCTGGAGCCAAAGCCAGAGGCAAAGCTGGAGCCAAAGCTCCCCTGTAGGGCTCCTGTGGGAAAAATAAAACATATCCCATGGGGAGCAGAGCTGGCACTGACTCAGCACATGTTTTTTTTGTTTTTTGTTTTTTTAACTGCACAGGTGTTTTGGGATTATCTATGAAAGCTAACAATTACCTCAATCAACATTAAAACTTCTGCTTTGAAATAGTGGAGTTTATATTCATCCGTCATGACATTTTGAACAGCTTACGACTTCAGTTTGTCATCAAAAGGTAATCAACTGCTCCCAGCTTTCCCATTTGTCTGTCTTCATGCTTAACCAAGTATCAGACTCGTTCTTTGAACTTCAGTGCAATTCTCTCCCAACTTGCACTGATACTGTATTCTTTTTTTTTCAAATCTCTTACATTCACCCTCCTTACACTTGTCCTCAACCCCCACCCCCACCCCCCCACCCCCGACACACACACACACCCCGACACATCCCACCCCTTCCCCGTCCCTCCCATCATCCCTGAGCTCCAGTGTCGGTTCATCTGACAGAGTGGGAAACAAAGCCAAATGAGCCAGAGAATGATGGATGAAGCCGGTGAGACGAAGGATGGGAGGAAGAGGAGGGAGCAGGAGGGGAACGGGAGCAGAGGGACGAGCGCAGGTGGGGGTGGGGGGAGGGGGGTTGGATGGAGAGGGAGAGGCACAAAGCGAAAACAGAGGAAGGTAGGGGAGATATGCTGGGAAAGAAAGATTATTAGGTTGCACTGAGAGGAATGGGGATGAGAAGAAAAAAGACAGGATGAAGGGTACATGTGGAAAGATGATACCCATCAGCCCTGGAACACAAATCCTGGATGCTTGTGACTTTCCCCTAACACTGAGCAAATCCTGGGGAGTTTTTGCAAACTTCTTATCAGACGCTATCACCGCACTGGGTGTGCGTTTTTCTGTCACTGTCTGTTTCACTGTCAGACAACTGTTGTGGATGTGTTCACGCAGTGCCCGGGCCGGAGCTGTGCTGGGGTGATTACATGCAAAGAAGCGGCGCAGATTCCTTGCTAATCCCAATTATCATGTCTGACAATGTGATATCTATTTCTGTTTTCTGCTGAGCCGCTTCGATGTCAATCAGCTCGGGTCTATCACACTAACAGTACTATGTCAGACATATGGCCTGCCAGCTGTCTAATGCGACTGCTCTGTGCTCAGCTCATGCTGATGTGGTGGGGTGTTGGCGGCAGAGCACTCTTCTGTTCTTCTGTTCCACCATCATCATTGTTATGATTATGGAGCTGCTTATCTCAACCCACATATGATTCATAAAACACTGAAAAATAAAACACCGAAAACGATAAAAAGGCATCAGAACAGATCATCCCGCCAGTCATTATGGGCTATTGGATTTTCACCCAGAAGATGACAAAACAGCTTATTCTGGAGAATTCTACCAAAACAAATAACACAGGCAATCTTGTTTTCACACCAAAAATCACACAGGCAAAAGAGCAACATGTAGCCTCACATTTACACACACACGGTCACACTGCCAGGCCCGGAGATACTGGCAAAGCACGGCCAACACAGAATCATCAATGATGAATGAGCGTGAGAGGGCACGTGTGTTCGATCAGACGTGCAGAAGAGGGGCGATCAACTGAACCGGCCACAACCACGATGCATGGTTTGAATCATTAGGCTGACGAGCAACACACGACACCGACACACAAGAAAATGCCATGGGTCAGTATGGTAGTTAGTTCACCCTTCATCTGGCAGAAATCAGAGACCAGAAACACACATGCACGTGAAATGCACATGAACATACACCAGGCCTCAAAACAGCACAACACAGCGATAACCTCACACCAGAATTTTTTATTTTTGTATTTTTTTTTTTTTTACCTTTTGTGCTTGGGGGAGCTAAAGAGAACAGATTAAGGAGGAGAGAGGGAGGAGGAGGAGAGAAAGGGTCAATACGTTTGTGGATAAGTGTTAGAAAGCCTTCCAGTGTAGTTTCCACTGAATGGAGTTCCAGCACCAGTGGGTGTGTTAAATCCACTGACATTGACTTTGACTGCAACTTTAAAAAACAGTGACTGTGTCGGGAGAGGAGAACTTTATGGCTAGGAGGCTCACAGCAGAGGAAACAACACTTAAGCTGTTACTGTTGAGTCAGTGTTGAGTGCATGTACTTTGACAGTGATAAATGGATGGGGATAATGAGGACAAAAATAAGCAGAGGAAGACAGAAGAAGGTAAAACATGAGGGAAATGAGGAGGATTGCAGAGAGAAAGAGTTCATTTTCATCTACTGTAGTGTTGATAGCCTGTGGGTATTTCTGCTGGAGGGCACTTGCCTTTGTCTCCTTACATTTTTGAAGTCTCTTAATCTATTTAGAAAAAGCTGAGGACAAGTCACTGCTGTTCACTCTCCATGGCCAAACACAATAACTTGAACAAAAGAGGAGCACTGTGCATGCATGAATACCACAGTATATTGTGTGTAGATTATGTATTGCAGAGAATTCTATAGGTCAGTAAAAATCCTTTAGGGCATTTTAGTGATGATAATGTCTGCTCCAGAGAACTATAAAGCATGTGTAGGGAATTTAGTGATCCATGTGATTATCTGATAAAGAAAGATATTATTTTTTGAGATAAATAAGAGGACGTGCCACTGTTCATTACTATTACAACCAGTTTACTAGGTACTCCAAGCTAAAACTATTGCAATTTAACACAACAGTCCTGCAATAAATCCTACTTTCATGAAGGTTACATTTTTGTTGAAACTGTTTTAGAGTGTTGTTTCAATTTTATTGGTTGAAGGCTCCAGTTTGAGGTGCTATTTCATTATATCAATGCCATTTTATCAATGAGCACAAGCTAAACAACAGAAAAACCTGTTAGTGTAATATAGCACCAAAAACTACATCCTCCAGAATTATCATAAACTTGAATCAACACTTCTATAAAACACTTTTAACAAGTAGTTGCATTAGTTTTAGTTAGATGTGCCAAAGGAACAGGAAACTGAGTGGATGTAATGTGTGTGTCTGTCTGTATGGGGTGTGGTAAGAGGTTGAGTGATCAGAGACTAACTCACCAATGTTCTACTCACGCTACACAACTCCTAAACACACACAGGAGGCTCATTGATTTAATAGTTCCATCTGCTGCACAGACATACTTTCACACGTTCACAGACTGATATATACAGAGCCAAAACACATTGTCAACCCTCTGTTTGCTTTTTATCACCACTATTCTTTGGATTATATAATTCATCCTGAAAATGGGAATGTTTGTTTTTAGCACGGTGAAACAAAGTGCACTTTGGATTAAGTTTTTTCATTTAAGTCGCTCAATCCGTCACAGGGTATTCTGTACCCATTATGTACACCACCCAGTGGGTGCAAGTGTATATACAGGAACTGGAGTCCAATAGCACGTGAGAGGTGGTGCTTTTGACTCACAGTGCTATCAATGTAGGCCTCCGTCCACACCGTGTCGTGCTCCCGGTCGATCACCTTAGGACGACTCAGCACGTGGAGATACTCCATCACATTCTCTTGCACGTCTGCCAACGTGGAAATCTGAGTGAAGTAGCCTGTTGGGAGGAGAGACGAAGAAGAAGAAGGAGAGAGAAAAGATGATAACTTTAGATTTTTGCCAACAATGGAGTGTGAACAAGTTCAGTCTCCTCATTAGCTATGCTGTCCCAAAAACAGAGATCAGAGGTAGAGACTCTGTGTCTCCAAAACTGTTTCACATTGCAGCAAGTGTCACATCCCATATCAGCTTGGCTACATAATCTTTTCCAAGCCATCACTCCTATTTTACTTACCATGGTTCCAAAGCAGAGAAATTGCATCTGGAATACAGTATGGTAGGCAGCAGATATTTGCTTGATGGAGCAGACGGAGACCTGGATACATGTATGAGCAATAGCTGAAGAATTCCCCGCAGTGATGTACAAGTGAGTGCGAACCAGCATGGGTTTGTGAATGGGAAAGTGGTATGTAAATGTAATAGAAAAACGATCTCAGTTAAACCAAATGTGATGCCATTTCCTACGATGGTAATGCTGCCATTATGATGCTAATGTGCATGTGCAGGAGGGAATATACTGTTATCTCAGCAGGGGTCGGAGAGAGGGGAGAGCAAGAGAGGGAATCAGGACAACATAAGACACACACACACTCAGAGAGAGAGAGAGAGAGAGAGAGAGGATGAGAAGTGACACAGAGAGTAAGGGGAGAAGAGAGAGGGACCACCACATTTCCACCCATCCGTAAAAACAGCAAACTGCCTCCATCACCGTGAGGCAGTCAAGGAGAAAATCATAGCCAGAGGAAATAGATTTTGGGGTCATCGTTCCCGGCAACGACCTTTACTCCACAGGGAGAAAGGAGCCAGAGTCTAGACACAATACGCAGATCTATGATGAATGCCATGTACCCCTCCAAATAACTAAGGAGAGGACTGGTCACTGATAATCCAGATCTTTAAATCTGTGACCACAAATAAATGCTTAAAATTAAAAAAAAGGCTGAAGTCACTGGAAGCATTACAACTACATGATTACTGCAGTCACTATAGCAACAAGAATGCACTTGACTCTGAACTTGACCTGGAAGTGAACCTTGGCAGATTCTGCCTTTTCATCCTTAGAGACATTCAGATGCGGCTATTATTCCGGCAGACAGTGCAATGACAACACACACATACAGACTCACATCACACACAAAGCAAGCTGCCTCAGTCTAACTGCATCGTTCATCACAGCGGTGAGTGAAGAATGACTACTCCCACTGGAAGGCTGAGGGCGTCCTTCGGGCTGAGCCACCGGAGCCAGTGAGATGAGCTGGGGGAGAGGAAAAAAATGAATGCTGCCCCCGCTTTTTGTTGACATGGTACACCTGTCATATATACAGGACAGGACAGCTGCAGCGTGGCCTGGTCAGGATCAGGGCGTTCATATATTTTTAAAGGGCCTTGGTTTGGGTGACATGTCAGCAAAAATTCACAACAAGGTGTCCTGATACATGAAAATAATGGATGAGGTGGAGACGAAAAATGTCATGATACGAAGCAGAGCTAAAATACACTACAGATCTATGTGGACCCCCTTACGTATACCCCTATGTGACAAGTGACCATCAAATTCTAGAGACATGTTCATTAACTAAATTACACTTTTCTTTGTGATGCATGAGTCATCACATAGATTCTTGTTGGCATGTTATGTAAATGCAGGTAAATAAAAGTTAAATTCAACCAAATTTTGTGACCGCCTCCCCAATAGTGTCATAATAGCCTCAGACTCAGAGATATGTTTTGCACTTTGAATCCAAACTTTCAAGCCTTCACAAGTACCAGAGGGTAGAGAACATCATACATAAACAAGAGATTTGTGCCTCTTCTGTGGCTAGAAATACAACATATGATAACTGTGCTGTATTCACAACTTAATAAGACGTATGTGTAATGGCACCATGGCTATGACTATAATGCCACTTCCTGAACACAGACAAACACACACGCTAGCAGAACCTCTCACACTAAAATGCTGCCATAAAGTTAGAACCTGTCATCTAAAACATCATGTAGCACTAACTGTAGCACTTTCCCATGATAAAAACTGGCCACTAAAGAAGTACACACAGATATTGTATGAGGACTATGTGTCCGCATACGTTTGGCCACACACTGTGTGTTTGATAAGTATATGTTTGATCAGCATAGCATATCCACTGATGGAATGCACTCTATTCTAACAACATACAAAAGGTGCTATATTTGATCACCAAGGTTGTCACAGGTTGTCATGTCTCATTTTTGATTGTCTGCCAGTCTCAAGAGGGTGAGTGTTATATAATATGAGCTGGTCTGAGGGCAGACACCAGGGGAACCAGATTAGAGGAAAAAGAGAGGGGAATTGGCTGAAGGCACAGCTCTTATTGTTGAGGCTGTGATGGACAAAGAATGATAACCCTTGTCCCTGAAGTATTTTTCAGTTAATTTCTGTCTGAATCTATGTGTTAAGCAGACCTGACTGAGCTGGCAGGAAACACGGAGAGTGATGGTAGAAAGTTAGTTGAGCTCATCCAGTTGTCGGCTAAGGCCTGTATCCTTTTCTTGTTGGCTGGAAACTATTTCTACTATGTATGCTCTGTTAGTAGGTGGTACAGCCATAAAGCTTAGTGGTAATCCTAAAATTATTTTACCCACAGTATCTGTGCAAGTACACTCAGCATTTCCAGAATCTTAACGATATCCTTTGCTCCACTCAAAGACCACAGGGAGAGATTTTGACATCACAGCTTTCAGTGACTGCTTTCAGCAGACAAGATAACACTTTTTCACCTGAAAAACTACTTCAGGTAAAACAGTGAGGAAATGACACTGAATTTTCTGCTGTAGTTTGGAATAGAGATGTTGTGCCTAGGGAGCAGAGAGAAGACTGTTCTGCACAGCTCCTGCAGGGAGCAGAGAGGATGTCACTGTCACAAGCCTGAATCATCATCCGGCATACAAACACACGCACACACTTGTGAGGCAAGGCACGAGACACACACACACACACACACGCACACGCAGGTCTCATCATTGCCACTAACACCCTCAAACTGACTGGATGGGTCCTCTGATATCACTTCCAAGCAAAACTGTGGATGCCCTTGTCCTCTTATCTGCACATAAATACACACACACACAGCTAGAAACACACGCACACCCCTTGTGTGACCTATGGCTTGCCTGTCTTATCTACGGCAGCCTGAGGAAATGGAGCCAGACTGTCTCTGTCACCCACCTCCCAGCTAAATATAGAACCTGAAGGAAAGTGCTCTACACTCTGAGACAACCATGACCACACACAAAGCAGCTGAAAAGTGGTGTATCGCCAAGATAGTTTGGACTTTAGGCTTAGAGGAAGATGTAATGTGACATATCTGGTCTGTGCAACTGGAACCAGCTGCCTGCTGTCACACACACGTGCTAATACTACTAGCACTGACAAACACACGTCCATGAAGCAACATGCACACACACACACACACCCACCAAACACCTCAAACAAATCCTGAGCTCAATAATGTATTCATTTTCGCCTGGCTGACGGCAACATGCAGCAACTTTCCTCTGCAAAAAACAGATTATAAGTAGGAAAAAAAAGTACAGTGGTTTACGTGCGTGTTGTAAGATCCCACCTTTGTTAGCACATGCCATCCATTTCAGATTATCTGCGAAGGCCGACTCTCGACCAATCAGGTAAGGGAATATGCGGACCTGCGGAGAAAAAGCAGATAGCTTCCGTCAGTCATTTTAATCGCATTTTGATAGGGCCCACCACACCACCATATAGAAGATAACACTGTCAAAGCCAGGCGGAAGGCTTATTCTTTATCTGCCACTGATTAGCAGGCCCTTCCTCCTTGTTTAATAGGGTCGATTACGAACTCATGAAAGTTTTCAATTTGTCTTTAAGATTTTATTTAAAGTTTAGGTAATTCAAATCATTTTTATCAGCTCAAGAAACTAAACAATTGAGGATTACCAGATACAGGTTTTTAAATGAGATAAGTGAATCTGCAATTAGAGTGACTACGAATGATAAACCATGAAGTAAATATTTTGAGCTGAAAAAGCCAAACTTAAGCTTCCCGTGCTCAATCCAGAGAATCTTCTAAACTCTCTGCTGCCAGACCCATTTTTGCCCAGCAGTGCTCAGTTGGCTTTAGCAGCAGGTGTAGTTGGCAGGTGTGTGTGCCCACGAGTGTGTGCGTGTGTGTGAAGAGCAGGTTGCCAGATTGGACCAGATGCAAGCCTCTGGGGGCACAGCTGCCATAGCTCCCATGCCTGCATTTTTCACTGCCTCCCTTCACCCTGACAGCATGTGTCTGTTTGTGTTTGTGCATGTGTATGTATGTATGTGCATGCACACATATGTCTAGATTTGTGTGTGTGTGTGTGTGTGTGTGTGTGTGTGTGTGTGTGTGTGTCTTTATCTGATTTTGGATGACTGCACTCAACAGAAGGGTCTGAAAATTGCAAAAATATAATTTATGTACAAACGGTATTTTCTTTTTTGAGGAATACTTCCATTCACATGATATTCATTTTATTGTTACTTCCATGTGTAACAGCCTATAAATTCAATAGTGATTACAACAGCTTTAGCAAACAAAGATATAAACCACAGACAGCTAATTCTAGGCTCTCATTTCTAGTATGGATATTGTTGGTCTATTGTCAACTGTAATGAGTTTCACTGTGAATAAGTGCAGTTGTCAGACTGTCATTTTTAAGCAGCCCTAATTATCTAGACTGTAATCATCTTCTATTCATACAGACCTCAGCCATGTGAATGACACTGCCAGAGTGACTGGAAAACACAACACAGCCAAAATGATCATAACCGCTCCATGTAGGGCCATAGTTGAGAGGTGTTGCAGTGGGATTTTCTGCTTGTGGTTATGTGTTTTCCTTCACTGGTAGCCAAGATGGAGGTCAAACTACAGCAGACTGGTTATTAAATATGGAAGAGGTTTACAGCTGAGTTAAGTTCGGCGGAGATAAAAACCAGCCGGGGCTCGAGCCACGGCATGCAATCTTCAACCTACTTGACTGCACAAATTTCATATGGGCAGGAATAAAAACACACATGCAGGCAGGAATACAAATACACAGACATGCAAGTATATACATCTGTATGTATCTATCAGTGACTTTGCATAAAGATATGCTTATAGAGATCTTCATATACAGGCACTGGTACACACAGATATCCATGCACAAGAGTAACTTAGGGCAAGTTTCAGGCTGATGGCACGCGCTCTGCCCTCATTTTAAACACAAGTTCCCATGTGTGCAAAAATATATTTGCTCTCACTCCTGCATTATGTATTTAGCACTTAACTCGATAATGTATTCAGTTCTCCTGTGTAAACACACACACACACGTTTAAATGCTGTAAGTACTTCTGCGAGGCTACATGTGTTTTAATGTCCAGAGCACACTGTTGCAACTCACACTGTTACAGAGTAGCAGCAGGTGAATTGTTCTGTTGTTGGTGGCCTTATGCAATATGTAGCATAATCTAGGACCAGACAGGCCTCTGTTGGTTAAACTAGAAACCACATCCTTGATGCTACATAGGGATGATTCTTAAATTGTTTTGGTTTGTATATGGGCTCTATCCACTGAGGCTGATGACTGTTATACCTGGGTTAGTTTGTCTGTTTTGCATTAACATATGTACATACTGTAATAATGTAATTGCATCTACATTTTGTAATACAATAAATCCTAAGGCTAAGCTTTGTATTATATGTATGATGTATGATCTCAATTGTAAGAACACGGACATTCACATTAAAATTTGCAATACGGCACAGGATGACAGGTAGAAATAATGTTTGGTTTATCACTTAATGGCAACAGCTTATCTTTGGCAAAACAAAAGCCACAAAATTACATTTTCATTTGGAGAGACAACTTTTTAAAACAACTTTTCTATCGACACCTATTAGCAAGCCTTGTAATTTCAATTGTTACCACTGCAGTGGTACACAAAGCTTTCAAACTTTCAAACAAATTGAAAGATACTGATACTGACCTTGTGCCACACTTTCTAAAGTTAGCAGCTGATTTTATTTCTCCTTTATTAACTCATATTTTTCATCTATCTTTTGCCTCTAATGAAATTCCTTATCTTGATATCTGCTTTTGTACCACCATTACAAAAAGCTGGTGACCCAACACTTCTAAATGATTACAAGTCCAGCTAATCAGTCTTGGCAAAGATTCAGGAACTGGCCATTTCTAATCACTCTCTAAGTTTTTACTCTGATACTATTTTATCTGATTATCAATCTGGTATATTTGAGACTGAGTTTAGGAGAGTAGACTGATGTGTGTGTAGGAGACAGTGTCAAAAACTACCTGTTCTTGGGGTGGAAGATGGGGAGATGAATTTGTCAGTCTAAGGGAATGTTCACATAAAAAAACACTGCTTACATGAAACGCTTATGAAGTTGGGCAAGTGCAGGCTCTCAGAGAATATGGTTTCTAGGCCTAGTGGTGAATTCCCAGATTGAGTTAGTGACTCTAATGTGTAAGAGGCAGATACTGCATGAGGAGAATCTCTCAAAACTTACACTGAGAGCCAGGGCCACATGGAGACAGTGTCTCTGACTCTTTGGACTCACAATATCACGAGTCTAGGCCTTTCTGCTGGCCCTACTACATGTGTGCCCACTGCAGCTGTGCCTCTCTCTTGTAGGACTGAGCCCACGGAGTCCCCTTACAGCCCGTGCTGCTGTGGTGTATCCTTCAGGCACTTACAGCTGGCCCTTTACTGGTGGAACAAGATGAACAATATTGGCAGAGGACTTGCACAGGGACCTGAAGATTCACTGCCAGTGGTGACAGATAAGGTATGGTGGTTCACACAAAGGACAGGCACAGGATAGGGTATATGTGGCCAAGCTGATCAATCTCCTGAAGCTGAGGGACGTACATGTAGCCTACTTCCAATTTTTTCAATACTTTCACCTTCAAGGTCAACTCATGCCGGTAAGAACAGATGAAACGCAGCATCTTTCATCAATTGCCAGTGTTGTCTAGTTTCACCTTGCTTCTACAAGATGGCCGACAGTTGTGGAAATGGGCACACCACAAGCCACCCACAGTCAATGCTGTCCTGTGTAGATTTTTTTATATAGTGGCAACTAAAAAAATGACTCAATCTGGCCCAGAAAGACTTTTTGATATATTTCAAAGGAAGTGGCTATAACAATACATACAATCTCTGAACACCACACACCTTCAAATGATTTCAGTTTGAGCCATTAGATGCAATATACTCCAAACTGGCCTAGGACCATACCAACAAATTACTTTAAGGCTTCTGTGTGCAGGCAGTCGGGCAACTCAGGAGAGAAAAATCCTGCTCTATGACCCAAAAAATGGCAAAACTTTTTCAGCGAATGCAATGAATGATCAACTTTATGAATCTTTGCCATATCACCATATCTAATTTTCATGCTGGTGACAGAAGTTTCTGTCCCTGAGTGCAGACTATGTGCCAAAGAAGAACAATGTATCAGCAGATCAGTGGTCTAGGGCGGTGTTTTTCAATTATTTTTGAGCCACGGCACATTTTTTACATGAAAAAATTCCCACGGCACACCACCAACCAAAAATGTTAGAAAATGACACTCTGTAGCCTAATACAGTATGTAAAATGACAATACAGTCTCTCACTTCAAGTTTCTTGTGCAGCTCATACACACGGGCCAGCACTTTGCCGCGTGACAACCATCGGACCTCTGTATGGAGCAATAAGACTTTATGCTCTGCTCCCATTTCCTCACACAAAGATGCAAATATGTGACTGTTCACAGGTCTTGTCTTTACAAAGTTTACCCTGCGCACATCATAATCCAACACAGGAACTAGGTCTGCTGGTAAAGTCTTGGCAACAAGGGCCTCACGGTACAAAAAACAGTGTGTAACAACATTGGGTTTTCTCTGATGGTGTCTCCATCCACAAAACGCACATTGGCCAAGAGTTGAGAATGTCCACTAATATCCGTAGACCCATCAAGTTGCAATGCAAATTTCCCACTGATGCGCATCTTTTCCAAAACAACACTTTTGATGTCTGCAGACATGTCATCAATACGTCTGGCAGTTGTGTTATCTGAGAGAGGGACTTAAGCTATTTCTTTAACCGCGTCAGGGCCGAGCATCTCGTTAACAATGGCTTTGCTGGCAGGTAGTATTAATGTCTCTGTGTGTGGCTTTTTTGTTTTGGCAATGAGTTGTGTGGTAGCTAGCTTTGAGGGCTCTCTCATTCACGTTTATGGTTTTTCTCATTAAAGTTGCCTGTTTCCCCATGTGTAAAATAAAATATTCTGCCTTCTTGTTTTGGGGTGTTTCGTTTGGAGACAGCGTTTAAGCTTGCTTGGGACCATGACGCTGTTGGATAGCTTTTTGCCACACACCAAGCACAGCGAGGTATATAGCTTTCGCTGTATTGCCTCGAGCTCACTGTTTTTGCTTTCTTTTGACCACCACTCATACTGTGGCCTTCATCTGGGTCAGAATTTTGTCCAGGGTCCAGTTCGGAGATCGCATTTTAACCTTTTCAAAAACTTCTCCATCACTGTCACTACTACCTCTCCCACACATCACAAATTCTTTGGTCTTAAAGTAACAAGGCAATTAGCTCCCTGCTGCCACCCACTGACATGGAAGAATATTAAATTACTCCTCCAATCACTATATTGCAGCACAGACACTTGACAATGGCATATTATTTCCAGATATTAATTAATTAATTTTCAAAAAAAATCTTTTAGACCAATTAGGCGAAAGAATTTCCCACAGCACACCCGATGATCTCTCACGGCACACTAGTGTGCCACAACACAGCGGTTAGAAATCACTGGTCTAGGGATGTCACAGCCCAAGACCACTCCAGATGGGAAATGGCCAACTTTTTTTAGTGAAGGGTGCCCACCACCACTGTTCTCATCAAAGCCATGTTTTCTACTTTTCCTGTTGTATTATAGGGTACTATAGAAGATTTTAGAAGATTCACAATTCACAACCGTCAATTATTGCAAATTTTCAGGGTGTTAACAAGGGTGCTGCTCTGCTAAGATTCATCTTACATTTCTTTATATTCCTGATCTTCAGTGCAAGGTGTTTGATATGGCTGAATTCTCACGCTAGTAATATTAAGAACATATTGCATTTTCATGACCTTCTAAAAAAATACATTTGCATGGAACTCTTATTGAATTTGGTCATATGTGGCACCCATATTATGCCAAAAGTAGATAGAGAGTACAACCCATAATACTGTTCTGTAATAAAATGATAATAGTATACAAATTATATGATAACTGAGCAGCCAAACAGCTTTTTGCATATATATCATAAGGCATCATTCAAGCATAGTTAGCTGAGATTATAGCGCAGATGTGTTTAGACGCACATGTATGTGTGGGTGTACAAATATGTCCATGTTCATGTGAGTTTAGTGTGAGGCTGTAAACACGTGTGTGGGCACATTCATGTAGACAGGAATTTATGGGTGTCAGTACAGGAGTGAGAGTATCGGTTCAAGTATGTCTTGTACTTTTATCTCCTCCTTTCACTCGAAGAAATGATTGGGATCAGTATTCCACACAAGCCGTCAATTGCACCAAACGTCAGAGAGCAGTGTCAGGTACACTCTTATATGAGCCACAACAATGTTCTTCGTGTTTTTGTTGTTTGTTGTTTCAGTTTTTTATTAATGTACATTATGGTTTTTGAGGTCATACTACAAAAAGTAAAGATAAGTGCAAAACAGCTTCTAAAACATTCTTTATCTACAAAAAGGCTGTTATCTGAAAATGGTGACAGTATCTCTCTGAAAATAATCAGTGGTGTAACATGAAAGAAAAACTCATTATAGAATGTATTTGAAGTTTTTCAGTGTTTTAGACTTTTCATCAGTAGATACTGTTTTTCAAGGCAATACTTTCTTTATGATCTGGCCTCTATAGCTTTTTGGAATAAATGCTGTACATTCAGAAGTGTATTTGCATTCAGTTTTTCCTACGCATGCCTGTATGCTCAGTGTGATGCCATATAGTGGTGAAGCTGTGAGGCTGGTTGGAAGGAAGCCATTAAAAACCAGCAGCGAAGGGGGAGAGAGAGAGAGAGAGAGAGAGAGAGAGAGAGAGAGAGAGAGAGAGAGAGAGAGAGAGAGAGACAGGAGAGAGTGACAGAGACTGAAGACTTCTATTATCAGCGGGGCTTCTTCTAAATGGAACTATCTAGCAGCCTTGTCCCCGCTCCGCTCACTGCTCTACAGCCTTGAGGCAGGAGTGTTGGCGTGGTGGGTGGGTGGGGGGGAATTGCGACTACAACCAGGCACACACAAACACGTGGGAATATAACTGCATTTGGGAAATATTAATGCATTATATTAATGCACACAAACATATGCTCAAACAGACTCAATAAAATTGGCTAATAATGTGTCCTCACACTCTCATCAGCTGCCAGATCCCACAACTCACTCCCACACACACACACACACAAAAAAATATTTTGCAGACTCTGTAACGAGCATTTCTTGTCAAGGCTGTTAAAAGACCTACCTGAGGCAATGAGAGTTTGTACTGAATGTATATGGTATATACGTGTTTAGGGTGTATGAATGTATCATTGAGTTTAGTCCTTCTATCCTCAACCTTTTAAGGGCGAAGACCCTGTGGGCTTTCTTTTTACAGGAGAAAATGACCTAAGAATAACCCTTTCTTTCTTCCCCTCCATCTCCTCTCTCTCCCTCTCTCTTCCCATTTCATTTCAGGGCCTGTCAGAAGAGCACCACAATTACCTTGCAGGACAGTGAAGAGACAGATCAGACCTCAGAGACAGGGCCATACTTAACTCTGTTTTAAAGCCCTCTGAAAGGACCCCATACTGGGCCTGCTCAACACTTTCCGCTTGTCAAAAACTTTATCTAACAACTCAGCCAAATACTAATACTTGGTGAAAACATGCTCTGAAATCTGACAACAGCACAGTGTGCCCATATGGGAAACAATGACACTTGTTGATATATTATTTGAAAGTGGGATATTTCTTTAAAAACTATATTTCTGATGTAGTTACAATAATCATATGTGATTTGTAATCAATGACCTAACCTTATAAATGATTACCTTTCTCACTGTTTCTGTTGACTGATGTATTTGAAAGAGACTGTAGCAGATTCCTTTGGTATCCCTTTAAAATTGTGTCAAATGGTTCTACTTCCTAATTCCTCATTTTCTCACAGTCCACTCTCAACAGCTAGTTTAAAAAGTCATTCACAGCCACAGAGGTGCATTATGCTGCTCTCCAGTGCTCGCCCCTTCATTGGATTACATGGTCTCAGGTCCATGAAGTTGTGAACAAGGCATAATAGGAAATCAAGCTCAGCTGACCTCAATGTGCAACAGTCCTGGAACACATTTGCAGAATAATGTAGATGCGCGTGTTTGTGTGGTCAATACACTACCTTCCTCTCTGGCCAGTTATACTTGGCAAAGATAGCATCATATGTGTCCACGGCCCCATCTGTCACCAACATAATGGCTTGGCTACACTCGCTCCCCCTCCCAGTCTCGTTGAACTGGAGATAGAGATAGAGAGAGGAAGGGGGGGGGGATTACGGCAGGTGAAGAGAAACAAAACAAAGCTTACAGCGAGCTAATGGAATAATAATAGTATGCCTTCATCTGTACACACACATGCACACCAAACTACATGGACATCTACAGAGTGCATTACCACACTAAGATTACAGAAATGAGTCATTAAGCAGGATAGAGACATTTGTCATTGCAGTGTCCCTTGTATAGATACATGTTGTTCAAATATGAGCATTTATAAGTGGGTGGTAAATGCACGTGTCTGTGTGTTCATACGCATGCGTGTTTGATTAATTGCTCGCTCATAATGAGGAGATGTCGAACCAGTAACCTGAGTCATCAAGTGTCTTGTTTACTTGGTTTTTGCATGATTGTGTTGATTTAGCTATTAATTACAGTGCACTAATTAATTTTGGGCATGAAACTGTTTGCTTTCTGTGCGTATGTATTTGTGTGTGTGTCTGTGTATGTGTGTGCATTCGAGTGTGTCTGCCTGCGTGTGGGTGATCAGCCATGAGTGTGTTACTTACGTCACTGAGGAGATTGAAGGCTTCAGTCAAAGCTATGTCCAACATACCAATGCCTTGAGCAAACAGCTTGTCAAGGTGCTCCCGGAAATGCTGGTAAAATACAAAGTTTGGGGAGAAGCTGTTACAATGATGGTGAGGAGAGAAAAGAACACAAGTGAAAAAAGAGAGGGTGAAGAATTAGAGGTCATTATTGATTTTTATAGGGAAAAACAAAGAGACAAAGACCAGATAGTTACAGTAAAAAGATGTAAAGATAATGATTTCATTTTCTCATAATACAGAGAAACATAATATTTGACTGAACTTGATTTACCGTCACTTACATGTGAGCTGAGATTGCACCAATGGTCTAATGGGCTCTTTAACATGGCCCTGAGCCAGTTTTTGCAGAAAGCGACCCCATTATCTTAGAGTAAAATGTCACATCCTGACAGAAAGAGCTAAAATGACCAGTTTTCTGTCCATCTCCTTTCAACTGACAACCATTCACTCTTCTGAGTATGCATATGTGTGTGTGTCTGTGTGGTTGTGTTCATGGGTGTGATTGTGCCACAAAGGGTACATTATCTCTCTGGCAATTAATGATGAGTTTAATGTTGTCAGCAAACTAACAGGTCTCATGCGCATGTCTCATTATTTACAACAGCCTGGGGGCAACACACACACACACACACACATGGGCACAGCCTATTATCCAGTTCAATCTATTTATAGCTATTTAGATGCAGCTGTTGGGATTTGGAACATATCTTGTTGACTCTGGCTCTGCCCAACTACCTGCAAAACCATTTCCACCTATAGATGTAGGCAACCCTCATACATTGTATAATTAGAAGATATGACTCAGTCTCTCACTTTTTAAGATCTAGGAACACGCCAGACCTTGGCCCTACCTACATCACCATCCTCTCATCAGTCTCTTTACCTTACTCTCCCTCTCTTTTGCTCTTTCTACATTCATCTCCTCCAGTCTTCTGCTCCTTACTGAGGGGAGGAGGAGAGTATCTCAACACACAGAAGGAGGCCAAAGCAATGTAAGGCCATATCAGGGCTTGCTCACTTGGGTGCAAAATATGTGCACGGAACACACACACACACACAAATAAACATATGCACAAAAACAACCTCAAGCATCCCTGGCAAAACCCCCAAAGGCAAAAAAGAACCTTTCCTTTGATGTGGATAAAAGGGTTAATCAGTTCCAACAAAAGGCTCTACCCTTGAGCACAGCAAACTCTACCTATTGTGTGTGTGTGTGTGTGTGTGTGTGTGTGTATGTGTGTGTGTGTGTGTCTGTGTGAGTGTATGTGAGTTAAAATCGAAGTGATTTGTCTCAGCACAGCGGGCTGTGTTCAATCCTCAGCGCAGCAGTGTACTAAAGTGGCAGATTCAGAAAGCGTGTGTGTGCGCAATGCTCAATGTGCCCAACCTTTTGTGCTGCGCCACAAGGCTCTGAAATGTACAGCACACTGGACATCAAACCCTTCAATGCTGCAGACACCTTTTATACTCAGAAATGATCACAGCGTTCAGCTTAATGAAGCCTGGCTACAGGGGCATAATAATGAACGAGCAAAAATATCTCAAATTGCAGATGGCTGAATTTTTATGGCAAGTCATTTATCTCAACATGGAGGCAGGTGCAATTTTGCTAAATGCAAGGAAAAAAGAAGCATAAGAAGAGTTGGGTTTGCTGGGCAAAAACAGTGAATACCATGTGGTGATTTGAGTAGGATAAGCCTGTTTCAACAGTAGATTGATGAGTCTTGCATTATCAAATATGACGTCAAAACTATACTGAGGTTCAGCATCATATTTGGAAAAAAAAAAAAAAAAATCTAACAAAATAGTCCTCAGTTAAATTTACACTACTAAACTTTACCTGGTTCTGTTAGCTTCTGCTGTTCACACTACTCAGGTGAGTCTTTCCTTCAGAGTTTCTCAGAGGAAAACAAAAAAAAAAGGCAAAAATAAAAGCTTGCCTGTCCAAAGTAGCAGCTAAAAACAAAGAATAAAGACTTTCGATTTCAACATCAACTGTCCACATTCATGCACCTTGAGTCGCATCAGGGGACTCCTCTGAGTTTAAGCACAACAACTGCTATATGGAGATAATGCTGCAAATGATGAGTGTTTCCCTTTAAGCCTCTAAATATCAGGCTGGAGTTGCTGAATATGTGAGTAATAATCAGACAGGATGGATTTGCTTCAAGATTCCTGTTGACAAGTCTAATTAGATAAATAACTACTCATGGCAATATAGCCTGATGAATGTTGTTTGTCCCATGGACGCTTGACAACAGGTACTTGTGACCCAGTTGAAGTTTGGGTATGAAATAACAGATTTTGGAAAGACAGATCGGTAAGTTTAAGTCTCCAGTGTGACAGTCACGTCCTCCCCCCAGCTGAAGTAAAAGACATTAGCCTTATCTACTAGTGCAGACTGCCTTCCCCTCTTAGCTGGCTGACTCACACTACATTAAACTACCATCTGGAGTTAAACACATAATGCTAATCCATATGCATAAGTGTACACTCATTTAGAAATAAACAGACACTAACTTAAACACCAACAGGCGCACACCCTCAGATGTGAACACACACATAATTCTACAGTACTTGCACATGGTACACGGAAAGCAGTCCATGCATTTGCTCGTAAACAGCTGCGTCCCGAAGATTTGACCTGGGCTAATAGAGGTTAGCAATTGAATTTTTAAATGGAATTTTAAAGAATTTGGAGGAGATGGAATTTTTAGTGGCACCTGGGGATGGAGCTTGTTGTAGACACCAGAGAGGAGCAGAAACTCATAGAGTAATAGGGAGGAGGCAAGAATTATCACATGTGCTAACTTGTTGAAAACATCCTGTATGAACTGTTGAAGTAGTATGCATAGACATAAACATAGGCACACGTACAAACATTCCCAAAACCACATTAAATGGAAATATTTATACCACTCACTTCCTCTGGAAAATCCAAACCATATTTTAACAAATACGCCACCCATTGAGTAATGCTAAGTGACTCACGATGGACTTGTTGAAGCACAAAGTATCAAAACTGATGTTGATCATGTAGGTCATGTAGTCATTTTAGATTGACGGTCCCTTGGTACAAAAACTTGAATTGTATAGATTCTTGTGGTTGCCATATAGACTTGAACCTAAACATATCTTTCTGACTCTCTAATCACTTTTTACTGTTGTGAATCACCAGAAAATGGATTCTTTTAATATTTTCTTCAAGTAACTCTGAACCTGTCCAGAGCCTCAATCACTAAAATTCATCAGTGATTTCCAAATGACTGTAACAATAGGAGACAAGGAAAGACAGACTCACATCTTTGTTGGTGACGTCTGCTTGGACCAGAGTTCCATTCAGGCACGGCTCCACATAATGCAACTCTTCATTGTACTGGAAGAACAGAAAAGGAATGATTACAGCAGTAATAGTAATGACTTTAAATGTGGTGTATATATAGAAAGGTTTCATTCAATGTGATAAAAATACAAAATTTGAAGATGTTAGAAACTTCACTTATCTTGATGAAAAGTGCACACATATATGCACACATTGCACACACTGTACAGTACACAATGTACTCAGTGCCTGCCATTCTGTGATAATACTCATCATTTAATGCATGAGTATGAATTAGACTTCAAAGGCCGAGGGAGAGAATAGAAGTGTGTACTTCCAAAGCTGGTAATCTGTGTAGGTTCATATGCATCTGTCTGTCATCTTTCTGTCTTTGTGTGAGTGCATATATTTTGGAGCAGAGAAGAAAAAAAAATCCAAAAAATCCACAACAACTTTTATACAACTGCGAGTCCTCTAAGGTAAAATATTAAAAGTAGCACAAATAAAAAGACGAAAGAAGAAACAGATGAGTCAAAATGACACACCCTTTTGAAGAGTTTGGGGAAAACAATGTGTTTCTGCCTGATTGTCTAAATCCTCTTTTTCTCTGTTTTTCAAAAGAATAATTTTCAAAATAACATGATTAGGATATCAAATGATAATGAAGACTTTGTTCTGCAGAGAAAGAGAATGGAGGCTGGAAAAGTGACTAGCTCCGTCTTGATGCGAAATGGCGTCAGAGACACACACGTGCAAGTGCATGGTCACGCACACACACTTACACACTCATGGAGTTTCATCAGACCGAGATGCGATAACAATGGTTTGGGTGCCCGAGGCGGGATCCAATCACAACTGTCTCTTTTGCAATTCAAATCTTCATTCAGCTGACTGCTAATTGGTTGTGAGCGTGACAGAGGAGAAAGCTGATTCGTTCCAGCATTTCCTCTGATCTGAGGAGGAGAGGATGTGGGCCTGTGTGTGTGTGTGTGTGTGTGTATCGGAGTCTAAAAAACATAGAGGTTAAGTAGTTTATGGAGCCTCCCTTACAGCTGTGTACACATCTGTGTGGACTTACAGCGATTATGTTGAAAAAGTCATCGTCTCCAAGAGTGTCCAGGATGGAGGAAACGGTCTGTCTGGCGATGGTCAGCCTGAGGCCTTTCATGCTGCCACTGACATCCACCAGGATCACCACATCTTTCGGAGAGGTGGCAGCCTGGATGTACCACTTCCGGTTACGACAGTCAAAAGCTATGACCCCGTGCTCATCTGGCTTCCATTTGATTCCTTGAAGAACATCACACATCAAAGATAAACGATGAATTGAAATAGTGCTGGAGTTGCATAATTTGTACAGAAGGAAAACAAACCATTACTTTGGCAGAAACTGAAAAAAGGTGGCCAAGAAGTTTGTTCTTTGAGTCGTAATGCTTTTCTGCCAAAACACACTGCTTTTCAGATTTTTTCATCATAATCATCTGTTTTTTAAAGCTACATCTGCCCCTGTGCTATTTCCATGCAGATGGAGATTTTAGATTTCTGCTGGCACCCCAGTACCATGCAGGTATTTGTACTCTAAGCATTTAATTTTTAAAAACAACACTTTTGAAAAGTTTAACTAAATTCAGCAACATCTTTTTAGAAACTCCTCCAATGTCCAATGGAAAAAAATCACAGAACAACGTCAACAGTTTTCATTGGGGCAGTTTTTTGTCATTTAAAGCAAGTTCTCTTTAACAGCTTCCAAATAATTTCGATGGTACACTGACTTGTAAGAAGGAAGATGGTGCCTCTGTCATTCCCACTCTGTCCTGTGAACGCCTGTTCTTGCGCTGTGAAACTTTGGTGAGAGGGAACAATCTACCACTATCTAAGTGAACACAGCAGTTATTTCTTTTGATCCTGTGCTGTTGATGTAATAAACACACCAAACTCTGTTTAGAATCTTTGATATTTTCAAAGTTTCCTCGCTGGATATCAGGAATGAGCACTGGTTTTTGATGACTTCTAAGTCTTTTTAACTGATCTACAGTTTGGCATAACCATTCAGTGAGTGGGACTATGCAGTCGGAGCTCTGGTCAGGCGATTTTTTTCTGTAAATGAAAACCAATTAACTGGGCAGACTCGGAGCACAACATAATTAATTATCACTCATGGCTAAAGAGGCCGCTGTTGCACAGCTGAGTTTGTTGCTTTAAGGAATAAAATAAAATGATTTTTAGGTTTTGGAGTCTTTATGCAGCAATGACTTTGAAGGCCTCCAGGTCAGAATACTAACAATGGGTCTTTACATGGCCAGAGCTGCACAGAATATATAGATGTCAGATACAGACTAAGGCATGGGATATTAAAAGCATAATCAAAGAACACTTATATGCAGGTTCAAGAGGTCAAAAGATAAAAGATAAAACAAATATAAGAGGCCTTTCCACTTATTTTCTCATATTCTGTCCTACATAAGACTGTTTTCACCAGTTCTATTCAATATATTTCCTTAATTACGCTACTTCAGTTCTCATTCATTCCACTTCACCTGAAAATGTTAATTCTATCCATCTTTTTCACCCATTCTCTAATCTCAACAATCCCAACCCCCCACCCCCACCCCACCCACTAACTCCCCCCCTACATTCCTGCTCTCTCCCACTCTGCTAGCCTCCAGTCTCTAGCTGTCAGTCACAGAGAAGATTCCCTTCATTCTGCTTTAGGGAGACAGCGACTTAATTACAAACACACACACACACACAGCCACTACCTAACACCCATCCACCCTCACAAACAAACACACGCTTACCTGGGTATTGCCTGAAAAAGCCTTTGGCGCTGCCAAAGTACTGCCATATGAGTGATGGGTCTCTCTCGAAGTTATCCACAAACACTTTATTCAAGGCCTCAGACCAGTACACTCCGTTGACAATTGCAGAGTCTAAGGAGCGAAGGGAAAAAAAGACAAGCGTGGAGAGGAAAGAAGAAGAAGGTTAACATTGTTTTTACAGTCCAGAATGCTGGAACAGGTATTCTCTAGCGGCTGCTCATCCAGTCATATCACATCACACACTGCACCTCCACAGATCACTATCAGAACCTATTCATTACACAGAGATACAGGCAAGTGTTAGCAGAAAAACAAAGAGAAGAGATGGGAGGAGAGAAAAGAAACAGACAGAAAAAAGAGAATAGAAATAGGAGAGACTGTACACTATTCTCTACAAAGGCCAAATGCAATAACTACATAATTGGTCACAACTGAGTTAAGAATATGTATCTGACTTAGTGAAATCTGTTTTATATCAAGTGAAAACAAAATATAACAAAATATAGCTAAAACACAGTATCTGCATCTATGCTGCTCAGGTTGTATAGTAACCACAATGTGGTAGTATCTGGGCTGCCATAGATTGCTAACCGGCAAAACAGCTACAGGAAAAGACCTGCATCAACTACTAGACTTGCTAAAACTAAATGTACTCATCGAGTTTTTATTATCTGATATAATATATATAAAAATAATAAATATAATATCAATTAGGATCACTATTCAGTGTGACTAAATGAAGAAAAAAACAAACAAAACAAAAAACTGAATTAAAAAAAAAAAACATTAACTTCTCCTAGAGCTAACTATCTTAGCAGATCTCAGTAGCTGTCATCTCAGCTTTTGACTCCAGAGGAGTTCACATAGTGCATTTAACACTGAGGTATCTTTACTATAAATAACATATTTAAATGTTTTAAATTGCAAATGAATGTATTAAATTGATTCCAATTGAAACATTAATAGTAAACTTGACAGACACCTTGCAAAATAGAGACAGCCTACTATTTTTAATTCCTATAAGAACTGAAAATGAGCAAAACAAAGATTATTTTCTCTAACAAACCTGTTAAAATGCTGCCAGCAGGGTTTTTTTTTTAACAGTAATATTTCAGTGTTAATGGGGCGATATTAATATGTGTGCATACTAACAAACAGTGCAGTGTCTCTGCAAGCATGCCCATGTATCTGCACAATATGTGATACAGCTTTTGCTTAGGATTCTATCCAAACTGATTGCATTATACCGTGGGGCATATCCAATTATTTGAGCTTCTTTTCAGTTTACAGGCTGAGAGAGGAATGAGTCTAGCTGGTTAGCAACCAGACAGCCAAGCTTATTACAGCTGCTTACTACCACAATTTTGCTTGGTTCAGAAGCGGGGCGGGGAAAATGGAAGCAGAAAAGGATGAGCAGGCAGACAGACACAATCATACAGTAAGACAGATACACAAAAGCCTTTAGAGGGAGATAAAAAAGAAAGCCGGGAAGGCAGACAGAAAAGCAGGCAGAAAATTACTGAGAGACAGACAGACAGACAAGTGCCTAATGGACAGAGAGGGGGGAAAAAAAAGCAGATAACAGATTTCCCATCATCTCCGATGCTGGCAACATTGTTCTGCTGTCAACAGTCATGCCAATAAGCCATGATTGAATTAGTCTTCTGGAAGCTAGCAAGCTAAAGCCCTCTCTTGATAGTAAACACCTATCCACCTCTATGGAGTGGAGTGGAGAGGAGGCTGGATTTGATCCAGGCTCCATTTACACAACAATACAGTCACTTCTGGTGCAGTTTGAGTGTCTATTACAATCTGAACTCACCATGATGAGGGAGAAAGTATGGGCTCTACTTTCTCCCTCTAAGCTGTCATTTAAATTCATCTCAACTAATGCACTCCTTAATTCAATCTGATCAAAGGGGCTCCCATGATTCCATATATTCACATGTGCACGTGTACTCAGATTAAAAAGCAGAACTCTGTAGGTTACCCACTGCATCAGTCTAAGTGATCTGAACTGAAATCAACTTCACTTTATTAGGTTACTTATGCTGATTAGGGGTGAGGGTATTAACAAGAGGAAGGAGGAAGCATGAGTCGAAACCGGAGAGAGGTGAGAAGCAGTGGGTGTGTTCATGAGTGCATGTGCTCGGTTGAAGTGGTGAACACTTCTCCATCTGAGGGAGGGTGAAGATAAGTATATGGACATTAGAGTGTATCGACCTGCTGCATGGTCTCACTGCATCCATGGTACATGATCCTGTCATGCAGCCTCATAAAGTATGATGGCGGGATCTGTGTTTTGGTTGTGATGTACGTTTGGAAGATGGATGTTTGATGTGGTGCGCTCCCCCTCCGATTAATCTCTGAGGGCACAAAGCTTTCCGCTATCATGGACTTAACCTCCAATTCATCACTGCTGCCGCCAAACCGTTTATGAAGTGCAGAGTCTACAGCCGGCTTTTCAGCAGCATAAAGAACAGGTTCAGATGACAGTGACTGCCTAGTACATGAGGAAAAAAAAACATAAAAACTCAGCCTTTCTGTTCATTTCAGTGAGACCACAGTGTTGGCACGGGAGGCTCGCAGTACATGGGGTACCACCCTCAAAAAAAACCTGCAGTACCTTCTCCATTAGCCAATCAGATACATTTGAGTGCAGATTATTGGTAGATTATTTCTAATATTAACGGGGAAGTCCTATTGTCTTTCAGAGTTGTAGGATTTTGTGTTATAAGAATATGATGGGCAGTGTTTTAGCATCTGACAGGCAGTTAAATCTGTAGCTGTAGTATATGTATTGTTCAAAGTGGACTTCCTGGATTACATTTCATCTTCTCACCTGCACCTAGTAGAACACCTGCATTAACATAACTCTTTTTTCGTTTCGTTTTTCAGTGCAGTGCTAAATTCTGTCTGAGCACCTGCTAACTTCTTTAGCAAAAGCAAGCTGATACTTATGAAAGCATTGATTACATATCGGTGCCACAGTGCTGTGGTAAAGAAACATTCAGATTCCTTGGTCACAATGCTAACAATGCCGTGGTAATAGACAAGAAAAGTTTTCCAATTCATTCCAAGGGAGAAAAATTTAAGCAAGAATGTTTCCAAATGTTTCCTTGCCCCGAGCCAAGCCTCTCAGACTCCTCTTGCAGAATAGTGAGTGTGCCCACAGACAAGCTCCCTGTAGTCCCAGACAATACATCCACGTTATCACTGCCAGTGAACAAAGCCTGCAGATCTAAAACTCTTAAAGCTGTGTGTGTGTGTGTGTGTGTGTGTGCGGGCGATCACGCAGGCACGATTCTACTCATTTGCCTGTGAATCAAATCAAAATTACTCTTCCTCTCCCTGTATCGGCCTGCCAGCCTGCCAACCTCGCTCTCCTAGCACTTTCATTCAATTCCTTTCCATTTTATTCACTCTCGTCCCGTCACTCTCACTCGCTTTTTTCTCTTTTTTCTACCTAGCTGTAATTAATCTGTTGCTCAGACCTTCCATCAGTCTGACTTAACCTACTTTCCTCCTCATTTACTTTCTCCTCCTTTTCTTCTCTCTCTCTCCATATAATTTCTTTGCCTGTGGTGGCTGGGTTAAGCCGACATGACATTCACTCTGTCCACTGAGCATTGTACAAGGCCATGACTTCATTGGTTGGACTTGAGTGCATAGTAAATTAGCAGAATGTCTGATTATTTAACTGCTAATTAAGTCAGTGTGTGGCAGAGATGATCCAAAGAGTTACAGTTAATGAACTCAAATCCTCCTCCTGACACAGGCGTACATCAATGTGCACCAGCACACATACTAACTGTTGTACTGAGTTTTGTTCATTTTTAACTGGGATTTCAATCATCCAAAAAAACAACAAAAAAACAACCCAGAGACACTCAGATGTACATTGTACATTTTTATGGTGATGATGTTAAACTGCTCTACCTAAATTATTGGTAGCAAACATACCTTTGTTGTACATGTTGGTGGGTACCTGGACCACACTGAGGCTGAGGTTGACTGACAGGTTGTTAAAATGGTCATTGGGCTGCAGGATGAATTCTCCTCCGAGCTCTACTCTTTTCCCCTCTTCATCCACCTCATTGATCAGCACTGCATTGAAGTATTCATACTGGAGATAAGAACAAAGAGAAAGACAGAGAGAGACATGAGCATCTTACTGAATGCTTCAATCAGAATCCTGTATCTCGGTTTCATCATATTCATCTTGCTGAATCGTGCTATCAATGTATTGGATGACTAGGTCACTTAAGTGCTGAGTCAGAGAGTAGTTTGCGTACTGAGGTAACCCGAATCCCTGGATCATCCCATACGTGCATGTTGCCAGGGTGGAAAACTGCTAAGTTGACAGATCTCCGCTCAGCCTCCACACGCTCCCTTCCCAGGCCTTGATGCTGCATGTGGTTGCTCTGCCTCTGTCTGTATTTTTAGTACTGCGCATACTGGGGAGACTATTAATAAATCATAGAGCTAGATAAATATAGAGCACATGGCTCCCTGCATCCCAGAGGCTCTGAAGTCTGAGATACCACACAGGGGCACAGCCCACAAAGGCTACAGCCGATGCAGAACAAAAGACGACAAAGATAAAGATGCTCAGGCAGTTGAAAAGAAAATTTGCCGTTTTAGACTTAACACCCAAAGGCATGCACAGTTTTGTCTGTTCACATGTAAATGAACTACACATCCAGCTACGGTAAAAATCAGACATTAAAATTATGTCAGTACAAGCTGAAACTGGCAGAGCTGATTGTGACTTTACAAAGTGGCTTCTATCTGTATGTATGTTCATCTTTTGGATTTCAGTCTAAGAAAAACTATTATACTAAAAGCTATTGTTGCATAGTGAATTGCTGCAGCAGCACAGGTGCAGTACAGTCATATCTACTAACTTGGCCTATAAAACTGTGCCCATAAGAAGTAAAGCCTGTGTTGCAGCTTTCAAGTTACACAAGTGTGACCCAGATCTCAGTTCACCACAATGAAATAATAAAATAACAGTTAAGTGTTAAAGCAGTGACGGTCCGAGAGGAACCTTTATTCTTCCATCAGTAAAAATATCTTTTACTGTTCTCACTGTCAGTAACAATGACAGCAGCAGCAGCGAAGTTTCAATTCCTACTGCAGGTAAATGGTGGTGATTATATGGATAAAGGCCACACTGATTTCTCTTGTAATGACCAAGAGAATAAGGTTTGAAAAGGGCCTCTGAGGAATGAATTGCGATTCTCAAGAGTCCAATACAAAGCCTGAGTACATGTGTTATCATTCAGAGAAGGGCAGACATTTTTTGGACTTTGACTTCTAAGGGGTGAGGTGAGTGAGACTGCAGAGACTGCAGGACATAGAGCACATATTTGAAAATCACCTTACCTTGCCTATTTGTCACTAAATAATCCTGACACAAGCCCTCAGACCTCAAACATATTGTACTGCCCTAACACTTACCTCAATGAACTCTTTGCTCTATATTCCTCGAGCAACACTCACCCCACCACCCTACCTTCTCTGTTCTCGCACCAGTAACCTTCATTTGGGTTAAATCTTTCCAGCTCCTCCTGAGGAACATCATCCCCTCAGCCTGGTGCAAAACACAGATAAAGCCATCAATTAGGCTGGCAAACACAGTGCCTATCGGTGTAATTAATCAGGCCTGATTAGGCTTATTAGCCTTTTATCAAGGGGAACACTGCCATTTCAAGGTGAGGGAGCACAGTGTTGCATGTTTCGGCCTATATTTTCCCTTGTCTGTTTTACCTGAGTAGTTATGCTGCTCCTGTGTGGATATAAAACCCAAAATATGTTTTCAAAATAACAACATTTCACACAATTCACGTCAATGTAGGACAGGTTTGTTCATCCAGTATTTGGCTATGTCAGTGCAAGACATCAGTATGCGACTCACTTTTGGGTCTTGACCCACCAATTGTGAAAATCTGATCTACATTGACCTTTACAATGTTTGGGATACCAGCCACTTTCTGCAACCATTATGGTACCTATTTTTCAGTGCAACAATAGGGTGAACAGAATCCAAATTAGTTGACTTTGACAAGGGCTTTTTTTTGTTTATTTTGCTGTGCTGCTTTGCAGAACCACTTCAACCTTGTGCACTTAAGAATAAACAGAAAAACTAACAAGCAAGGACACAAGAGGAAAATTTCCAGATTTCTTTAAAGTGTGTTCTTTAAACCGGACTGGTAAGCTCTAACTGTGAAACTTTTAGTAAAGTAAGTAAAGATCTATTTAAATAGCACTTTACAAAAGTAAAATTGCTCCACGAAAAACATATTCAGCATAACATATCAGGATAGTAACAAACACAACAAATGCAACAAAATACAATTTAAAAAACAGAAAAACATCAACATAAAAGCAAAATATCCATTAAAAACTCACACGGTTGAATTATTTTTAATTACACGATATAAAAGTGAGTAGTGGAGTGGAAGTTACAGAGGGTGTAGGAATTAGCAACTAGCTAACAAACTATTGATGCATTTAGAAGTTTAATAGCCACATATACCTCAGGTATTGGATCAGAGTAAAAGCTGAGCTATAAGAATGAGTGACACCAATACAACTCCAAATGGATGCTAATGTTGCTCCATATTAGCTGGATGCATTAATAGGCTACTGCTTGCTGACATGTTTACCATGTCTTCTTTAAAGGGGATAATATGCCAGTGTTACATTCGCAGTTCACACTCTTCATTGGTCCCAATATCTTTTGTGATATTCTTTACTAAAAAAGGTGAGACTCCTTACAACTTGTCTACAGTTCTACTTGAGCAGTGATAAAAAAAAAAAAAAAAAACTTACATGAGAAAAGTGTCCAGTGGCACAAAATCTAATGAGGTTGCACGAATGGCAACTTTCAGGCAGTGAGAAACTGGCACAGTTTCTCCTTCCAGAGAATTGTTAATGTGTCCTCCTCACCCACCTCTTCCACTGTACCTGAACTCTGTTCCTCTGGCAACTGTTTGTCTATCCCCTTCCAAATTGGGCCATAGTATCCGGAGCCAGTCTTAATTAAACCTGATGATCTCCTTCATATCCACTTCAGTTCTCCCTCAGTATGCTGTTCTCCAGAATTTTAACTTCAACTAAACATATAACCTGGCTAATACTTCTCTTCTTTACTTTGTTCTTAATTATTTTCAACATTCCTTTCATTCTTCATTTCATTCATTCAGTTTTTTAGTTCATTTAGAGCTAAAATATTCATTCTTTTGAAATTATTCAACAGTTTCAATAAGCACAAATTAACCCTGTGAATGGTGTAATGAGTAAAATTTTCAAGAGTCTTGAGTTGGGCGTCAGCTCATTGACTTGCTCATTTACAAATAACAATTCTTTCCCACAGAGCCAAGAGTTGACCTCAACCTAACTTCTTGACTGGCTGAAGCCAAAAACACTAAGATACTTAAAAAACCGAGAGCTTAGTTTATGCAAAATGTACACGTGCAGACAACGACACACAGATGCACACACCGTGACGCGCAATACGCAGAGGCTTAGCCGAACTACACCTGCAGAAGACAAGGCCCCATTGCGTCTTCACTCTGTTCTCTTTCTGCCATTGTCTAATTAGTACCTGTTCTATCATTCTCTCCCTCTCTCTCTCTCTCTCTCTCACTTCCTGTGCCTCACCCTCCCAACCTGATTTAGCCCTTTTCCTCTTCTGGCTCAGCCTGTTTCCTTCAAGTTTCTCACCAACCTCTGTCTCTTGCCGGTATTAAACTCCCATGTACTCTCTTATGCATACAGTTCTCACTGGTGAGGTTTGGCAGCTATCAACTCTATCTGTGAGACCACTGTTGAAATAACCAGGTTGTCTGTGTCTAGAGCTCATTTCTATCTATTTGCCATGTGTGGTATAATTTCTCAACAGATATGTAAGGTGCTGAAAGAATGATGAGGAGATATATTGTATTAATCTCTGCCAACTGAACAATACTGTAAAATGAGTAGGATCAAGAATATGTTGTGTATGAATGATATATTATCACCCATCACATGATTTGAATGAAATACTAAGGATGTATGCTAAAGATCACCATGTGAAGTAGTTGCTAGAGTTAACTACATGCAATGTATAATCATGTATAGAAATAACCATATAAAGCATATAATTTATAAAAAAAATGTTATGAGGAAGAACTGAGAAATAATGGTGTAAAAGTAAGATGTAGTTTGGTTTTTAAAAAAATACAACCAGGACGAGATAGAATATAATGGTGTAAAATGCAGAGAGATTGTGTTAAAAGAGTGCAGGGCATACCCTGTATATTCTCAGGGACTTTCCAACAACAGCAGCATTTTAGAAAAACCTAATGTTGTAATTTGATAAGATGATTAGAGATAGACAATAGACCTAACCAATGTTTTAATGGTGTAAAAACTGCAAGCCAATAAAATGTTCAAATAGGCGTGGAAAACCATGGCCAAAATGGTATATAAAGAGGACACAAGCCATTGTTGATCAGAGCACTTCTGGTGTAGCTTGGTTGCACTGTGAACAGCTCTCATTTGTTTTTTGCTATCATTAAACACAACTGCTTTGATCTCTGACTCCTCTTGATGATTTTTTGAACACCTACGAGACGTTTTTGAACACCAGAACAAGGATAAAGACTCAGATCATGGCCCCAGTGACCTGGACTTTGGTTCCTAGTCACGACACATGCTCCCTCTCTCCTCCATTGCCCTCCATGTGGTAAGAAAAATGAGACAAAAGTCAGTTCATGAATAACAGTAATTCCCAACACCAGTGGTAGATTTTTTTCAAAAACAAAATTATTAATTATTAATTAAAAATTATTAGCAACATTATTATGTAAAACATGTCAAACACATGCAAAGACACTGAACAGATATTGGGCAGGCATACATGGACACACACGCACAAAGAATCAAGTTTTTATAATGGCAGTGACTATCTCATGATCAAGACAGAAAACAACAGCTACTAATGACTTAATTTGGAGAAACAATTGAAGCTATGCAGATGTGAAGTGTGAGCATCTGGGAAGATAGTAAGAGAAAAAGCAAAGAGAAAACACCATCAGAGGCATTAGCCATTTAAAGCATTGAGAATAAAAAATAGAGTTTAAAAAAAGTAAAACAAACAATGGTTAATGAGTCTGCTAATAGACTTATTTAAATTCACAGCATGTGGGCTTTAATTTTGATTAAAATTGCATCCATCAGCTTTTGAGTTTCAATGGTGTGGGAGTGCGAATGGGTGTGTGAACAGAGGCAGGGGCAAACCATAGCGTGTGCGTGTGCATCCGTGCATGCACCCAAGCATCATTTGAGGCTGTGTGTGTACAGCATAGGTGGAAAAATGTGTGTCCAAATGTGGGTGTATGTGTTGAGTAAGTCAATTATGCCATCCCAGCATTACAGTGAAGGAGCGCCCAGTGCCACTAATGCAGTCCCTGATCATGGTGTTAACAACCTGATCTTTAACGCTGGAGTGCATTACGCTGAGAGATCGCACATGTACCATCAGCACCCACTCACTCAGTGTGGGACAGACCGAGAGGGAGAGGATGAGGAGGGGTTAGCGGAGGTAAACAGTGGAGCATATTTCAGTTGCCTGTTTCAAAATATAAGCCAGAAGAATTGATACATTTATGGTGTAATATCTCATATTATATATCAAACTGTCAATGCTGCATTGACTTTGATATAGTAGATAAATGTATCACCAATAACACTGATTAAAATTAAATATGCTATCATTGTCTGCCTCTAACTGTCAGGGACTTACTTTCTATTGAGTGTACACTGATATATTCATTATGTTCCTTCTGGCTTTTGTTGTGTTTATTCCCTGTATGTCTTTTCACTTGGCAGTTGTACACAATATATCTTTTTTGTATAGCCAAGTTTTTGCCTTAACCTGTGACAAAAATAGTTATACAACAGCATCCTTATCATTCATTGCTGTGATCCTGCAGCATCAACTGTTTATCTGTTTACTCTTAAAAAATAAAACTCACAAATCATTATGATGGCCTTTATTATTTCCTTTATCTATACAGATGTGGCAGATATGTCAATTAAAGTCATGTCTCTATGATACTCTCTATAATACATTAATATTTTATATTTTGTAAGCAGTAATAGTCTAATCTCATTATGTTTTTAAGCACTTTCATTCATCTTCGTTTAACAGGCTTTCCATTACACTTGTGTGTACATTACTGTTTTGTTAAATATTCTCTTTTAAGTTCATTCCAAAAATCTTTTCTATGGGAAGCACTTTGAAATTGTGTTTTGTCTTTTAACACTATAACTCATGTTGATTTATCTATTCAGTTTTTATATTCCTTTTAAAGTTAAACTGTGTGTATGGCCTCAGTAGGAAGTACGCTATATAAATAAACCTGCTCTAGTGCTTCTGTGGACATGCGGTTTTACTGGTTTCCACAGACTTGTCAGAACCTTTCTGTGAGTGCAAAGTGAGGCTTGTGCAGGAAGGTATTACGGAGAGGCACACTCTCAAAGCTGACTTTAAATACTGCTATTTCCCTGCAATCATTGAGTTCAGTGGGTGTCTCTTCAAGCTGTTGCACAATTATGCTGAACAACATTATTAACGTAAGCTGACAGTGTGTAGCTTATTCATTGTATGCTTCTTTTTAAGCATTTAATACAGCCTTAGTGATAGCAGTCAAAACTATGTATGGCAGGAAGACACACTTGCTTACACTGAGTGTACAATCAAGAACCTCATTTACCTTATTGAGTCATGCATATGCAGTAAGTAAGTGTATGACCCACATGCATATGCTCATGTACAAATAAAAACACCCCCTGTTGATTTTGATAAATACTCTCGTAGCAAAGAGCAGCAACAATGAGTCAAGAGCCTCAAGGGGCAAAGAGAGAGAGCGAGACAGAGAGGAGACCACATGTGAAGCTGAGGGGTTGAGCGTGACGCTCCACCCTCTGGTGTTCACTTTCAACTCTCATCTCCACTTCAACTCTACTCTTCTCCTCACCCATCCCCGTACTCTCTTTCTTCACGGTTGGGAAAGGGGAAGACACCACTCTCCGAGTGTGAAAATGTGACTGGAAAACAACCAGGGGGCACAGATACAGGTAATCAGAGGGTAAACAAGACAGCAGATTGAGTAAATAACTTGGAGGAAAGGCCAAGTATGGGTTCATATGCTGTGCTTAAAATCCCCCTCCGTGTATTTTATAATTTGTGCTCACTCACTCTGAAAAAAACATGACTTAAAGTTTGTAGAAGCCATGTGAGGCTACGATACTCATTACACACCTCAAAAAAAATCTGCTGGGTATGTGTGAGAACAAAATTATTTTCAGTGTTAGAAACTGCAATCTATCCCTTTTTGTGATTAAAAATTACAGTCATCAGTTTTTCTTTTTCTTCATTGTTTTTCTTTCTTTTTAGTACTGTAGCGTGGCCTTCTTGTAGTCGTGAAATTGTGGAAATGAAAAATGTCACAAAGTAGCACCACCACATCTTGTGTTCTCTGGCCAAAAGAAATTTATAATTGATTTGATAATTGGGTGCTCATCTCCCCAGACTTTCTCTACACTTTGAATTGTGAAGAGAGACTGCACTAAAGGTCATGTACATCATGTCAGGTAAGAGAACGCACTTGCTCTTAGCTGACTTTTCAGTTTTCCTCTCAAAGCTTCTGAGTGATTTATGTAAAATATGGTACAGCTCTGATTGTTTAATGTGTGATTTCCTGGTTTAAATCAGGTTAGTTTCATGAAATGCATGTTGGTTAATCTAAAAATAAAATAACAAATACAATATAAGGTTATAAGTAGAAATATTATCACCATCTACCAAGAATATTGATTTTGTTTTATTTTGTTCTTTTTCTTGCTTGAAAAAAATCTATAATATAAGCACTGATGAAATAAAATGACAAGCTATAGTTAGAACAATGTGTGGGAATAAGTTTCTTTTGGATCTCTCTAGTTAATTAAAGAACTTTTTCTTCTGAAACTGATTCATTCTTTCAAACAGGCGGTCTAGAGGCTTGTCAAAGTCAGTGATTCTAAGTAAAACCCTGTCTCTCTGTGGGGAACTTTTTTGAACTCTTCACTCTAAGATTTGTAGATGAGGAAACCTTGAGATGCTTTGTGTCTGGAGTTGACGAGCAGGTGAGATGTAGTACGTGTATGGATGAGGAAGAAGCAGTGTGTAAGGGTGTGTGGGTTTGTTTTTTTTTTTTGTGCATTATATGGTATGTTGGGCAGTCAAGGCCAACCCTTGGATAAATGGCTTGAAAATCCTATCTATGCACTACTGGCCATGCATAAGACGGTGCAGTGGAGTTGAGGATACTCAGGGTACACAGGCACACTCACTCAGGTCAAATCATTTTTGCCAGTAATAAGAAGAGCAAATTGGCAAACTAACAAGCATGTGGCCACCTCTCTGCACTTTATGGTAATACCCTAGACAGGGGAGCACGAGAACAAAAGCGACAGAGAGAGAGAGAGAGAGAGAGAGAAAAAGAGAGAAAGAAGATTAAGCATTTCTCTCCCACTGCTCCCACCAGACTGGGGCTACATTTTCAGTCAGCATCGGGCTTGGCAATTGGCTGTTTGTCTCCAACCTCCAAGGAAGGATTTCATTGGCTGCAGAGGGCATAGGAGACTGCTCTCTGCTTTCCTATTTACAGTACACGAGCATTGCGGGTAAAAGAGCGAGGGAGGAAAATCGCAGCAGATTACCGTGCCAATTTCACATGGAAGCAGAAGAGCTCTGGAAAGGATAGATAAGGAAATTCCTATCAAACCGCTGCCAGCCAAATATGTATCCAATAGCAAAAAAAAAAAAAAAAAAAAAAACACACAAACATTTTATAATAAACCCCGAATAGTGATGGAGGAGGTTTCACCCTACAGCGTGGATGTGGTATTTTTAGCACAGCTGGTGATAATTACCATCTATTCACCATGTTCTGCAGTTAAAAGCACTATTAGAAATGCCACCATCAGAGCTGTGTAGACACAGACACACACACACAAACACACCTACACAGGTGTACACATAACAACACCCACAAAAATATACATGCATATACACATGCATGCAAAAAATGTGATTGCAACTAAAGAACGCTCAAACATTTAATTTTATGCTCCGGCAATTCAAAACACAATTAGCAATGAAAAATTAATGGCTGCGACATGGTTTGCCAAGAGGTACTGAAAAACCTGCTTAACTAAGGATAAATACCAAACACACACACTCATATACACACAGGCACAGAGATAGAACTTGGACACACTGACATGAACAATAGCCAAAGACAGTCTGTTATTATTACCGAGCTAGTGACGCAGGTAGTCATTTGTGACAGATGCTGGAACACGATGTGGTACCTTCTGCATTTGAACATGGACTCATTTTGCATTATATCTGAGACTATCAAGAGCTTACAAGAAATTTTCAGAAAATTTTAATGCAAGTAGCTCCGCAGTTCTTTTAATTCTCATTGATGTTATTTGTTATTTATAAGTTCGGCACGACTTTACCCGTTACTCAGTCAGACCCTAAGTTGGCCAGACTCCTCAGTGGATCAGCAGGGTGGTGTTAGCAGCAGCACAGGTGGCCAGAATGAGGAGGGAGAGAGTGATGATGAGGGTAGAGAGGATGAGAGTGCACTACAAGCGTAGACTAGGAGCATTCATTTTGTAAAAATTAAAAAGCAAATATGTTTTTTTGTACCTATCTGTGCTGTTAATGATGATTGTTGATTGGCTGAGGCAGTGATAGGGGGTGCGTAGAGCAACTACAGTTATGATGATGACAAAGTTGATGATGAGTTTACTATGATGGCAAGAATGCATGAATATTTAGTCATAGTATTACTGAAAGACCAACAGAAAGAAGGTATACATTTGTAATGAGTGCTGAGATGATTATGGCTAATGAAAACCTAGAGGCCCATACAGGCAATGACAATGATGTGCTATTTTTTTTAACTCTCTATACCCGACCCACCAGCTATGTGTTGCACATCTTCCTGGTTTAAAAATTAAGCTCTGTAATGAGGTAACACTGGATCATACACCAACTGCATCTGCCATTATGTTAATCTCTGATTAAAGTGGATGCTATTATGTGGTCACACACCATGCCAACAAGCATCTGGCAGGCTACATGTGATTGTCACTATCGTGTTCATTTTTCTCCTCCTTCATCCCTCTCTCATTCCTCCTTCTCTTTCCCTTCCTCCTCTTTAGTTTTTTTTTCCCATTCCCACATTTTTAGTGTACTACATCCACAATACATATATACAATATTCTTGTGTAGAGGTATTCTGGCTTGATAATGGTATTTCACTATCGTCCTAGACACTGTGAAACTCTACATTACACTATATGCTCTCTATCAGCCATTATCAGCTCTGTAGCTGTGCCATTAAAGCTGAAACAAAGGGACACTCACTTTGCTGGGCTCATCTCATCGCCGCCAAGTAATTACTGGCATAAAGCACTGCTGTGAGCCCACACGGCGTTGCTGCCCCTCGAGCAGTGCATGAAAACACAAACACACGCAGACAAGCGTTCGGAAGTGACATATACATGCAGACGCATCCACAACAACGTGCAAAACTGCTTTCAAAGATAAATGCTCAACAAACACAAGTACATACCAGTGAGGGCAGTTTCCTTTACATGCAAATTTGTCCTTGTGCATTAACAACACAAACTCACACACTGACATCAAAACATACACAGTACAGTGCTGTATAAAAACTATACAGGGAACCATATGCTGGCAACAGTTAGAATCTCAGATCTTATTCTGTTGTTGCTGTTCTAACTGCATGCACACGCATGCATGCACGCACACACGCACACACACACAGTAATTTTGCAATGAAATGTTGCAATTTTCTTTTCTGGCTGATCTCTGGTATACCTGTCGATTTGGCCGATGATATACATTTGCCAGAATGGTGCTAAAAGCCAGAGTGAACTTGCTGCAATCAGCTGTGGGTGATTTCACAGGTGGAGCACCCACAATTGTCAGATGGTAGAAAGAGAAACTGACGTTTTACAGCTGGAAAAACCTTTATTCAAAACATGCTATTGAATGACTGTGGTGCATTAAGGTCTAAATTTGAATAAGTCTTGACAGAATTACCTGCTGATTCTCAGCAGCTTAAACTGTGTGTTGAGTACAGTAGCTTGTTTTTTTTTTCTTACATCAAACACCACTAAAGCTGCACTCCTCTATCTATATAGGCTAGCACATAATGGTTATTTTCATTATAAAGTGATCTACCAATTATTTTCTTGATTAATTGATTGATTGCTTGAAAAAAACAGTATATCCTTACATAGGAAAGCTGGAAACAAAGAATGATTGGAGTTTTTGCTTGAAAAATGGCTTCAATGATTCATTAATTTTCTGTCGAACAACAGTTCTGGTTATAAATAATAAATACTGTACAGCATTCAAACTAAATAGGCCCACAAATGCCAGGTCTTGCTGCTCTTTGAAGCATTGTGAACGGTTTAAGAGGGTGGAAATTTCCTTTAAAGCACGGAGGGAGAAGTTGCAGAGCATGAGGATAGTCAAGCAGGTGACCAAAAAAAGAAGAAAGGAAAGGGGCACTATGAGAGAGGGATTCACAGCTGGACACCAGTCAGTGGTTAAATTTAGTAATTGATCCTCCTTAATGACCCATGACAGCAGAAAACCACAGGGCATTCACTGTAATGCCTTAAAGAGCTGACAGAGTAAACACACACTCACCACCACAGGCACAGACACAGGCACACATAACACACACCACAGAGTTTAAAAGTAGTTTAGCAGCAAATTCTCCCAAGTCGGCTTAGCATCATATTTCCTCTTTAAAACTCAAGTTTCTGTTGTCGCTCCTCCTACTTTAATAAACTCTGCTCTGAGATGTGCACGATGCACAGCAAACTCAGGCAAAAACATCACAGACTGCACACAACCACACACACATATTTCTCCATTCTGTCTCCCTCTCTCTGGCTCACACACACACACACACACGCACACACACACACACACACACACACAATACAAAGCTGCACTCTAAAAATTAAAGCTGCTCAAATGGATTTGAGGCAGAACCATGAGAGCAGAGGCTGGGTTTGGGGGTGTGTATGCAGATATGATTAGCTGAATGCATTTGCCCAAGTCTGCAGAACTGAGGGTGGGACTCCCAGGGAATAGTTTAGAATGTGTTGAGTTTTTGAGTGGGACTATGACAGCAATATAATACCATAAATAATTCATGATTTATGTTTCAGACTCAAAATTTGTTTGTTGCAGAGTAAATTCTGGCATAAAAACATGAGGATTAATTGTCTCACCTCTGACAAAATAGATAAGAAGCTTCCCACATACAATTCAATCTCTAGTTATTATTATTATACATCTGTAGGCACAATCACGATGCCTTAAATGAGTGGTGGATTTATTCTACCAAGGCTGAGGATTTGGACAACAATACCCCAGGGTTCCCCCTTTAATATTAAACTGATCTGATGAGGTGGAGTAGAGGTTTTCAGCCCATCCTGAGCCCAACATGACCTGACAGGCATGACAAACCTGAATGAGCTACGTTCATATTATGCTGTATATATTCATAACATATTTTCACATGCATACTGTGGGTTACAGTGAGGTTGGGGCTTACACTGCTGCCATTTATGTTCAGTATTTACAGTCATAAGAAGAGTTCTAGACTAGGACTAAACAGTGCACCAGCATCTGTGTGCAGCTATGAGGGAGAGAGAGAAAGGGGTGACATTATTATAACCAAATGATGGTAAAACTACAAAACTTGTTGTTGAAAACACTCTTCAGTCCTGGCGACAGAAAAACTATTGAACCTCTGCCTCTTCAACAAAAAATAGAGGAAAGGTCCAAGTAAACACCAGTGAACAACACAGCCTAACATTTATTATACATCAGTTTTCCTGCAGTATAAAGCTGCTTGTCACAATGTCATGATAACTTATATGTAGACATTTTCAGAATTTGGAAATGAAACTAGTCGATGGAAACCAATAAAATTACAGTTGGGTAAATGTGTATGTGGTTTCTATCTTCACATTTGCACCATTTAATTTCAGTGCTCTGACCAGATTGCTAGATGCTAACTATTAATTATGAACTATGAGTTCACATTGAGTTTTGCATATTGGGATATCTGACACGTTCCATGCACTGCTTTTGTGATTCGTGCAGTTTATGACAAAACAACGCCCCGTGATCTCCTCACAATATGAATGTTTATAGGCACATTCGGTCATTGGAGACCGTGAATACCTGGACAGTGTGACAGTGGCAGACTAAGACATAAACTGACAAAATGATTATAGGGAGATGTGGACTAATATAGCTCTAAAAGAGAAAATATTTGGCTTTGGCATTGAATTAATTAATGAGCTTACAAGAACATAAAATGAACATGTTGATAGTAATGGTGGTTTTGTGGTCAGAGTATTCTGTAGATGATATGAAGAGACATATGCGCTCACCTGTAGATTTGGATCCTCCTCGTGCTGTAGGTGTGCTTCCTCTGCTGCCTCCACCAGTCTCTACAGGAGGAGAGGAGAGGAGAGACATAATAGCTTTAGCACAAAAATGAATTGATTAGTGGGTCAAAAAATAATAGGCAGAGAAACATCCATACAGAAAGTAGTTTTCCAGCAGGCTTTATAAGTACCCCTTAGCACTACAGCAACACTACAATCCCTCGGGACACACACATACACACGTGACAGACACAGATAACAGACAGACATTTGGCCATCTTGTGAAAAGAGGCTATTTTCCTAAATGGTTCAGCAGTAAAGGTAATGACTGCCTCAGGTTCTTTGGACACTACCACAACAAACTCCATCATCAGTTCATGCTGTTTTACACATGGACTCACACTCTCTCTCTCTCATGTGCTCGACAACATGCATACAGAAGCACACGCGCGCACACTCACTCCATCATCACCCTCTTGCTGGTACCGTCTGCTGTGTGTGCCTGTAGGGCGGTGCGGGTATCTGAGTCAACGTTACACTCTCTCCCTCTCTCTCCCTCTCTCTCCCTCTCTCTCATTCTCTCTCTCTTATGGGAACTATCATCTTTTGAAAATAGCTTTTTGTCAAAAGCAGGCAACATGATGTCACCATCATCATTCTCCAATGAAAGATAATCATGGAGAAATTTAAGTTGCACAGTACCTTTTAAATTAAACTTCTTTGTGCAGTGGCAACCAGGGGAGAAAAATATTGCGGCATAATATGAATCAGAATCCAATGTTCAAACTATTGTTACAGTATATGGATGGTGAGCATGAGAAGCACATGTTATTCCACAGACTGTACAGGAAGATGGACGTAGCAAGCTGCGGCATCATCTGTTGGTTTGCATTGGAGCTAGTTTGAACACCGGTTTGACTCATTTTCTAATGGATCTACAGTATGTCAATAACCATCTTTAAATTATCCATCCATTATCTATACCACTTATCCTTAAGGGTTGTGGGGGGCTGAAGCCATCTATCTCATGGCTTTCACATAAAGACAGACCATTAACACTCACATTCACAACTAAGGGAAATTTAGAGTCACCAGTGAACCTAACATGCTTGTCTTTAGACTGTGGGAGGAAGCCGGAGTACCCAGAGGCGGGGGGAGAATACGCAAACTCCAGAAAAGCCTCGGGTGAAACATGGTTCAAACCTGGAACCCTCTTGCTGTGAGGCAACAGTGCTAACCACCATACTGCCCCGATTTTAAATGATCAATTCTTCAAATGCCTCATTTTGTCCAACTTATGGTCAAAACCCCAAAGATGTTGAGTTTATAAGAGAAAAGCAAGAAAACCCTCATTACTAAGACAGAGCCAATGAATGTTTTGGCAGTTTGACTTGATGAATCACTTGTTGTTGAGTCATTTCCGCTACTTCTCTAATTGATTAATTAATTTCAGGACAAGTGAGTATGTATGCTTATGTGGGAGTTTGTGTTTGTGCGTGAGACGGATATTCTTGTTGCCCTGGAGGAAGATTTGTTTTCACAGCTTGTACATATTCCACACAGAAACAAGTCACATATGCACAGATGCTTTCATGCTGCCTGTATCCCCACTCATACTTACATGCACTCACACAGATGTGTCTAGATCTTTCCAAACAGTGTCAGCGAGGCAGCTTGCTCCAAGAGAGTCAAAATTGCTACGGAAGCAAGCTCCTCTTCATTTTAAAGTTCTGTATCTACGACCAGAAAGCAGCGATGAGAAAGAGCGGACTGTTGTTGTGATCGGTATTATTTGCTCTCATGAGCGCAAAGAGTGTGACGGCTCTCTACTTCATGTCTGAGAGATTGGGGGAAATTGGGAGGAAATTATGACTTTGTAGTCAGTAAAAAAAAGTATTAACGGCTGGTATACAGCATCATTTCAAACAGGCTAAAGGTGAAGGACTTGAAGGAAGCTTTTCAGGGCCTCTGAGTAACTGCTTGACTGTTGGGGATCTCTCTCTTGCTCGCTCTCAACAAAAACACAGACACACACACACACACACACACACACAACCACTTCTTTCTACTTCCAGCTGAGATGCACACCGTATCTTCTCATAGCAAGTCATTTCTCTCATTCACAGCTGGTCCTGGTGTCTATGAGTTTTGGTAATGCATTCCATTTCGCATTTCCATTCAAATGGCTTTACTCGTAAAACTACAGCAATCAGCTAGCTTATTTCAGCTGAGCCGTGTGTGTGTAGTGCCACTGCTGTGTGTGTGTGTGTGTGTGTGTGTGTGTGTGTGTGTCTGTGTGTGTGCGCGTGTGTGCGGGCGGGCGGGCTGTTTTGGGAAGCGAACGCTGTAATAATCTAGAGCCTGGCCAATCACTTCCTTCACCATAGCAACACACCTGGCCATTGCATATCGTTGCATATCATTCTGTGCTTGGTTCCATTCGGCTATCAACTCATGTATATATTTGTTCTGCTTCCTTCCTGGTCTCTGACAGGCCGAGATAGAAAAGCAAAGTGAACAGTGAACATCTCTGCGTCCTCTTTGGCCCAGATTTCTTCAAATCTTTTATAGAATCAAACAAGAAGCTCTCACGCCTATGTGAGACCATGCCTGCTAGTGTGTTTGTCTGTGTGTGCGGGTGTGTGTGTGTGTGTGTGTGTGCATCCGGGCATTGAGAGGCATCACAAAACCTCAGGCAGGTGCATCGGCTGGAAATCCACAACAAAGCATGCTCTAGGAACAAACAAAGATAAGGACGGTGGAATAAAGGGAGGATGAGAGAAGAATGAGAGAATAACATTCTCTAAAGGTCTGAACGCTTAGCCCCACACTCCCAGTGAAAATGTCAGACGCTGCCTGTGAAGCCTGTGTCGATAGAAACACACTTTTAAGCATTTGTGAGTGGGTGACGGTGTGTGTGTGTGTGTGTATATATGTGTGTGTATGCGCACGCATTAGTGTTAATGTTTCTCTCAGCTGACACGTGTTAAGATATTAGCCCTTTGACCTATTCTGTCTTGCAGCCACTTTTGCAAATGCCAATCACTGAATGTGAGAGTATGCGAGTATGTTAGTGTGAGCGTGATGAAATCTGATTGAATCTGAGTCCAGGGAAAAAAAATATGTTGTGGTAGCATTTTTTGTAAGAAACTCAAAATTAAGCCTATTGATGTGTCACATTGCACACACACACAAAATAAACAAAATCAGCTGACTTTAAGTGTTACACAGCATTACATCATCTCATGGGATGCATTAATAGATACACGGCCAATGATAATTTCATCTCTACTGCACTCTACTGAAAAATTTAAACACTTGATTCCTACCTGCAAATACAGTAATGGATTCTGGCATGTTATTCGTGCAGTGTAGCTTACCATGCAGAAAGATGAGGGTTCAAAGCCCTAGGGTAAAAAATAACTTATATAGTAGCAGGGAGTTTTTCAATTGGAACAACAGATTAGAGATAAGTAGGTGCTACTCACTCCTGTGAATTTCAATTCCACCATATCACCAGGATGAACATCCCAGGTGGTGTGTTTGTTTTCTGCGTGCATGTTGGGTTTGCTGCAGGCATACGGCGTGTGTGCGTGCGCTCTCTGTTCCTCGCGTGTTTGTGTGTGTCTCGCATATATTCAAATGAGCCTGCCACATCTTTTTGTCAATAGGTGGTCCTGCCAAGGTGCATGACGCAGTTTAAAAAGAGAGAGGAAATGACTTTTCTTCTCGAGTCATTCTGTCGAGGCTCAGGCTCTGTACGAGATGACAGCAATAATTAAACTGACACAGTCAGAGAGGCAGGCCCTGTTGTCTCCCCGAAAACACACACACACACATACACGAATGTACACATTCACAAGCCTTCACTGTGGCTGACAGGGTAAGAGTTGAAAACACAGAGCTAACAAGACTTGCTGCAGTAACTGGATTAGATTTGTTAGCACCAGAAGAAGAGTTTGGCATCTCTACCTGATTACAGATCCCTGATGTGTTTCTGCTGGCCTCCGCCTTCACCGGAGAGCTTTGATTCTCAACACAAACCTGATTAGACCCGACCAAACTGGTCTGGTCTGGGTCAGGCTCCATTTTCTCTTAATTCCCTCAGGCTCATTTTATTTGTCGATTTGTTTTCAGCCTAAATCAAACCACAAGAAACTATGTATTGTGTTCCCATCAAGCTTTGCCAGCATTTTCTATGATATGCTGGAGCTGTCAGGTTGGCTGAGGTGATGGATATTAACACAGGAAATTATGCCTATGCCTTTGACCTCAGAGAAGGAAAAGTATGGGAGGAACTCATTGATGATTATGTCATTACGTTTGGACTCGTCTTTTTGGAGCCTAAATATCTTACTTCCTTCATGTTAACTGTGGTTTCCTCATGTAAGTTGAAGTGATTGTCTTCCCCTTCAATTAAACACAATTTCTGTTCCCATTTCATCAGTTCTCATCCCGCCCCCTTCCACCCGCCCAGTCCATTTCCCTGACATTTGCACTCATCTACCCCCTTTCATTATCTGACATCCTGTGATTATGATTTGCTCGACAAAGGATTCGGCTTGTTTACACTTTCAAAAGTTCATAAACGATCCCCCTCATTTAGCTGTCAACTTGATTGGCTTATTGTTCTTGCGCCTGTACTTGCTGCGTGGTGGGTTTCCTGATGTTTGAAGCTGCTGACCTTAACAAATGCCTATCCATTATTAATGCAACACTAAAGCCGTGAAAGTTAGCGAGGGCTGTCATATATAGCTGAGCTACGCTAACAGCTGCTGCCAGAAGAAGCAGAGGAAGGGTACACAGGGGGTCACATACATTATTGACTGGTAGCGGAAGTCTCAGACTTTTTTCGAGCAGTACATTAAGCCCTGCTTCGGCACATTCCCTCCGCCAAGACGAGGGGAGGGCAGTGGCCTGAATCTGAATGTTCTCCCGAGGTAGCCAGGAACAAGACCACAGTCAACTTCAGTTCTAAATAGACTCACATAAAAAACATTCCCAGAGGTGCTGTGTGCTGTTGGTTCAGCATGCATTTGTACTTTGGGTTCAAACTTTTCTTTTTTTCCGTGTAATCATCTTTTGGGGTTATAATTTGTTGAGAGGATCTGAGCATTTTATCTTGAGAGTAGCAGAGTTTCTATTTAATACTAAAATTACCAATAATGACCCAAATTAATCAAAGATCGGCTACATTTATCAGCACTGTCTGCATGTGAGTATAACAGCTTTAACACTTTTTCTCACATCTCACGGTGGGATCTGTTGGGTCTCTCTCTGTAAATTTTATAAGATGAAGAGTACGGTTTAGACCTGCTCTATATGTACAGTGCCTTGAGATAACTTCTGTTGAGATTTGGCGCTATATAAATAAAACTGACTTGACTCAATTTAACATCTAAATATGTTTGTTCATTTAAAATATCTATCCATGTGACCTTATACAAATAAAGTATAGTGAGCCGGTACACAGGAATAATTTGGCATTCTCCTTGGGAGATGTTTAGCTTTTCTTCAACTGTAACAGGAAATGCTAACGAAGCCTTGGCCCTACTGGATCAGGGCAGGTCCGATGGGTCTTGATTCTGCCAGAGGCCTGGTCCGTCGAGGCCTGAGGTGGGCTGAGCTAGACTGGCTCGGGTCAGCCCATCAATAGCACTGGGAACAGCAATTAATATTGTCAAACTAGCCCAGGAAGAGTTGCAGCATCAACAAAATGGAAAAGTGCTCCGCAACACTTTGCTTCCTCTGTTTTGCACATTTAGATTGGGCACAGGCCAAGTAGAGTATGGTGGAGAGACAGATACAAAGGGAAAGGGAAAGTGAAAGACAGAGGGAGAGGCAGAGAGAGGGAGGAGATTGGTGCGCTTTGAAACATCAGATCCCAATAATCAATACTTGACAAGTTCTCAACACTTCTGCTGACTGAAAGGGAATATGAAATGCTTAACCCAGCGCTGCCATCCTTCTCATATTTCCTCTTTCTTCACACTTTCTTCACTTTCATTTCATCCTTAGACTGAACTTTTGACTTGTCTTTTTTTCTTGACATTTACCTGTCTCATCCTTCCAGCCTACATCCTCATTTCATCATTCTGGAAAACAATCCCATCTCTCACACTCTGATGACTTGGTGACAGAAAAACAACCAGATAGAAGGAGAAGGAAGAGACAGTCGCTGTCCTGATATCCACTGACTGGCTCTGCCTTGTCATTAGTAGCCATCACTCTCAACACACACACACACACTAACAGATGTGACAATGATCTGAGACTGAAGACAGCTAATGAAATGAGGGAAATGAGGGGAGCAGTGCTGTGAGCTCAGCATGACAGTGTTGTGTGCCAGGGAGTAGGGCAGACAGGAGGAAAGGACAAGACTGCAGGGCCAGACAACACCATTGTAATCCTTATCAGAACCATACACCTACTAACAGGCAAAATCCAGGATAAAAAAGTTTATGTCTGCAATAAAAAACACAAATTTGTTGTGCCTTTTTTTTCATATCAGACAAAACGTTAAAAAAGGAAAGTGAAGACAAATGACATTGTGTTTTCCTTCCACTTGTTTTTATAGACATTTTCAATGTCCACATAAAAAACCCTGAGTGGAAATATTACAAATATTGATATTTTGGCAAAATGCTACTGCCCCATGGTGACTCGCTAGGAGCTAGCCTACTCTCCCATGTGACATGTCTGCATGTGTGCATGTGCCAGAGCACAGGTTTTTCATTGCATTGGAATGTATTGTTTCTAATGTATATTGCAATGACAATAAACTTGATATTTATCAATAAACAAGAAAATGTGACGAAGAACAATGGAAACAGACTATAACGTTCCACATAGGCCATAACTTTTTAAATCACTTTATTTGTAGGTAAAATCAAAAGTGAGAGCACCTGAAATGTCATAATAATCCTTAATTTACCTTATCTTAGCTTAGCGTAGGAAGTTAGCCTTTAAACTGTTATAGATGTTTACAGTAAAAAGGACAGTTAGAAACCCTATGCTTTGTCTTTGGGGGCAGAACGGTGGTGCAGTGCTTAGCACTGTCAATCTTCTCTGTGTGTGGAGTTTGCATGTTTTCCATGTGCCTGCGGGTTCTCCGGCTTCCTCCCACAATCTAAAGATATGCAGGTTAGTGTAATTGGTGACTCTAAATTGCCCATAGGTGTGAATGTGAGCAGAATGGTTGTTTGTCTCTATATGTTGGCCCTGTGATAGACTGGCAACCTGTCCAGGGTGTACCCAGCCTCTCGCCCAATGTCAGCTGGGTGATTGATTCCAGCCCACTTGCAACCCTCGAAGAAAAAGCGGTATGGCTAATGAATGGATGGATGCTTGTCTTTGGCAAACCAGGAGGTTTGTTGCTCTGTCAGACTAATTTTTAGCAATGTCGTCACATCTTCAGCAACAACATGCTGGTACTATGTTACCATTGCTTATAGAAATGACAGACAAAACTACAGCGATAAGACCTAAATTCTAATGAACCAGCATTTCCCTTTAAATGTTGATGTTTTTCAGCTAATAAGAGGAACTGCATCTTTATTCAAACCATCTCCAGCAGACGACGAGTTATGCCACATTGTTGAAATGCTAAATTTGTGTTTGAAATTCACTGTGCATGTCAGCAAATGAAAATTAAAGTTCATAGGAGGTTTTGCTGGCAGCCAAATTTCATTTAAAGTCCCAATGTGTGCCTTTTATTTTTAACATACACCCATGCAGACTTCCTCTGCTCTACACTGGTAATCATGTTGAGGACTACAGAGGCGTAGCTGCCACAGGTAAATGATATCAGCAGGTACAGAGCAGAGACCGAATGCCATTACAGGAGAAACAGCCCTAGCAGCAAGGCATCCACTTTGCTTTGAAGTGCATTTGTCACATGAAACACAGCCGTGCTTGACTTCAAAGAGGGCATTACAATAGCTCCACGCCTTTCAACTTTGATAACAACATGTTCACTGTTTCTTTAACTGTCTGCTGTTGCTGTCATTCCCAGCCAGCAGACAAGCTTTTTCAGGAGAGATGGAACAAGGAGAGGAGAGGAGAGGAGAGGAGAGGAGAGGAGCTGCCTTCTGCTAAACAATGATAATATCCCACTGACTCAGGAACTGATGAAGGTAATAGTAATTAAAAAGTCACAATGGCGAGCTAAGATGCTTGCTGAGCCCAAGAATAAACATAAATGCACACGCATGCCTGGATTTACTTTACACACACAAGGACACACACACACACACACACACACAATGTCCTCTGCAAGCGCATGTTTACTTTCAAACATTGTGTTTTGATTGGCCTTTTTAATCTTATCTTTAGTTGAGTTGCAATTTAATTGGTGAAGCAGCTGAAAGACACAACTGCTCAAAGTTTTATTTTCTGTCAGACAGAAAAGAAGGCAGTGTCTGCCACAATAATGTGGAGATGATAAGGGAAAGAGAATGAACACAATCAAACACCAATTCTAAATGCAATTACACACACATACATACACTCTGTCACTCTCTTTTTTTCACACACAATACTAAATACACAACCTGCAGGAAGCTTAAATACTACAAATTAAGATTATAAACATGGCTCTCTACCACCGTCCTTTCTCCAAATTAAAAGCATTATCTTAACACACAAGAATGAAAGCACCTTTTCTCACCTAAACACACTTAAGAAGAATGACATCAGCAACCCTACACATTCTTTAACAGGTGCATCCTTTTACAGCAGCGGAGACTGCTGTCTCTCAGCAGGTGGCGGCGGGCGATAAAGAGGGGGAATCGATGTGGAGACGGGGAGATAAAACCACGTTGATGGACAGGGGGGAGCGCCTGCACGGAAATTGAATCGCTGAAGCGCCACATATACTTTAGCAAAAAGCAGAGAAATGGGAAGAGGTGGAGTAGAAAGAGGAGAGACAGAAAAAAGAAGAGACAGATGCTTAAGGACAGATGTAGGAGTGCACACAAGGCCAGACAGGACAAAGCTTTGAAAATAAAAGCTCAGAGAAATTGGGAAAAGGACTCATATTTGCGGCTAACAATTCATCACAAGGCAACAAATTGTTGGCATTGAAAATGAGAAGGGTGGAGGTGAACTGGAATCACAATAGCAGCTGGTTTAAATGGTTTAAAGGTTTAAATACTCCATGAACGTGCACATTGGGCCTTTTTTCCCACTTCCCCACTTCCTCAAAATTGATTCTTTATTCTTTTATTTATTTATTCTTTCACTTCCTCCCACGACTTTCATCTGTCTTTGCACAAGAGCAATGCCGCCACCCCAGTGACAAGGATTCACTCTCATCTTCACATTGACCCCCATAACTTTTATTCCATGGACAGTAGTGCACACAGCCCCCTGAGATGTACAATTATCAGGCATCCAGCATCCGGGCAAGCGGCTTTAGAGAAGCCATTAGCTAACCAAGCCCTCACATCTCCAGGGGTTTAACGCACTCTCAACAACTATCTTACTAGACTCAATACATCTAATCTTCCTGCTCAATGAAAATGACTCCTGTCAACAAGTAAGTTTATCACAGTTAAAACAGGTTGGTCACGAACAAATGACAGTTATATAAATAAAACTCTAAAATACTGGTTTGGAACGCATGTAGTGTTGGCTTAATTACAAAACAATGTTTAATATTATTAGAAAACTGATTAAGTCCTCAAATTTCTATTACAGGAGTTAATAACATAACCAGTAATATTCAATTAGAACCTTGCTTTCATGCCAGCAATCATTGTATAAGAGCAGGAGTCATATTTTTTAAATGCCAGATGACTCATATTAGCATGAAATACTTGATCTTCTCTGTGTGCGCAGTGAAGACTATTATTGCACGTGGACGGGCAGAAATGTGAACGTTTTCACTGAAACACGCATGGTCATGCAATCCAAGCGGGCAAAGGTATCATACATGAGAATAATGACAGCGGCGCAAGCAAAGCTAAAGCACGGAAATGGTTTGTCACTATCTGTGCCCCTCTCTCTCTCCCTCCCTCACTCTCCTTTTAGCTTGTATCCTTGGACCAGACTCTCAGAGAAAAATCCAATTTCTGTGAACAGCACCGTGTTGTCCTGATAGGATCTATCACCTGGAGCTAGAGCTGCAGCCAGAGAGGCACTGCGCTGTGGACACATCCTGAACCGCACCTGTTACAGCACTGACAAACACAAACACATGCATGCACACGCACACACACATATCAGCAGACATGCTCACACGTAGATGTGGGTAAGTATGCTCAAACTGTACATGTACCCATGTACCGACAACAGTGGTGAATGAAGCAATCAGATCGTTTAAGAAAAACAGGGTTATCACAATACAAAAAATACGCCTAAATGAGTGCGAGTCCTGCATGCATGTACAAAGAATTATCAACTAAATATAGTTAAGCAAAATCTCTGATTCATTTCAACCTGGCTTATTTACCCATAAATGTGGCTGTTGTGGCTTAACAGCTAGCTGCTATCGTTGCACTCGCCCTCTCTGTTGTAGAGGCTCAGGGAAATGAGGAGTAATGCAAAACAACATATACTGGGAGAAGCAGAACTAGCCTCCTACAAATAATCATGGGTTTAACATGAACTCTTAATTCAGAATCTGAAAGTAAAAACAGAAAGTAGCTGCCTGAAATGTCTGTTATGCTAACTGCATAAGGATCTACATACACAGGCCAACTTGCTGGCTGACCTGATCATCCTGCATATTCACCCACCCAAGCCAGTTTGTTTACATGTGTGAGTTTGCAGACTATTATAAGGACTATCATTATTATTCTGTCATTATTCGCGCCATTTGGAAACTTGCAGGCACTTGTTTGCCACTACTTCTCTAGCACGAACCAACACTGAATAGAAAGCTGCCTACAGCCTCATACATGTAACAGTGTATAAGTTGCCCCTACGCAGTTAGCCATAACAGCTGTTCCATGCAACTACCTTCTGTGTTTTGGTCAGACTCAAAGACAAGTAGTAAAATCATGTTTATCTGGAAAGCTGTCTCATGCAGCTTGCCCCGATATACTGCTGCAAGCTGTAAAAGTCACATTATTGGAAATATGCCAGGTTGAAATAAACTGGAATTATCCTTTAAGCATAAGTTAAGTACAAGTGCTCATTATGCAGAATGGCTTCTATCAGACTTTATTTTATCATACACGTACTGGATCAATATGTCTGCTGCATTAATATTTTAGTAGCATTTTAATGCTACTTCTACTTAATTTAAATATTACATTGTATAATAACTGACTTCGGCTCTCAAATGAATGTAGTGAAGTAAAAAGTATAATACACCCATCTGAAATGTATTCAAATCAAAGTATAAACTACCTAAAAATTATATACTTCAGCACAGTGCTTACTGTAGTTGCTATCAATTGCAGTATACTACTGCTATGCTTACGCAGTCTACACATAAAAACATAATAAACAGAAATCATAGGATTTTAGTTTTACTTCAGGAGCTTTCTCCTGAAGTGGCCTCTTACTAATACTGATGTTTGGTCTGAGCAGATCAATAAAGTGACACAGGCGCTGATGGGTGGATCACAGCCTCTCTGGGTCTGTCACCTCACCCCCTCCCCTCACACCCACTCTATCACATATCTCTCTCTCACACACGCTACACTCAAGATGTGTCTGGATTCACTGTGGCAATGTGACGCTACAGCACTTCTTCAGACATCCAATAGGGTCAGCAGAGTGGTCAGAAAAAACACTTCACCAAGTGATTTCATTGAGCTCAGTCCAGTACATTTACTTTTTGATTTCCAGCCTCTCTGGGAATAGATTAACCAGTGCCGCAGAAAATGACTTCCTTTTTCTTTTTTTTTCTTTTTCTTGAGTATAACTAAATAGAAAATAACATTTTTTGTATAGGAGTTGTTTCAGACTTTTATAGTTTATATTTTGGCTTGACTCTAGGGAAAGTTTTGCTTTAGTGTGACTGTAATAGAAATTTCAGTTACAAAAACAAGTACCTTCATTGCCTGGGCTTTCTTGTGAAACATCTCCTCCATGTCCTCCGCCAGCCTCTTTACCAGTCGCAGCCCATCAATCTCCTCCACACGCACTGCCCGCTCAAACTCCTTGTATTTCTGAAAGAAAACCAAACATTCATGTTATCAGGTTACAATTACTGCCACACAGGTAAATCACTAAATAGTGTGTTTTTATCACGTAAAATTATCTCAAGGGGATTATGAAAAAATGCCATACTGCTGCATGTAACATATTATGGCATGCATTTCACAGTGTGAGCTCATGCCAGTGTTCAGCGTCGAATCTGCAGTTAAAAGTTTTAAAAACATTCCTTATTACCAGTTACGAAACCATTTATATATCATGGGTATTTTTTGAATGTGAGAAAGCTATAAAAATACATTCTACATTAAACCAAGTCAAGAAAAGTAAAGTTTATTAATGCTAAATTAAAATTAATGCTAAAACTAGACACACAATAGGTGTTGTCTACACAGTATAGCCAGACGTGGCAGTGGTAAAACCACGCTATAGAGAAACACATTTACAGTATACAATGAAGGACTCGTAGCAAGTACTTAGAAAACATTATCAGTGGTCCAAAAGTGGAATAAAGCTTAGTAGGAGTTGCTTTTCCAAACTAATCTACATATAAACGAAACCAATCAGCTCAGCAAAGGGAATTATCAGCCTCCTTCACGTTTCACCACACATTAAGCATCGATGACACACCGCTGGCCTCAGTATGTGCACTACACTAAATCACATTATTCTGCTATAAACCTATACTAGGGTGCTTAGCTTAACCAGAGCCTTAACTGGGGGACAGTGACATTAAGTCTCACTAATTCCACGCCCATTCATGCCACACACACACACACACACACACACACACATATGCAGAGCTGATCTAAGTGAGGGGTATACTTGAACAGGGAAAAAAGGGAGAAGAAGAAGAAGAAGAAAAGAAAACCATTTTTGAAATCTGTGCAAAGCTGCAGGCGGCTGTGTTTCACTCTTTGGGGATTTAACAGAAGATTACCGCCATATCAAATATCATGCCCTCTCTAATGTTATGCCAACCTGCTTAGATGCATGCTCTTAGCTGCTCCTGTACAGCAACACACACATGAGCAGCAGGGTGAGGGGAGAGAGATCGCAGCAGGAGGAGGGGGGAGAATGGGGACAGCATCAGACACTCAGGCAGCAGTAGCTCTTGGATTTAGGCAGTCATCTGAAACACTGCAGGACATCGCCAAACAGAGAAGAATATTTTTCTGCTTCATGCCAAAACTTTTGATGAGCCTGAATTCTTTAGCTGTAGCTGAAGGTGACAAGCGAGAGACCGAGCAAAATGTTCTGTCATTTGAGCGAACAACTCCGGAGAGAAGTCGGTTTTATCGTGACTTAAATAAAAAGTCCTCACTGGAAAAAAGTAAGCACAAAAATGGTTTTGATCACCGATTATTATCTTTTCAGTAAATGATCAAATATGGGTGATTTGCTTGTTTTGTATTTGTGTGTGGCCGTGTGTGAAGGAGGATATGGGCACCCTTGCATTTGCTCCATCCTCCGACAAAGACACAGCCAGACAGACAAACAGATGAGAAAGCAAGAGAGAGATAAAGGGAAACAAAAAGAAAGGGGGGGGGGGGGGGTAGAGAAAAACAAAGACTGTGATAGGGAGAGCAAACACTGTGCGGGTGCAACGAGATTCCAGAGATGCAAAGACAGGTAGGACGAAGAAGAAAGGGAAGGCGGACAGATGTTGAGGGTGAAAAGTAAAGGTGAAAAGAAGATGGACGATCAGAAAGAGCACGGGGAGATAGTATTGTAGTGGGAAGGTCAGAGGGTGGTGTGAAATGCTATCTGTGTCTGCAGAGCTGCAGGTGCACACAAACAGGGAAGCAGGTTAAAAATCAGTAAATTATCGTTCAGTTTAATATTTTACGACAAACACAATAAGAAGGATGGCTTACGCTGAAAGTAATAGATTAAGTTCAAATCTGTTGATTAGTACATTCATCATTACAAGCAACCAATTATGAGGAGTTCAAGGGCCACAGCCTGAAGGTACAATATTCCAGTGATGTCAGAATGATCATAGTGCTTGAAGAAGAACTGAAAAGAGAGAAGGGATTTTTAAAATATAGTTATTAGAGGACAGAAGGTCGGATCCATCAAGGTACTTTATGAGGAGGTGAGTGTCCACGGTATAATGAAAGCTTGAGGGGGGTTCTGAATGAGTGGAGAAGAACTACAAGTGGGGAGAGAGACTTAAAGAGCAGCAACAAGAAGCAGGAACAGCAGGAGTAAGAAAGCCAGGGAGGACTGAATAGAATCAGGTTCATAAAGGGAAGCACTTCGCTGTTTCATGTTTATCTCCATATCATAGCATCAACACTCCGTTTGCAGCTATAACACTGAGCAGTCTGTGTGTCTTTGAAATGCTGCCGAAGTGGTGCCACCGCTGCCAAATTGATTTGCATGTCATGGCCAAACAGTTTGGTATTAAAATTCTCTTCAAAATCCCCGGTGCAGCAATCCAAAAATGCTCCTGTTTCACATATGGTAAGGACTGGATGAGACACCAAGGAAGGAAAGGAGGAAGGAAGAGAGAAACTATACAAACCACTTTCGTGTCCTTTTCGACACAACTTTTTCTTCAGACCAGTTCTGCGTCACAACTACCACAACAAAGTTTTACATTTTCTCACACAAACCTCAGTCCCTCGCCCCAACATCACTGCTAATTAATTGCAGCCTCAAGTAACATAGTCTGTGGCCAATCAAAGTGACTGGCTGATGACTCAGAAGCCAAATCACAGCGTACCGTAGCCGTATGAAAATCGCTGCGATAATCCGACTGGCTGACAGACAACTGCAGTATGTCAGAGGGACAGAAAATCCAATCCTGGTTCCTGGCGTGGCTGGCTCTGGTGGGCTGTTTAAGCTGACAGGTCAGTGGCAGCTCAAACCTGAACTGGCTTGACTGGTTATGTTCACCAATTTTCATTTTGTCCTCTCCCCCTTTTACTGTCTTCTTTCTAGTTTGTGTATCTCCTGTTTCCTCTTTCATCTCTCTTCTCTTCTACTGCACCCACTTCTTTTGCTAATTATAAAAATGAATGGGCTGACTTCACGGACTGCACTCATAGATTATTCTTTCTTAAGACGTTTCCTAAGTCTTTCCTATTGAAACGAGTGTATTTTTGTCCACAGCTCCACTAAATCCTTGTCCACATAACTGTCCCAGAACTGACAGATATTACACACCTCACTGTGGCATAAGGAAAGCACAGAGTGCCCACAGCCTAAAGCTGAAGTGTTTATGTGTTTGCGATCGTGTTTGTGTGGTCAGTGAGGAGCGGAGAGGGTCCATCTGACCACAGGCTGTCTGCAGCGCTATGTTCAGTCAGGCTGATCAGAGCAGGCCAGGCCCAATTAGCCCGGAGCTATCCTCTTCACATCACATCATCATCACAGGAAAGCCAACTGACATACATCCAGAACCACCATTTCCCAGGAGAGAGGAGGGGAGGAAAGCTTCTACAACAGGCTTCAATCACAACTTTTAAGAGGAGGAGAGCAGAAAAATGAACGAGAAGACAACCAGATCAAGTCCGATTCATGCTCCTGTGTTGATTAGTATTAACTCTGCTGAAGTGTCCTTGAGCCAGACAGAATGAGAGAAACCCTTCCAGCTCTGAGGTTGCTGTTAAATCTGTGCTCAGATCTCCCTGCAGCATAAGAAATAAGTGGCCGTCTAGAAGACCTACAGAAGGTTAAATACCCTAACACAATAAGCTGATCATATGTTATATATATTATATGTTATATCATAATGTAGTTATAGTCACTCTATGTATTGATTTAGCATGATTGGTCAACTGTAAAGTACATCACAGGTCCTGGGTGGTTTTCTGCTGCTCATGTCCTGCTGAGCGGTGATGCTGTCTCAAGGGAATTGCATGTTTTGGCCTAACTTGCTGTTGAAGAAAACAAAATGTTTTTTTTTTTTTCATCTTTTCCCCAAGGGTTGTCATGTTTGCTGGAAATGGCTCGTGTCTGTGCACCTGGATACTGGCCTGACTTAGATTCCAAGTCGCACATGTATTGCTCTTTTTACAACTTTTTTTTACAACTTTTTACAAAGAAGCTGCTCTATTTTTTACTGCCTATTGCTCTAGTTCTGTCCATCCTTCCTACCTGTTTCAAAAACATTATACTTAGACCTACCTACCTTAAACATACCTAAGATATGAGCCTGTGGGTAGCTCACTTTAAGGGTCAGTTCATATAAATAACCTCTCCTGGCATCAGGCCTGGCAGATAGTTTTGGTTTTATTTGCCCTGGTACTGAGATATCGATGTCTCTGAGATTTTTGATGCCACCCCAATACAATGAAGGTGAAAGTGCTCTCATTTGTCTGGCACACAGCACTGAAAAGCTACACCTAAGATACTCAACAGCAATTTGTCTTTCCAGAAACAATGTCCTGGAAAGAAGCTAAAAACACATGTTTCTGTCGTCTGTTCTGCTCAGTCACATTGTGAGCACCACTAACAAAATTCCATTCATCTCCATTGAAGAAATTCTTTGCAAATCCTGGTATGACTGCAGTTTAAGGGTATGTGTGGAACAATATACAGTTACACCTGGGAGCCTTGAAGTCTTGATCTCCTCACTGCATAACAGCTCCAATGGAGCAGCTGGAGGCTGAGTAACAAACTGTGCTTCTCTAAGCCCAAATAACTGTTTTCTGCCCATAAATGAAACTAGTTACACCCCCAACACGAATTTACTTCTCCTCTTGCAAGTTACATCTCAGGAAACTAAAGCTACATCGTGCCCACTAAAAGAAATAGTTTCAGCTGTGTTGGGGACAGAGACAAGCAGCGGTGACAGTGTACAGCCAGTGGTAACTCGATCCCTCTCTTTTTCTACCCCCTCACCCCCTCCGCTTTGGTGCATCACATGAATGAGCTGATGCAGCTAATCTCTCTCCTACACAGTGTTCTCTGACTCTGGGACAACAATCAGAGGCTAAAATCCCTACATCCAGGCTGCACTTCAGCTAACAGAAACAGCGACATGTGCATGTACACACACGCATACGCATATAAAACTCATCTATGTATATGTAGATGAGGGCAGCTATCAAAGCGAACGTTTTGCCGGCAGTGGCAGGATAAGCAGTGTGTACATGTGTACTGGTTTTCTCTGCGCCCATCAGTTGGTCAGCCTCCATGATGGCGTTGTAGACCTGTGAATGATATTCAGCAGTCATTCAAGTATTTGTATCTGTGTATGTGGTTTCATTGGGGGTTTGATAATAAAGTGATTAATGAAGGGGAAAAACTTCATTTCACACTGAAATGAACTGAACCCCAATCCCCCAAATCCCAGCTCATTTTACGCGTCACCAGAGCCCACTTTACCTTGGCCCATTCTCACATAATCTCACAGCTGTTTGAATCTTTCAGTCTCTCCTTCTTCCTCTCTCTCACACACACACTGACTGGCGCAAAAATGTATGTTCACACAAACATATAAACACTACTCTCTCACTCATTAATTATATCCTTTTTTCAGCACATTTATGAGTTGTTAAATGTTTAAGGGGCAAACCATGATCCATAATTAGCCATTTAAAAACTATGAAACGTGGATTAAATGTAAGTGACTAAAAGCCAAAATACATACAAGCTATCGATTTTGCTAGTTTGTTGCTCAGATTTTTCCTGTCTCTCTAGCTTACTAAATGAAGCTAAACATCCACGGCAGAAAAGGAGAGGCAGAATTTGGAAGCACGTCCAAAAAAGCCCAGCATACTAGCCTGAATTACAAGTCAGTGTGCTATAATATTCTGCCCTCATTCAAGCTGCATTATTTGGTTTTCATTCACAAAAAGCAAGCCCTGCTTGTTTTGTTTGCTTCGGTCTGCTCATCTGACTACAAGTGGGTGAGTCTGGTTTGATGAACAAAAAGACACGGCTCAGAGAAGTCTCTGATTTTGTGCGCATATGTATGTGTGTGTGCATCTGTGTGCTTTGTAGGAGACGAGGAAAGACAAGGGACACAGGGAAACAGAGACCATAAAGTCCACTTGGTAGACTCTTTGATGCACTGAGCCCCTGAAATGGATAAGAAATGAGAAAGTTGGCATCTTTGGAATCTTTTCTGGTAAAACTGAAAAAAATGCAAGACAAGACAAGAGGGCCGAGAAAAAAAAAAAGACAGAGGAAAGGGGGAAGAAAGGGAACCATACTATCTGGGACCATTACCATTCTTTTTGACACTAATCTTCTCTGCATGTCTATTTTTTTGACACTGTCAACTGTAAGTGACTGGATACTAAATGCAATATTGAATGTCAGCGATTAGCATCTTGTAATCAAGTCAAATTTTGTTGGGCGCAATAAAGCTGCAGATCTCAAAATAACACAATATTGAATATAATATATTTTTGAAAAAAAAAGCATTTTACATCCATGATAAGATTCTAAGAACTGCACTTCACCATTAAAACCACAATTTGCAGTACTTAAACCAAGAGGATAATGAGCAGTAATATATCTACAGTGGTGGAACATACTGTTAAATACATTCACTTAGTTTAATTCTTAGGTAATTTATTTTTTATGCTATCGTGCTTCTGTCCCGCTACATTTGAGAGGAGCATACTGTACTTTCTGCTCCATCCATACAGTCTAATAAAGTATGATGCACCATTATAGATTTAGTTCCTCAACAGTATTTAGTAAAGTTAGTGCCACCTAGACCATCTAGATATTATACTGTACATTAGAGGTGCCCTGTGGAGTTTTCTTGTAAACTGAGTTTCTGTTTACATTCAGAGTTACTCACTGAAACACAGTGCGTATCCTTGAGCTCAAGCTGTTGCATGCATTTCTCATAAACCATTTGCAAAGCCGATTTTCCTAAGTATTTTAAATCCTGCATTGTTTACAGTACATCCACATTTACTAGCGAGCAGTCTCTGTCATCCATGTCTTAGCTCTTGCACTGCAGCATACCCTATTTCATTACTGCTACTTGTAGATCGGAGTAATAGTGTGAAATGGCTGGCAAGAATAGTTTATTATAAAAATTATAAAAATGCACCAAAGAGCTACTAGAGGTCAAAATCTCCACAGATCACCTTTAATGCATTAGAATTAATAGTGTTATATCATAATAAATTATAACACAGATGCACCATTCAGCCTGCATAATGAATACAGTATGTACAGTGTGCTTACTTGAACTTTTGCTGCCTAATCTATATCAATTTTATCTTTCCCAATATGTGGAGAATATCATATATTCATGAAACAGAATAATTAATATTGGTTGAAAAAATGTTAAACATGTCAGACATAGACCTTGCTGAATTATTTAACCAAATCCCAGGACGGAGATGCACAACTGGGAAGTAACTTCCCTCTGGCTCAAGAGCTCTTTCTGTGTGTGTGTGTGTGTGTGTGTGTGTGTGTGTGTGTGTGTGTGTGTGTGTGTGTGTGTTTGTGTGTGTGTGTGTGTGTGTGTGTGTGTGTGTATGCTTGCAGGTGCTTGTATGTGTTCATTAATGCAAGTTACAACCTTGTGCCTGGAGAGTATATGAGCATCTATTCTCCTAAAACATGTTCAGGAGAACAAACGTCTTGCAGTGTCATCATTTCATACGAAGGGCCGCCGATTCCCCAAAGCCATGTTTGTAATTACAGCCAACATAGCTGGCAGGGGGAGAGCGGGGCTGGAGAGACAAGGAGAGACGAGGTGAGGAGAGAATAAGAGAAGACGTAGAGCCCAGAGGCATCACGCGGTTGAAGTTAATTCTGTTTTCTGCCACCGTGTCACTGGGCCACTACCGGTGTGTATGTGTGTGTGTCTGAGCGTGCGTCTGTGTGCGGGAGCGAGGCAGGGAGACTGTCTGAGACAAATGCACTTTGACTGATGTTGCATTCCCACCTCCTGTGAAACACTCAGAGTCTGTTGCTTGATCAGGGGACAGGAGCGTCAGCCCAAAACCACAGCAGAAAATCACTGCTGGATCACAGGATCTCCCAGGAACGCCAAATCATCGCTATGCCCTCCTCCTTTCATACCCTGCCTCGTACGCCAGCCGACAAATTGTTCCCTCAAAAGAAGAGTGCTGGCCGGAGATGAAGTGGAACAATTAATTTCACGCTTGTCCTCCCTGCCTCAAAAGCATGTTGGTCTGAGTCCCGTATCTGGTGGCACAGAGACACTCCCTGCAGATTATAAAACACACACACACACACACAAACCAATATGACACACACAATCACAGACAAAATGAAAATTAAACACTTACTGTAAATGCTAATCATCACAGACATAAAACAAGACATCTTCAAACACTAATAAAATTCAGGAATCATAAACTCTTCTTGCCTGACTGGCCACACCTTCATCATTGCTCCATTCACCACAGCGCAATCTATCAGCGGGGGAGAGAATATAGTATCGATCATAACGCGGAGATGTCTCAAAGTCAGATCAATGCACTATGAATGAATGGGGAGGACTGGGAGAACACATGCACGCACAGCTCTGACAGACCACTCAGTCATATTGGTGAGAAGAGGGCAGCTCTTGATAGTAAATGGACTGCGCCGTAAGAAGTGAGCCGAGAGCAGTTTCATTGTGGTCAGCCGCCGGCCCATAGAAATCTACCACACGGTCACACACACAGCCAGGAGGCAGACAAAGCACAAGCAGGAAACCAGATGGTGGTAAGACTAACAGTTGGCACCCAGGTCTCAGTTGTTTTCTTGTAAAACAAAGCTCTTATCGTCATCACATCTGAAGGTATTATAAAGCACCTGTTGAACATGACCACATACAATAAACATTCAAAATTCAACTTTATTAAATTGACAAACTGATAACTGAACTCTGCCTCGTGTCAAGACGAATAACAATGTTCAAAATCGTGGTATCTCTTTGCTTTTGATTGATGACGCTTCCTTTAAGTCTAGACAGATAACAACAGCTAGGTGATGATCCTACAAGTCTTCCTTTATTATCACTCTTACTGTCAACAGCAGCTGTAAATGGGTAACCATCAGAAGGGCTAAAATCAGAATTGACTGTTGAAAACAGTAAATGCATGTTTATTATCTCAGGGGAGTGGTAGGTTTCCCAGTGACCCAACTATCCTCCATTGTACATGAAACCAAACCTAAGACAGACTGTCCAAATGCAGTAAAAATCAGACCTGGTTGAGTATTACCAGTTTCTGAAATTGGAGTGCATCCGACCATTTCTGTAACTTTCTCAAACCAAGGATCTCACATTTACACCCACTTCACGCTGTGAAGGTGACAGAGGAGTCAGGGTTTGAACTTCTGTCCCTAGCTCTTTTTCCATTCTTGATACTTGAACTATTTCTGTCATTTTTCATGTGAACAAATGAGTGCCACGCATCGAGTGCCTTCCAGCAGAGACTGTCTGAAAATCCATGCGGTTATTGCAGTTGTTAAATGGTATTGTTAAAGTGGCCAATTTTTGATTTCCCATGTGGTCAGTCAACAGGTTGAATGAACAACTTCTTTCTAGGATAACCCAGCCTTTAGACTTAAGTCAGCCTTAGGGGAAATAAAAACTTGAGACCTGTCTTTCTAAGGACTCATCTCCTAAAAAAGTCAAAACATTTGAGTCTCTAGTTTTAAATCCGTAAAATCCCACAACAATCAATGTAAATAACACACCGATAGGTCAGCTTTGGATTTTAAATCATTTGGCATGAGGACTCAGACTTAGTCGCTAACACTACCAAAAAAGTGTTATTAACAGTTTTGAAAGAAACATTGTCAAATATTTGCTCAGACCACCATCACCATCTTAGCATGTTAACATGCTAACATTTGCTAATTAGCCATAAACACAAAATAGAGCTGAGAATAATGGGAGTTGGTTTTTTCAGGTATTTGGTCATAAACTAAAATACTGGACAAAGTGAACTGACCTGATGATGGTATGGTGGAGCTAGATGAAAGGTCAGGACACCAAAGTTATTAAAATTAATTCTGAGTGTGACATTAACTTGCGTACCAAATTTTACGGCAATCAATCAAACAGTTGTCATGACATTTCACTTAAAACTACAAATGTAAACCTCACTGTGGCACTAAAGGAAAAGTTGGGGGATCACTGAAATCAGTAAGCTTCATCCTCTGTGGTCCAAGAATGTCTACACAAAAATCCATAGCAATCTTCCAATCTGATGGCACCAAAGTGATGGACCGACTGACCGACCGAAGAGACAACTAACAGTGGTGGTTGCCTCCAATCAAAGTACAAAGTGTTGGGTATTATCAGGTATTGTTCTTTATATAACTAAATAACAACATGAATTCCTCAAAAAAAAATAAAAATAATAATAATCACAGGTTCAGGCTCATCCACATACACGAGCAAAGGCCATGCTATTCTTTTTTGTTTGAGCGTAACTAAAACCACTTACACACCTCACCCATTTAGCTCCTTAGCACAATTCATCCATCCGCAGCTCCTGGGTGTGTGTGTGCTCCTGCAGTGACAGGGTGTTTAAAGGCTGCCTGAGGGCTATTGAGAGGAACAGTAGAATAACAGCTGTACACTAACACGAACACACACGCATACACAAGGCCTTATGGCGTAGCTGGTAGCGATGCTCAGGAGTTTGTCCCAGGGTGCTCTGCGTCTGTTGGGTATGCACCATTGCCCCTCAGAGTGGGTGCCAAATCCCTGCTCTCTCTAATGACGGCCATCTTTCAATGTCCTCACATGCCTTGCCATCATGGTGTGCCCCCCACCTACACACACACACACACACACACACACACAGAGGCTCTTAACGTACTAACGTTGACATCATCTATGCCAGCATGAGAACTTGTCTACCCTAAAATAATTCTTTTATGAAGCAAAGGAAAGCTTTTCTCTTTCAAAACTTATGCACTAAGTGCAGGAAGTAGCCTCTCTCCTATTTCCACTCCACTTCTTCTTTCATACAGTCATAATTCACTTCACCAAAAAACATAATAGCACCAAGAGCAGGTCTAATCTGTTCACATGGAACTGATTAATAGTCCACAGCCTATCTGTAGTTGCCTGCATTCAGTTGGTTTCAGCAGAGTCCTGGAAAACATTTTTCATGCTTAGCAGCACGTTCAGTGTGGCCTGCTGCTTCCCTATTCCACTCCATACATTCTCACAGTCTCAAATTGATTCTAGCAGCAGCCAGCGTGAAAGTGGAAGGAGAGAGCAAAACATTGTGGAGGATGTATAAAGGCAATATTCATCCTTGCAAGTGGAGATTTATTATGGGAAGTTACACTTTTTGGACTGCAGTTCCATTTGAGTTTGCTTTGACAGCCTCACAAAGAAATGAAGGAAACAAATGTACCACCTACAGTGGAGAAGAATACTTTGGAGATTCACAAAACGCTTATCAGTAGACACTACAAAGTTGAACTGCATCGCATGAATATAATAAACTAGGGATGGGCATTTTGATTACTTTTTGAAGTTGATTAATCAAGCCAATTTAAATCGATTAGTCAAAAAGTCGTGGCGTCATCATTAAGACGTGCCCTCCACCCAAACCAAAATAATAATATGTTGTCGTGTCAAGTCATGTTTTTTGCAGTGTAGTGTACAGATGCACTAACTTTACCTCCCAAGCCCCACTCATCAACAACACACCTCTGGTTACCGTCCATGTAACGGCAGGTGTCGTAGTCCATGCTATCTGATAACACAGATCATGATCTTCTGGTGTTTGTACCATGAGCTTCCAGTACAGCGTCTTACTGGGCTGAGATCCATGACCCGGGCAGATCACTGGTATAAATTGTTGTCCCTCTAGTGCTTCTGGAACAATCTTGATGTTAAATATTTGGTGACTAATGAAAAGGGTAGCAGCATGGGGATGCATGCAGTCAGCCTCATAGTTGAGAAGTGCATGCAGTCAGCCTCATAGTTGAGAAGTGCTGTGGCATTCAATTAAAGGGCAGTTTCTCAGTTGTAAGAGTGTTAAAATCACTCTGCACACCACAACACCGCTTGTACTACTGACACCAGGCAGGTCTAATCCAGTGAGTGTCACTGTTTACATCAAAGTCTAAGTGCAATCAGCATTGTGCAGAGAAAATGGAATGTTTTTGAGCTCTAGATGCCCACCACAGCTTTCTGTTTTTTGCTGACAAATGCGTAACCTAGTATTGTCTTCTGTCACTGTAACACATCCAGGTTTGATGAGTTGGATGTACTCAAATGCTCTTTGACACATTACTGATATCCTGCACTGCTGCATACTTGTCTTTGAGTTTGAAAGAGGTTCACTAGTTTCCCTGGGAAAGCAACTGACTGAATGAATACAGATAAGGTGGCATCATCAAGCATTCCTGATTCACATTTAGGTTGGATTTATACTTCTGTGTTAAGGGGCTATGTCTTACAAGGCTCCAAGGTCATTCCATAAGCTATGGTGTAGCTGAAAAATGCAACTAGACATTGGGCTACAGCGTTGATGAAGATACCATGTGGGGAATACAAGCACTGTGATTGGCTGCTTGTGTTTTCCCCTACATATTTCTGATGGTGTGGGAGTTTGTGGAGAGTGAAGACGACATTATGAAAAGTAAAGAAAGACTGATTTGCAATAGTTTCCTTTTTTCCTCTCTTTCTCCTTTTCTAGTAACACATAATAAAGTGATAACGCTTCAGGCCCTCTGCTCACAATGAACATAAATGACTGCACAGCAGTAGTCTCCTGTTTGGTAACTAAACCAGCCAAATAATGTTATAAGTTACCTGGATGCATTAACAAAGCCATTAACTTGATCAACCAGTGACTGAAAGTGCATAAATTAACTGTGTTTCGAGTCAATGTTAATCAGACTTCTAGTTTATTGCTGTTAGCTAAAAGCAGCAAATTTCTGACAGCCATAATTTCTCAGTAAGCAATTACATTTTCTAACCTGATTTGACAACAGTTTTCGAATAGTAGCCATTAAAAAAAAATTGTTGCTGTACAAGTTCTGAAAAACTAACTACACAGATGTTTGAAAAGCAGCACATGAAGAAGACTTCTGTATTGTCTGTGTCAACTGCAAATGAAGCAGTTCCTGATCAGAGTGTATATGCATCACCACACACCCTAAAGCACTGCCAGCAATAAATTCAACTTTGGCAGTTCCAACAGTTTAGCTGAAACAATCCCATGTTGTGACCCCTGGGTAAGTCACAGTTACATTATTGCAAAACAAAAACATGAAATGGGTTTGTATTCAGTTGAAGAATAGGCTGACTGCGATTGAAAAAAGCAAGAATTCCTCTCTGTGGGCCAATATGGCCCTCTTACCTTCCACAGAGTATCTGTCTTTGTTACTGCACATGCCAACAACACCATGTAATCAATATGGCTCAACATCGATCCATACTGATCCTCTGTGTCTAAGTAATCGTTTGTCACTTACTCAGTGCTCAGCATTACCTCAGTGTCATCTGCACATTAGCAGGCGCAGGCTTGTCAATAAATGCATAACATGGCGTGTAACAGAGACACTAAAATAAATAGACACAGAGTGAGAAAAGTATTTGTGATATGTATTGAGGAAAAAGGCTAACTGCAATGCATGCGTGTGGTTCTCTCATTGTTGTTTATGTATGCACACTGTTGTTTGCGTAACCATATTCCTCCACGCTGTGTTAGCGAGTGTGTTTGTGTGAGAGGATAGCAAGTGCAGGTGAAGGTCATCAAGAGGAGGGGCCACTGCTGTCCCACTGAGCTGGATTTGGCAGCACTCTCACAGCCTATGAGAAGTGTTGTGCAAATGGGGTGCATTGCGGGGCTCCGGAAAGTACAATAAAACTAAGCGCATTTGCGTGAGTGTATACGTTGACAGAGTGGAGGAGGGTGAGTGCAGTGAGTGCAGGACATTGTGCTGGGCCAGCAGAACTTTTTTTTTTTTTTTTTTTGAGGGTGTGGGCACCAACACTTGCTCCAAACTCTGCCACGTCCCAAGATCCCCTCCCATGTATTCTTTAGTGCCGTAGCTGCATCCTATCCATTATTAAAGCAGAGGGATGGAGGGAGAGGAGAGGAGGAGAGACTGGGAGAGAGAGTGCAAGAGGGAAGGGGAGAAGAAGAAGAGAAAAATAATTGGGGGGACGGCACAAGGACGCGTAAACACACGGGTGGAAAATGTTGACAGAGTGGAGAGTTGACGGAAAGGTTGAGGGTAATAAAGAGAGAAAGTGAGAAGAAAGTGAGATAAGACAAAAGACAGAAAGGAAGAAAGCTGGAGTGCCAGTTCATCTCTAATTCTGAGCATAATATATAAACAAAAATTATCTGAGCATGCAGAGGTTCAGGACAGCCAGTAAAAGAAAGCATTTATGATTGATGGAGCAGCTGTAATGGCTTCGATGTCCTTTCTCATATTCAGTGTATTACTTTATAAGAGCCATCTTTACCTACAGCACACAGGGTGGACCCAAACTACCTGCAGGATGATTGATGCAGACAGCAGCGAGTAACAGACAGTCCTTCACACAATGCCGCACACGTTAATGTGCTTAATA